>NC_136643.1:17782527-18312527 GCF_949748355.1 Melanostigma gelatinosum | reverse complement strand
ATTACAGTACGCCCAACTGCATTGTGTAATACTGTGCCTACTGATTCCCATTGTCATACACCACAAGTTGTTGTTCATCAACATTCTTGGATTTTTGCTGCCCTCTGCTGTTCATCAGTAGTCAAACTTTAACTGACGGATGAATCATTTTTTCTAACCATTAAATGTACGAAGCAAAGAAGTGATTAATTTGAGCAACAGACAATAGTCAAATAAACCAGTGAACTGAGGGATTCTTCTCATCAACATACATGACAAAAACAAAACACAGTCATGTTTGAAAATCATTTGTAATAGCAATGTATCTGCTATTTTTCAAATTGCCATTTGACAGTTTTATCAACAATCATTTGTATTGTTGTTTGTCTCCTGGCAATTTGACATGAATATCATGACTCAGTGTATAATACACACATACCCATCTGAATTACAGTCACTCAGTAGCTTTAGGACAGACCCTCCAAATATAGACAAGACAGGAAGAAACACACTCACACACACACGCACACACACACACACTGCACATAGTTTATTGTAGCTTAGTATTCAAGAACGTGGTTCTAAAAAGTTGTCAAATGGCCGATTATCGTCATCCAAAGAGGGCTAGAGGTGTGTGTGTGTTTGTGTTTTATGTGTATACATGTATGTGTGTGCGTCTGTGTGCCCGTGTGTGCGGACAGGAAGTGGTGGTGGCTGGCTTGAGGTTAGTGGCAGGAAAGAATGGTAACTGTGCTGTTGCTGTGACTACGGCTGGTCACAGAAAAGAGCTTTGTGTTTCGTGACACGCTGCAGCCTAAAACCACATCCGACCATCACACCATCCATCCGCCCATACCTGATGCATCCGTGTCATTGATGACTTTTAAGGAAATCATTATGTTTAATAATGTCACATCCATACCTTGTTTCTTCTGTTATGCATTTCTTTGTATCTATTTTTTCATCCACATCCCACAGCACTCCACTCTATGCCCAGGGGCATTTATATAAAATGTTTCCTTACAAATGCTGCTCCACCCTTCTTTTTAAACATTAAACTCTGCACAACAGCGTGACCACAGGAACTAGAAGGCCGTGTTTCTGTGCTGTCTACTGGCCTGAGGCATACCGCATCCCTCTCGTTCACATCTGGGCCCACAACCATCAGCCAATAAGAGAGAGGGACCAAATGATATCACTGAAGTTGCATCACTTATGACACTCTTTTCAGACTTTAGTTTTTAAACATGAGAGCAATGATTAAAAAAGTCATAAATGTTGAATTTGTTTTATTTCTTGAATGTATGGTGTAATATCCAAATATAATACTTGATATTACAAAACCGTCATGGTCAGACACCATGTTTAACCTAAGATTAATTAAGATTAATTAACCTAAGATCAATGTTTAGGATGGGTAGCTGTCGACACAAAAGAATGATAGTATTTCCCATTGTACGTGATAATCCTTCAGTGGGGAAAGCTTAAATTACACATATTCTGCAAACTGAATCAATTCAGTTAAAAGGGGGCATTTCACAAATACAAAGTCATTACTTTTCCAAAGTTGGCAAAAATAAGAAACAATACGAACAAAATCACAGGCTCTGTGAGTAAAATGGAAATAAACACCACCAGTAGATGTCAGCCTTGCCAAAGCAATGCACTAAAGGAAGATGGGAAAATCCAAAGGAGGGTATTGGGTTCACCAATTCAGCAAAGCTGCATGGAAACTTCAGAAACCATCAATTGATCTGCTTCAAATGTGCAGCATTTTGAACAACAATCATGGTAGCAAATCCCAAGCATTTTGTAGGCTAATACCTGCACATTAACACGTGGGAATTGCTTTTTTGTTGTTCTGAATTGAAACTTAACCACTTTATATTGTCACTTGCAATGTTGGAGTAATTTCAGTACAATTTAAGGTCTTGTTATTACCTCTAATTGCATTGTTGCATTCTACATTTAATCAGTCTTATATAATAAGACTATTGCCAGAGATGGTTATGATATTATATTGTTATTGTGGATATGTATTCTAGTAATATTATTATCGTATTTTGTTTTATTACTAGTATTCATTTTGTATGAGCCATGTATGATCGAATGGACATTAATCATTTAGTTGTATCAAAAAGTATATAGTGAAGTCTGCAACGCGCATGCGTAAAGCAGAGGAAACACTACGCTGCCAGCTCAGTTGACAACAGCAGCCAGATGATGACAGACTCTCGAAGTATCGAAGAAGTAGCTGTGATCGGTAACACCGACATCTCGTCAACAGAATCCGAGAACAACCTCATAAACACGGTCGTACTTTTTGATATACTTTTCTTTTTTCTTTTTTAGCTAAAAAGCCTGTTTTCACGAGTCAACACTTTCCCAAACAGGCCGAACGTAACAGTTAACGTTAGCTACGTTAGGTGGAGTCAACGTGAGTGACATGAAGCAACTGAGACTTTTCCCATTCACCTCTTCAAAGCTAAACTTAGCTATTGCTAGCTCTGCACGGTATCGATACGGTTACAAAGTGAGCTCGAGTTGCGTTTGCTAGCGGTAGTTCGAGGCTAACGTTCCTTTGTAAACTTCTACTCCTGCTGTTAGCTCGCTTGCTAGCAAGTTTGAACGCTAAAGCCTTGAGTTGACTTTAAATTATCCAGAGATCCATTTGTGTCTTGCAAGTCCAGTCTTATTTACCGTGGTTTCATTTCATTTCCGGATACATAAGCAACGATGTTTAGTACGTAATGGTGGTAGTATTGCCTTGTCGTGTGACCTGCACACGCCTGCCATACTCTTTATAAAGACGCGTTGCAGAAAGTTATCTAACGTTGCAAAACAGCACTTCATCCGCTTGCATAGTGTAGAACAGAATATAATGACACTTCACTGTCCACCAGAGTGGGCATTTGTCTTTGTTTGTCCTGAGAACCATGCTTACCCTGCACAAACCTCTGTTCACCTGATATTACTTTTTCTGATGCTCCCTCATGTGTTTGTCTTTTTTTACTCTTGTCGTGCCCACTCATTATTATTTTCGTGTCTGTATAGATGGTGGAAAGAGGGACAACCCTGCTGAGAAAAATGGAGATGAATGTGACCGAGGCAGAGAAGAGAACAGGGAAGAACACTGTTAACATGCAGGAAACCTATACAGTCTACCTCATAGAGACACAGTAGGTCATGAACTGGAGTCTTTTTCTGCTGCCAGCATATGCAAACATCTTCATGGTGATGCAGAAACACACAGCTGTGACAACAAGAAGAGTGGAGTGGCACCACTTTCTCCTACACACAATAATAGCACACAGGACATTTGTTTTATCTTGGCCGATGTTATGTCATAGTGTCCTTAAGAGTACTTAAGTGAAATACTGCAGTTTGACACCTGATAACAACACTGTTTATTCCCATTCCTCTGTCTACAGGCCAGCTGAGACACTTCCAGAGGGGGGTACTGCCGCCACACCTGACACTTTGTGGCGACGCTACAGTGAGTTTGAGTTGCTCAGAACATACCTCCTGGTCACCTACCCCTACATCATCATCCCTCCACTACCAGAGAAAAGGGTGAGAAAATAATTACAAATAATTCATTTGCCGGGTATAACTAAGGCCGTTTTGTGATAAAACTTCGTATGCAGTCTTTCTTCCGTTTCTTCCTGGTAGTAGATACGCCCCTTATCTTTTGAGGTGATATTCACATTTGTTCTTTTGTCCCTCCTTGTAGGCAGAGTTTGTGTGGCACAAAATGTCCGCCGACAACCTCGACCCGGACTTTGTTGAGCGACGGCGAGTCGGCCTGGAAAACTTCCTGCTTCGTGTTGCATCACATCCTGTCCTTTCCCATGACAAAATCTTCTTCCTCTTTCTGACAGAGGTAAACGCTTAAGCCTCACTCATTCTGGTCCACATAATGTCCCATTGACTGCTTCTGCCACACTTGGTCTCACAGTCTAACAGGGATTTCAAATTGACAATAACACTTTGGCCAAACACTGCATGAAGCTGCTCTTGTTTGTAAATATTTGCATCCTTCTTGCCACACCTTCAAATTGAACGGTCGCATTTGTAGTTCACCTTTTCCCTGTATCCTGTAGCAACATGCTCAATGCAGCGCAGCCCTTTGTGGTTGCTTTGTTGTTGTTTAAAAGCCCAATTTGTGCACAGCGTGGTTGATAATCCTGTCTATCATGTATCGGTCATCTGTCAATCATCTGTCCTCAGGAGAAAGAATGGAGGGAGGTGGTTTTGGAGACAGGTTTCCAAGACAAGGTATAGAGTTAGATTGTCTCCTTCACATTTTACATGGATGTCAGTGTTTCTGTCACTTGTTTTATTATAGGCAAAGTTCTTGAATGCTCCTGTTTGCCATATGCAACATAAAACCCTGTTAACGTGTGTATACTTCTGTTCCCCACCAGTTTGACTCCAGACTGAAGTCTCTGAGTGCCATGTTCAGAGTCAAGAACCCTGACAAGTAGGTGAAAAACAGACAGATAAAAAGTTGCCTTTTCATTGGTTTGCCTCTGAAATGTTTGACCAGGATTCATACAAAGCAGGACATGTAGTCAGATTACTGAATCATGGTGAAATAGTTTTCTTAGGAGCTGTACTGTGTAGACCAGGGGTGTCAAACATACGGCCCGCGGGCCGGACCCGGCCCACCACGTCATTTTATGTGGCCCACGAATCCGCCAGCAAAAAAAAAAAAATAATAATTTTTTTTTTTTTTTTTTTACAAAAATTTAAAGTTAGATGTGAAAATAAAAATATCCCCATGGTCGAAATTATGAGATAGAAAGTCGAAGTGATGAGATGGCATGTTGTCTGTGTGCCGACATTAAAACTATCACAACAGGTGGACAGGAGATGCAACAGCCCATAAAGAGGATTTCCAACAAGTTTCTCAACATGCGTACTTCTCTGTACTGAAACGTCATCAGTCTCAGCCCAAGTACTGTTCCAATTCAAAGTTCACATCGAGCCAAGCACGGCCCTAATGCCCGGATGTGGCTCGCTCTGCCCATTTTACCCGGGATGCATCGGAGGTGACTTGTCTGTACTTGGGACAGCCAAATATCCCAGAATGCATTTTGCACCAGCAACAGGAAACAATGGCGGAGGAGAAATCACACAACTGGAAGTACGTGTTGTGGAAGTCACAGATATCCCGGGAAACTAAACTAACTATGTTAGGAGTACCGTAGTTACATTTACACCGTCTTACATTTACAACCGGCCCTTTGAGGGCGACCGTGATGCTGATGTGGCCCCAGAGTGAAAATGAGTTTGACACCCCTGGTGTAGACCTAATTCACAATGAAGGATCCCAGTGGCACAACAGGTAGTAAGACGTAAGATGATTAGAGTTTCTCATTAGAAAATGCTCACGCAACCGAAATGTTTAGATAGAGTTAAACACTGTTTGAGTTCTGATCCCCGTGTTGTGTTCTCCAGGCGATTCACAGCACTGAAACTCTACAGTGATGAACTGAACTCTCTCATCTCTCAGTTACTGAGGGTGCGGGTGGTGAGTATTGGCATGTGTGAAACGCACACACACACACACACACACACACACACACACCCCTTTATTTAACTGTCTGCTGAGGTTTGGGTAGTGATTCATGCTTTTTTTTGCATATTATTGTGTTATTTTGCCAGCCTCTGAGAAAAATGACTTTAGCTTTGTAGATTTCTTGTCATTTTGTCTATTTATTTTTCCGACATGAATGAATGATAATGATTCATTTGATTGTTTGTTTTTTTTATTATAGAAAGTAGCAGACAGGCTGTATGGAGTTTACAAGGTCCATGGTAACTACGGCAGAGTCTTCAGGTGAGATATATATATAGATATATATATATATATCTATATATATATATAAAAAAACTCAGTTTTGGCCTAAAAGAGGGAACTACATTTATTAAAATGAAAGCATCAACAAGCTCTAAGCTCACATTAAATGACACGTAGTGCATATACTGTGTCCAGATACCTCAGATCTACACTTTTGCTGATAGAAACATGTAAGCCTAATCATATTTTACATCACACTGAATTTCTGAACATTTTTCCCCTTTAAAGGCGTTGCATTTTTTTGGCATAAGGAATCGGATGTGAACTTCTCCTACATGTAGTATACATACTGATGACTTCAGTGTTAAAGGGGGTCACAGGGTAATTCCTTTGTTCATGGAGAGGCCATGTTTCGACTTCATCATTTTCCTTTGGTTTTCTGTACTATTTTTAGATGCTTAGCGAAATAATTTTGAAGCTTCAAGATGAATTTTGTAAATAAAACGAGGCTGTAAACGTCCATGAGCAAATTGTAGCGCACAAAGCACTTGTAAGAAAAAGTCTTCAGGCTGCATGGACTGAACTGAGAGGTGCAGAATTAAACCTAAATTGTTGTGTCTCCAGTGAATGGAGTGCTATAGAAAAAGAGATGGGAGATGGACTACAGAGCGCGGGCCACCACATGGACACGTAAGTGGACTAAAGTTGCCCTTCAGCTCCTGTACCCTCTCACACACTCAGACTGTAGCTTACTCTGCACTTAAATGTGTTTACTGAAGCAGCAACACACCATTAAACTACTAACTTCAACACATTCTCAAACATAATGCCTTCTCTTTTGCATTGGTTCCCTTTTGAATGCGACATGTGAACAGGTATGCTGCATCAATAGATGACATTCTGGAGGAAGAAGAGCATTACGCAGACCAACTGAAAGAATACCTGTTCTACACTGATGCTGTCAGGTACGTTTGAGAGACGTATCTATACGAGGCCAAACAATAAGCCGGAAGGTAATATTAGTCAATCTAACAAATGCTCTTATTGGTTTTAACAGACCATCAGAAGGGATTGCAAGTCGGCACATTTGGTTTGAAGAACCATCATATGTGCTGAAGTTGAATTGATAATCAAGCATCAGTTTATTAATCCTTCGAGTTTTCTTGACTCAGTGAATTGGTATTTCATTATTCATGTTTCTTAATGTGAGTAGCTGTAGAGATGCAACCCTGTCTTTTCCACACTCCAATTTGTTCTTATTATTTCCTGAGGCAGACTTTAGAAATATCCAACACTGCCTTTTTGTGACTCCGCCTCATGTTGCCATTGTTCTGTATCGTTCTATTGAAAACAAAGTAACATGCAACTGCGCTAATGCAAATGCTTTATAGCGTCTGTAAACATCTTTCAGCAGAGCATATAATGCAGACCAACAAGAACTGATGTTGGGGCCCATTACTTGGAGATCTCTTATGTCTTTATCATCCGTCTGTCTGTTTGTTGTAATCTTAGTATCAGGATGCAGCAATATTTTCAAAAATGTGTCAATTTCTGAGTGTGTGTTTTTGTATTCAGGTCAGTGTGTAGGAAACATGAGCTGATGCAGTACGAGTTGGAGATGGTAGCTCAGGACCTCGTCCAAAAGAAACAACAGAAGGAAGAGCTGGCTACTGGGGTAAGGCACTCACACACTCTCATCGTCTCTCTTTCTCCTACACACACACACACACACACACACACACACACACACACTGTCAAGTCAGAATTGTGCACGACAAGTGATATAAATGAGCAGAATGAGTTTTTTTATTATTGTGATCTGTTTTGATGAGAGCATCAGTGAGTCAACTGATGTGTCTGTGTGTGCAGACGGTTCGGGTCTTTTCTCTGAAGGGGATGACCAGCAAACTGTTCGGCCAAGAGAGCCAGGAGCAGAGGGAGAGCAGGTTGGCGGCCCTGCAGCAGAGTATCCGTGAGGGAGAGGAAACGCTCAAGGAAAAGAACACGGAGTGCCAGTAAGCTCAGTAGCAGTGAATCAATCCTCTGTCTGGAAAAACATATCATCTTTTTTTTAATCATTTGCCCGTCATTTATATAATGAATTGTTTCACCCAGTGTTGTGCATGAACACACTAAAAGTGCGCTTCATTGAACGTGTTCATGTTTTTGGTGAACTGAATGTGTCCGTTTGCAACTAATGAACGTGAAACTGACGTTCGGCGTAGAAAACGTTGAACCTCGTTCCAAGTTCTTCATCACAACATTTTCAACAAGTACAAGGAAGTCATTGACGAAGAATGAGAAAGTTAAAATACAAGGCTAAAATATAAACATAAATAAAATATAAAATGAAGGAATATAAATTAGTGGAAGACGATATTTGAAATAGATAAACTCAATGTAAACAGTAATGTAGTAATATATATATATATATATATATTTTTTTTTATTACAGAGATGTAAACAGTTTCTAAACAATAAGTAAAGTATAAAAAGTTAAGTGTCAGCATAATGGATTCAAGTCAGAATCTGAAATCAGGTAGGCGCGTCAAAATCTGGTATTATGTACGATTTAAGAAGACATCAGCAATTTAACTCAGTCATTTTAAAAACACCACATTGTTTGTACTTCCTCTACAATGACTTATTTCGCCCCTCAGAATGAGTGACATCAGCATGTGTCTTTGTGATTGTGTCTCCAGAGAGTTTGTGCGAACAGCCTGGGAAGACATTGAACGTTTCAAGGAACAGAAGGACAGAGATTTGCGTGAAGCACTAATTAGCTATGCCATCATGCAGATCAGCATGTGTAAGAAGGTATGGGGCTCCTTTACTTGTACACTTCCCTACATCCGAATGCCCGGCGTGTTGATCCTTCAGCAGTTCTGCTCCCAATCTGGTTTTTGTTTTTCTGTCGTTCTCTCAAAAGCACTCTTGTTCTTTGTCACTCCATCAGGGAATCCAGGTGTGGTCCAACGCCAAGGAGTGTTTCAACAAAATGTGAGCCACTTTCCAGCCAATCACTCACTTGCAGCAAAACAATAGCAATCGGATTGTTCAGAGTGGGACCATCAGCCAACCTTGCAGCCTTACGGAGACGGACCATGGGAGCCAAAAATACTGTCCCCACTTTGTTTGCTACGCTGAATGATTCTGCCTTTCTCTCTCTCACACACACACACGCACATTTATTTAGAAAAAGCACCAGAGTTATTTAGTTGATCCATGCCTTTTAATTCCAAGTGTCTTTAACAGTACCATTCACGTGGCATTTTGCTAACGTTACTGTCCTACTGCAGATGACCCAAAGTGTTCCTCCTTTGTTGAACAGCTGTCGGCGTGTCGTAGAGGAAAATCCTGCACGAATAATGCGTGATAAAAATGTCAGGTGGAGATTTATCAGAAACAAGAAATTGTATTGTAAGGCAAGGGAACATGGACCACTTCCCTTTCTTCTTTTTCCTGAAATATGTTTGGTACACTTCATGCTGAAGTCAGTCTTTATGCTGTTGTTAATCGATAGCTGACCAAAGTGCTGAATAGTACAGATCACAGGTGGGGAGCACAGGAGAGGGGTAGTTTCGGTAATTGATGAGAGATTTATTTTCGTTTTGTGCCAAAAGCAAAGAGCCATGAGTAAAGTTACAGTCGAGCCTCTTTTTGTTGAACTCCTTAATGGAGGCTTTCTTATTCTTTAGCGGACCGAAACATGGCACCACAACATGGCACGCCTTGTGACGCCACAAACTACCTGATCTACCAAGTGCAACCATAAGTGTTGTTAAAGCGACACACTTACGGATCAGTAGTTGAGCTTTTTCTTTACTTTCAAGCTTTATAGCCTTAATATGAGCATTGGTCTTGTAAAACAGGGGAGGGGCCCTTTCAGCCACACTGTCAATCTGCCGCTCCTCTTTTTCTGATGTGAAGTTATTGCACAAAATAATAGACGTGAGTTCCAAGCATGCCTCAGGTCAATGTTTGTGAAATACTGACCAAATGGTGGAAATCTTTAACTATGGATATGTTGGCTCCTCAAATTCTGGCTCAATACATATGCTATACATACACAATACATGTTCTACTTTTGCTTCCTTAATATGATATCCTGAAGAGGCAAGATTGGTGCAAGATGGACGTGTAAAAGTTGTGCTAGCCCTGCCCTTTCAATAAACAATCAGTTGACTGAAATAATCCCAAATTACAGCTTTATGTATGTTTTTATAATCGTGTTCAATGAATGATTTTATGTTCATGTAATCATTGTGCGAAGACACTAATAAACATTTCTTTTTTAAACTATTTTCATTGTGTTTTTATAACAAATACTGTACATATGAGTCGGAGGTGGTGAAACTCGGACGACATGTGGCAGTGCTGGTTTCACACTGTTTACAGGTTACTGAGGCAGGATGCTTGCTGAATGTCCATGTGTCACATGGCATTTGTTTGTATTTTAATGAGCACATTCAAAAGGTCAGACTACTGTAATTCATCAGTGTCAAAATAACAGCCTTGCCTCTATGCAAGACTTGTATTTTATTTCCAAGACACCTGAAGTGACGGTGTGTGAATCAGATGGGTGTGTCTGTGAGTTGATGCTCATGTGACGGATGCCTGTCAAGTCCCATCATGCATGAATTATGAGATCACACAGGAAGTTATTCTCTTTGGATTTGTTCCCTAAAACAATAAGTATGTCAAGCTACTTCTGATCTGGTGGGGAAAAATGCACAACCTTTTTAACAATAAAAATATTTAAGATATTTAAAAAAATGGTCGCTCTTGATGTATGGCCTGCTCTAAGGTATTTTATTTTCATCATGTTAGGTATTTACTACAAATTAATAACATGTGCTTCATCTGGTATTAAATGATTTAATAGATGTGCCCCTTCCGTCACCATTTATTATGTACGATATGAAAAACGGCTAAATTATAATAATAATTATGACATAGAAATATAGTAAAAACCCGAATATGGTGGTTTGAATGCAATTGTCTTCACACAAAAAAAGAAGGCTCTTTCAATATTTGCACACTGCAGCTCTGAAGCGCGAGACAAAGCCTGGAACCGTTTAATGTGAACTGTGAAATAATGAACAATTAGCGCCACCTGACGATCAATATCGGTAATACAATTCGATTTGGCACAGAGGCGACTGAACAAAGTGGTAATGAAAAAGAGAGGAGCCCGAGGAAACGAAAGCAGCATGCTCTCTTTTCAAATCCACCTACTGGTTGGTTTGCATGAGATCATGTGTGGTTTTCTCAAATGGAAACCTGACATTAATTTAACATTAAAAACAGACCAACGCCTTACATTTCCCAATCCAGTAATTCACTGTACTCTTTAGGAACCTGTTATTCTAGTAAATCCAAGTAAAGAGACTTATGAGGCTGTAAAAATGTCACATGCTGCCTAAATCATAGCCAATGAATAATCGAATATATATGGAAATGCCTAGAAATAGAGATGTTTTCTCAAAATGTGTCTGAACACATACAGACAGATACGATTGGTCTTGTTAGTAGGCTACTTGACCGGTTATTAAAATGAATGGGACACAAGAAGTGAAGTTACAGTCCTAAAGGTTGCTTTATCTCAGTGAATGGGAGCAGCTACCGTGGCTCTCTAAAAGGACGACGACTTGAATGAAATACGGTTTCTTAATAAGGAGTTCCTGGAAAATTGAGCTTTTCCTCGCATTGAAAAAAAAACGATTACCAAATTGTTGGCAACAGCCATAACATCGGAAATGTTATGAACACTACTGATTAGTGGGGATGTAATGCCCTCACAGCACCACACACAGCCCTACTCGGCTGCCTGCCTGTATTTGAGAGAAGAGACCCGCCCACCTTAATAAAGACTGGACCTTCTCTCTTCCAATCCAGACAAAAGGAGAGGACGACAGATCCACGGTAGCGCGCACTGAGCTGAGCATCCGAGCACCTTGGAGACTCCACGGTTTTGATCCGACGCGCAAGAACGCACCGGTACACCTACACGCGCGCCCTCCAGGTCCACCTGAAACGTCCAGGCCGGTTGATTGTCCTGTTTGAAGGCAGAAGAAAGAGGGTCTGAGCACCGGTTCAATCGCAGCCAGAACACCGTGTTCCCATGATGTCATACCTGTGGATTCTGCTATTAGGAAGCCTGCTGGCTACAAGCGCCCAGGCGCAAGGTAATGATTTATTTTCCAATTAATTCAGATCAGCCTTTCGCTGTCTGCTTTTGTCTGTATGCACGCACATCTATATCTATCTATCTATCTATCTATCTATCTATCTATCTATCTATCTATCTATCTATCTATCTATCTATCTATCTATCTATCTATCTATCTATCTATCTATCTATCTATCTATCTATCTATCTATCTATGAATATATCTCTATATATGTATATACCTATATCTATATCTATATATATATATATATATATATATATATATATCTATATCTATATCTATATATATATCTATATATATATATGTTTTTTTCTTCTCTCTGTATTGTTCATCTTCATCCCACTGTCTCTTTTAACCCCTAATTCATATCCCTTCGTCTCACCTATCGTTCTCTCCTTTTCTGCCAGTTTGCCTCATTACACATCCGTATGTGTCTGTCTGGCAGCCTCTATGTATGTGTGTGTGTGTGTGTGTGTGTGTGTGTGTGTGTGTGTGTGTGTGTGTGTGTGTGTGTGTGTGTGTGTGTGTGTGTCTGAGTGCAATTACCAGTATCTTTTGCCAGTCTGTCTGCCTCACTGTCGGCATGACAATTCAATTCACCTTGAGCTAAACACCGCTTGTTTTAATCCGTTCGCACTGAATGAATAAAAGCAGCTCTGTCCTCCTTTTCCATACGGTGATTGTTCATGCCTCTGCAGCCGAGACATTATCAGTGAAATAGGTGTGTGTCGTGTAATATGGCCATCTTTTTTGGACATGAGTTTTGGCCCACAGGGGTGTGGTGGGCCCATTGTATTTCCCTCCTGTTTTCTCTCGTTCCTCCTCTTTTTAAGTCTCTCATCTTTGTTTTTCCTCTCTATATTTTCATTCTTCATCAATTGCTCTTTTTTCCCTCTTCAGCTGGGCCCCTGCCCTTCCCCGCGGCACATGTAATGATTCCAGATTGTTCAAACGAGCAATAAAACTCCGAGGGAGAGAAAGGAAGTATTGAGAAAAACAAATACTCTGGGAAAGATGGAGGGAAAGGAGGGGAGATTAGAAGAAGATAAAAGAGATATGGTGTGGCCGATAAGAGGGAAAACAGAGAGGTATACAAGGATGGTGAAAAGTGAGGGAGATAGTCAGAGCAACAGTGAGCCTCATGGTCATTATGCAAACAAAATTTCAGTTGAACGTTGGTGCACTTGGATGGCATTCGGTGTAATCTCACTCGACCGGTTCACTTTTTTATGAGCAGATAAACCACCAGATAGGAGCCACCCTTACACCCACACTTTCACTTTCCCACACACACATCTTCTTTTTTTTTTCACCTGGGATCCTGTTGTACAGTGACGTAGGAAATCTCCATTGGAGAGTTTGCTCGCTTGCATGCAAGTGGTTTAGAGTGTCACCGAAAAAGATGGGTTGTTAGGTCAGTCGCATGTGTGCACATCATGGACGGTGTGTGTAAGCTGGAGAAGTTAAGGATAGGGAGTGCCTCGGTAACTCCAGCTCCAGCTGCAGACAACACCCACCGAACCGACTAGTTTCAGCGCCTTCCTCTCCCCCAGGGCCGTCAGCATCTGTGTGTGTGTGAGAGAGTGTGTGTGTGTGTGTGTGTGTGTGGGAGGGTGTGGGGTAGGATTTAAATGTAAGAACGAGTGTGTGAGTGAGGGAGTGCTTCATTACTGTGTGTGTGAGTCATTTGTAGAGCATATGTGTGTCTTAGAGGCAGATGAAAGCAAAAAGCGCAGTGTGATTTGTGCCAGGTGTGAACAGTGTGTTTGTGTGCAGACTTGTCTGGTGTTTACACCTTCAACTACCAGTACATAAAACACTCTTTTGGTGGATAAGTGAAAGGCGTGCACATGCGCACACACACACACACACACACACACACTCCCTCTGCTCCCATGGGGGCAGTTTCAAGGTGTGCATGATTGGGGTAAACACTTTCTGTCCTACAAACACACAATAGAGCCATACCTGACAGAACAATGCACTGTGGAGGTGCTGTTGTATCACCTGACACACATGCACACACAGTTTATGGTGTACTGTTACGGGGGAAAGGGTTGGTTATTGTATGTACACACAATATTACTCAGTCAACACGCACAGGCGATCTCACACAGGCGTCGAACACAATCTCAGGACAGGAACCAACAGAGTCAGACAATGAAGTTCCTCTCGCTTTGTCATTGATAACATGGTTCACACTCCAATGTATGTAGGCCGCATGTTACAAAAGTGCAGCGATTTAAAAGAAGATAGACTTCTTTGTTGTTTTGTAATAATAAAAGGTGAATACGACAAAAATGTAATTGAAGAATTGTTATGAGGTGTCAAAGTAAACTGTTTCCTCACGCGTCAGCCTTTGCATATCAAAACAGTGGTGCCAGCATCAAGGCATCACTGCAGCCCTACAACTTCCATCAAGGCGTGTGTTCACTGGAAGTGCAGTCTTCACACTGTATCGGCTGTTAGTAGCTCACCAACATGATGTAACTTGCTGAAAGTGCTTTTTTATTCACTTCACGTGTATTTCATTTTGGTCGCAATTGGTGCTACATTTCCAATGAACCCGTTTTTTTTTACCTGTTGTCATGACCAACTTCCTGGAAAGCTGATGCCGCCCATGTTAGTTGAGCATCCCATGTGATATCAAAGTCCTGCTTGCCTGAATTTATAGAACAGGGAAATTAAATGAAATGCTTATCTTTCAAACATGTTGCTGAGCACAAAGATGGGAACAGGGGGAAACGGCTAGCGCGGCTCTATCCAAAGGTAACAAAATTAATAGAAAATGTAACCTTTAATAATGTTTTTGGATTGACACTGTCGGAGAGGTTTATGATTACTTAAATGTTTAATATAGAACATGTGGCAGAGCAGTTGTGTTGGATTAGATGTACAATAGTACTTGATAAAGTGGCAAAGGAGTCTATCAAGCCACTGGACTAGTTTCCTAAAAGAACACAATGTAACTGACAGTTTGGTGTTTTTCCACATGTGTAAACTGGTTTGACTTAAGTGTCCTCCTCGGGGGGACCTTTTTGCATGTTAACACTGCACATGCTGCACACAATCGTACAATAGCGTGCGGCCATGTCAGAGGCACACAGATGACTTATCGGCCTCGAGGGGAAGCAGTGGCAGAGAGACAAAGACGGTTAAGTTAAGAGTTTGGGATGGAGCAAGAGAGAGGAAAGCGGGGAGACAGTCTTAAAGATAAAAAGAAAAAAGGGAGTGAGGTTCTGGTTGTGCAACAGTTAGTTTCTCTGCTGTACTAACACAAAACAGGACACCGCTGAGTCAAAGTGGCAGAGTGAATGTGAACTTGCCTTTACGTGTGTGTGAACATGTGGTTGTTTGTACGTTTGGACTAAAAGGGAGGAAGAGGTGTTTCAATGAGTTTGTAGGCACGCATGTGTGTGTGTGTGTGTGTGTGTGATGGCAGGTGGGGGTAGGAGGGGGTACGGACGCATGTTTGTAGTGAAGGTAGATAAAGGAGGAAGTGGCGAACTGATAGATGGGAACAGAATGTTCTATGGAGTGGCAACGGAAAGAGAGAAAGAGAGTTAGTATGGGGCAATCTCTCTCTCTCTCTCTTTCTCTCTCACACACACAGTGCATTAGAGCCACACACCTCACACACACACAGTGCATATAGGCACAATGCCAATACAAGATGTGCCCAATCATTTCCCACTTAGACATAACACATAACATAACACACATACTCGCAATCAACAGAGGTCCTGGTCTGACAAATTAACAATGACATGTCAGCAGAAAGTAAACTGTTTCACTGTTTGTATAGTTTTGACATATCTTTTACTTCTTATCATGAGCCTTCCGCGCACTGGCGAGACACATCAACTGGCATCTCAGCTTCGTTCAACAAGTTGAATGTCCTGCCACGGTGCCTCTTTGACGGAGACAGTGATTTCGAAGGTCGACGTAAAGATAGTGAATCAGAAACACCCACACACACGCATTCCTGTTTATTGAGCTCGGACTGCTGTTTGATTCTCAATAAACTATTGAGGCCACTGATTGTTGTTCATCTTTGGTGCCCAAGCTCATACAGTGACATTCACCGGAGAAACAGGACTTGAGGCAAACAAAGAGTGCTTGTTTCGATTGCTGTCAGTAACCATGCGTCTGTGCATGCCTCACATTTATATTTCTGCGCGTGAGTGCATGTGATGTGTGTGTTTCTTCATTCTTTGTTCGGTCCCACTTGTTGGTATGGATTTGTGTGAAGGGTGTGTGAAGGAAGCCAGGGTGTCACCAGCACTGCTCCCTTCCAGATAATTACGATGCAATTTACGAAGCAACACATACATCAGATGTGTTGATGCCGCTCCGCCTCAAGGCTTCTCTGACTTTGATACAATCTGACTTGGCAAACGCAGGGATCATTCATTGGAAGCTCTCTCGGCAATGAGCAGCTGTTAGAAAAGATGAAGGATTGTTTTCTGTGAGCATATTATGGAAGTCTTATTACTTTCTGAGATGTCCTCAATTTTCCACTTCTAGTTTTCTGATTGTGTTTTCCTTCCTGTGCATTTCTTTTGCACTGTTTCAATGCATTCTTAATCACTCATACCACCATTTCTAGATGGTTATATCTCTTATTTAATGGCTGGTACCTGTATTTGGAAGAAGGTGCTACCCTGATGAACCAGCATCATGGTGCTGCTGAACTCAGCGGAGCAAGGAATGCTTAAGTAAGTGCGCAGATTTGCTGTTTCAGCTTCTCACATGCGACTGGGGAATGTCACAGCACTGACTCAAGCACACACACAAACGCCATGCTCATCGCACACACAGAGCGACAAAGACACGCGCTTTTGTATTTTCTCATCAGTACAGAGTTGCGACGCTTGCGCTGTGACGTCGAGTCTGCTGAGGCAGGTGAGCCGGCCGTGATCGATGTCATCCAGTTGTGGCTGCAGCGTTCACATCAGGGAGCAATCGGAGCAGGGCGTGGCTCCATGTGTCGGTGGTGATAGTCGTGTTAGAGAATGTGATGAATCCACAGCAGCTTAACGACCACTGAGACAGATGATTTGAATGGTCATAAATGAGAACAGATGGATTAAAGGCATGCTGTTTTTAATTTGCAATGGTTACACTAATCACCACCAGTCTCGTGTTCTATTTGTTCTATTTTATGTTTATGTTTCCACTTATTTGTTTATGAGCAGCAGAGGACACACAATAACAGTCAATACAGTCAATTTTAGGGATGTTGTGTTTTTAATTTGCAAGCTTTGAAAGGAAGAAGAAACTAGCTTTGAGACAGATTCTGGGTTGCCATGTCTGATTCCTTTCTTCTCTAAAAAAGAAAATGACAGTTGCTCCAGCTTTTATCTGATGTGTATATGTTCATTGAAGCACCAGGGTTTCAGAACAGCCCTCAATTTGTTTCCCACATTTTGAAATTGATGTGTCTCAGTAGTTGGAACTTCACTGGATGTGTGCTGTTTTTATTTTCATTATTCTATTACTTTCTTTCCTCACATATCTATCTGTAGATGATGAAGCCCCAACAGAGGAGGCAGCAGCTCCTGAGGCCCCGGCCCCTGAAGCAGACACAGCGGCAGAGGTCAAAGTAGATTCCACCGCTGACAAGGAAACTGGGCATACAGCCGAGGTGAAGAATGATAATACTTTTGTTTATTGGTTTTAGCTTGAATCCTTTTTCCAAAATCTGTCAATCAGTCCAATCTTCTTCTTCGTCTTTTATCTCAGAGAAGGTCTCCTGGTGAATCACGAATCTTAAAGCAACCACTTTTGCTTTCATCATGGTACTGAGTGTAATTTTGTAATAACTGGTCGGCGGCTGTGGCTCAGGGGGTAGACTGGGTCACGAGGTATAGCCGTTCAATCTCCGGCTCCTTCTGTCCGCATGTGGAAGTGTCCTTGAGATAGACACTGAACCCCAAGTGACACCTAAAAAAATGAAATAAGTGCAGGTCTGAATAATGTTTGGGTGAATTATGTGAAAAATAAAGTGTTGTTTTTAAGTTTGGGTTACTATGACATTGCAAACTTTTTTTCTCCTTAGTCGCCGTCCTCCCTCCAAACCTTTAATCAGAATGAATCAGTGTTTGTGGGTAACAGTGCCTCTGAGCGACCTGGATTCAGTTTAATCAAGAACATAGTTCTCAATCTTCAGGCAGTTATTTGATAAGCTGAGTTGTATCAAACAGCTGAAAAACATCTCATGTTCGCTCTTGGTTGGGTATTGAAAGTCTTATGGAGCATTATGTTATTGGCATGACATGTAATGAAAGCTCGGTGTCTTTGCCCTTTTCAGACTGACTTTATGTTTTGTATTCCTCTTGCTTAGTACAAGAAAGGGATGGTGACATTTTAACAAATAAGCTGAAGTGAACCTCAAACCCCAAACCAGAGACTTGTTTTCTGAATCATTACTGATAATCATAATAATCATAATCATGTGCTGAATATAGGAAGTACCACCAACAACAGCGAGTGAGCCTGATAATGAAGCCGGTGAACCAGTGACTCCTGCGGTTGTAAAGGCAGAACCAGCGGCTACGCCTGCAGCAGACACAGCGCCGGAGGCCGAGGCCGAGGCGAAGGCAGATGCAGAGGCCGCTACAACAACAGCAGGTGATCAACAAGTGTTCAAATGTGAAAATATGCACACTGAAAACAGCTTGTGCACAGTTGTTTAAAATGACTTTTCCAGCCTGTCTGGTTTTGCTTGCAACATGCATTAAACAGTAAGCTATCACAGCCCATGCACAACACTTGGATGATAAAAACACATCATCCCCTCTGTTTCCCTCTCCTGCAGCGCCTGCAGCTGATCTTGAGGTCATTGATCCAACGGCTGAGGAACCAATTGCTCTCGGAGATACATCGGGAGATACATCGGAAGCTACATCAAGCACTGGTGCAACACCTGCTCAGGAGGAGGTCAGTAGCAGAGTTTGAAAGGCTTCAACTTATTCAAATCTACTGTAACAAATGTGGAAAAAACTTCCATGTTCCAGTTATGCATAATTGCGGACATGCTGTTTATAACACAGATATTATTCAGGAACTGCTATGCTAATGAGAAGTTAATGTGACCTTTCTACATGTTAATATTTTATATATTCATGTATTATTTCTTACACTGTTTCTTTAATTGTTTTTAAATCTCCTTTTCTTTTGCCTTATGTTTTGATGCTTTTAATGGTTTTATGTGAAGCACTTTGAATTACCTTGTTGTTGAAATGTGCTATACAAATAAACTTGCCTTGCCTATAATAGAGTGGACCTGAGGCCACATCAGCAGCAGGTCCAGCTGTAGCAGATAATGAGGAAAAAGCAATTGTTCCTACTGCTGATGCACAACCAGCAAAACCAGCTGTTGAGGAAAAAGTCCAACCAGAAGTGGAGGTCCTTGTTCCAGAAAGTAAGAATATAGATGTTCTGGTGAATACCGTGCACTCATCATGTGAAACAGAAGGCAACAAGGATCCCTGTGTCACTGATATACTTTATTTCATGAAAGCAAGAACTTCAATGCTTGTTTCCTTGTTTTTACCTAATTACGTCGGTACAGAATAGCACCCTGAGACAGTAGGTAAGAACTTGTAAATTGTTACATGCTCAGGCATTTTGGACCATGTGTAACTTTTTGATTTGTATTAAAAGTACACAAATTAGCAAATGTATTCTGTAGATGAGCTCACCCCTTTGGCATGCGTGTCCTTTACATGGGGAAACTGTGAAACGTCCTGTTCTGCCCCTTTGTTCTGCTACATTCTGTCTTAATTAACACGCCATGTTGTGTCACGGCAGCAAAGGACATTTGTGTATTATGCCTTATAATTTATGCTCAGCATTTTTGGCGTTTCTGTGTGGATTTAAGATGTTTGCATGATTCTGTTCTTTTTCTTTGCCAACAGTTAAGATGGAAGATGTTCCTGAGCTGAATACCGGTAAAAAATATATTTTTTTTCATGTCATTGTCATGTTATGTTTATTTATTTGATCAGGGAAAATGCACAAAGAACATTAACCCGATGTAAGACAAGAAGAGTTGTAATGTACCAGGTTTTAGCAAAAATGCTCTGTCGTTTGAAACATTTCCAAAGCCACATTATACGAGCACCTCAGGAGAACACAATTAAAAACCCATTTTATTTCAGTAACCACGGTAACAATGAATCCACAAAGAAGGTGAACTGCTGAATTGACGCTTGGGACAGATGGAAATGTTGAAGTCCTACATCTCAGCATTGTAATAAAACATGACATGAGTGGAAAATAGGTTGGAAATCACTGAGCAGCAATAGTAGTCGTGGTTCAAGAGAGAACTTTTGAAGCTCTGCTCATTGTGGATTGTGTTTGAGCTGAACTGACTGAATACTTCTGTCGTATATATTTCCTTCAAACTCTGAACCGACTGCGATATGTTAAAACATATTAGTTCTCCACACTGTCACCATTTGACCCCAGGAACACCCGTGAGATTATTGTCGTTGTGGTCATTTTGTGTTGTCAGTCATTTAAAAACATGACCAGCTTTCATGAGATATCGTGTATCATTTTGCTGCAACTCCCCTTTTTCAAAAACAAATGAATGGAAAACAGATGTGCTTTTCTATGAATCACGTAAGAAGGTTATGAGGTGGGATTTTGGAGTGAGTAAGGAAACCTCAAAGTGTCGCCCTATATTATTTATCTTTGCATATAATTGTATTCTCTTCTCCATTCTCTCTCCACTCATTTCACCATTTCCTGTCCCGAGTGGCAGTTGTCCATACCTGCTTTATAGCAGAACATCCTCCTTTCCGTCACTCAGAGATAGTCATTTTATACTAGGCTGGCCATTATCTCCTCTTAGTCATGCAAACAACTAAGAACATTGCCGTGCAGTGTTGAGGAAATGATTGCTAGGGAAGGAATCTTCCATGTGACATCTGTTCAGGGGAACATTCTTGCACGGTGGTGACAAGAGGAGAAGAGTTGAGACATGGAAAGGAGGACAGAGACACAGAGACAGGAGAGTGAAGAGAAGAGAACAAGGTCAGGGAGAGGTGTAAAAACAAAAGGAAAGAGATAAAGGGAGCCGCAAGGGGACAGAGTAGAAAGGAGAAGGTGGTGAGATTAATGGAAAGGCCAGAGAGGTATAAAAGAAGAAAGGAGGCTCAGCAGATAGGATCGGAGTAAAACTTGGCTCATCACGTAACATTCGTGTGTGACAAACGGTGCTTTACAATGAGAGCAATTCTTAGTCACAATGATTTAATGGCAGGACTTCTTTCAGGTCACTGGATCATTATGCCCCTGAGCTTCTATCTAAAATAATTCACCAATCCTACCTCGCCCCGCTCTGCCTAAAGCTGTTGTGTTCACAGAGTCCCACGTGTCGTGTAAGTCACTTGGGTTTTCCCCCAATGAATACAGAGTCAGGGTTTCGGTATTTTTCCTGAAAGATAAGATCCTTTAATCTGAGTCCACACTGGTTCACGAGATCACCGACACACCCTTGGAGCAGTGTTACAGAGTCTGCAGTCCTCTGCAGTACCCTGCAGAGGACACCTCTGCAGGGTACTCACTGTAGTGAAGTGGACAGTGTAGCTGATACTATCATTAAATAGTTCAACATGCAACGGGGTAGTATAGAGTGTTAAAGAGATGACATGTTTTCGGTTAACATCTGGAAGATAACCCTCATGGGCGGGACGGCGAAAAGTGAATTTCCCTACGGGGATTAATATTGCATTTCTGTTACCAATAATATCTAATATGTTTTTTTTCATATGTAGGGTTTGACTTGGAAGATGCTCTGTCAGACGACAATGCGGTGGAAGGCCCAGGAGAGAAGAGCAGCTTTGAATCTGGGCGTGAGTAACTATTACAGCAATACTTTTGATATTATCACGGACCGGATGTTACACCTTCTCCGAGTGTTTTATACTTTAAACTAGTTAGCCTAAACTTCCTGTTTACAAGACCATGTGAACAGGAAGTGGATGGGACATTTGATAATTAATGTAATTACTTTGTAAATGTGGAAGTTAGTGTCTTTTAAAAATAGGAACATTTCAAGAACATGACTCGTCATCATTCTCTGGAGAGGATTATAGTTTTACTTCATGTACCCCGTTGGAGCAGAGCAGCTTATAGAACTCATAGGTATTTGTGTCTTGAGCTAAAATAGACGAATCTCCCCATTCAGCATTTTATAACTCTTAAGCTTTCCTGTTTTTGTCACGGCGCCTCATCATAGTGCTTTTAGACATTCTTCTCGTAGGTTCTATAAGCTGCGAGAATGCTATTCCCTCTGTTCCTATGACAAGACAACGAATTGAATCGTTTTACCTCCTGCGTCAAGAAGGTTTAATCACCAGCCGCAGAGCAATTTGACAGCAACACTTTGACGCTGATGGTCTCGCAGCGTTCACCCTTTACTCCCAATCTGAAAGCAGATTCGTCTACGTCGGTACAATCATTATAATCTTGTGAAATGCGCACTTCTTTAGTGCTCTGTTATCAGCAGCTTTGTCAAGTTAAAGCAGGTAGAGGGCAGCCATGATGTCCCAGGCGTATACAGACAGGAGATCACAGGGTTGTTTTGCATATTGGAACGAATCATAGATCAGAGTGAAAGACATCGAGAGCGTGTGTCTCCTTCAGATATTTTATCTCTGATATAATAAAGCCATTTTAATGAGTGTGCAGAAGAGACTTGCATCGTGGTATGTGTGTGTGTGTTTACAGACCGGTTAGGACAGAAATCCCAGATTTATTAATGCCTTCTAGGTATAAACTACCACAAAGTAATAATAATAATGCTGCTCCTTTCTTCTTCTTCTTTGCCTCATGTGGGTTGTTGTTTTTCCATCTTCCTTAAATCACCTGTCTCTCCTCCTTTCTCCTTTTAGCACATGCTGCTGGCGCAAGTGGAGAGGGTAAGACTTTTTTTGTTCATGGTCAAAAATATATATGATAACGAAACAATTGTCAAAATCATGCCATCTTCTGTCCAAATCGCAGAAATGCCAGACAGATACGTAGCTTCGCAGCAGCAGTAGGGCTTACATATAGGTAGTTCTGGAAACTAGTGAAACACCCAACATACGACTAGCATGCCTCTGAATAAACAGGAAACAAGACTCAGCGGAAAATGTCTCTTCCCAATTGTTTTAGTTCAACCAATGTTTGAAACTGGTCTTCCGAAAGAGTATTTCACCTTGAATCCTTAGTCACGCTACTTCTGTTGGAAGTGCTTCTGCTGAAGCTAACTTCTGTGATTGTCAAACGGATACAGTTTGACAGATGCATGGTTGTCCCTGCTGAAATACACCGTTACATTAAATATGAAATGTCCTGTCATGTTGCTAACTGTACTCGTGTGTTCTCTGTTCTAACCAGCAGACAAACCTGAAGTCCAAGGTGAGTTATCTTTCTTTGCTTTATTTTTTGGTTTCAATACATGAACCCACCCACCCATGCACTGCCCCAAACATATACCTGCAGCTGCTGCATGACATATAAAAAAAAACTTTAAGAAGTACCTTTCTTAATTAAATGAATGGCAAGTCCAGGCAAAGGAAAAGGCAAATATTTCTAATTAGCAGCTTGTCTGTCAGTTTATCCCTGTATGCGTGTGTGTTCATGCAGTCTTTTTACACCAGACAAACCAGACAAACCACCTTGCTGACTCACTGCCTCCTCATGTTTTATTTCACCTAATTGCACTGACTCATTCCTTTTTCTTTCATGTGTCTTGCGTCACACGACTCCTCTGACTCATTCCACCCCTTTTTGGTCTACCTTTTTGACTTTGTTCGTCACTATATTTCCTGTGCTCTTTCATTTTTGTGAACTTAAGTTGCTGACTCACCCATCACACCCGAATATCCGTTCTGCCCTTCCTTCTTTCTCTCGATTGCCACTTCAGCATATCCTGCCGTTATTACATTGTCTTGACTGAATGAAGAGCTAGTATTTAGAAGAAATGCGACGAGGAAAAACAATAATAATGGATGATAAACAATCGGTAAACAATCCCTTCGGTCAGATTTTTTTACTCATGTTTAGTTCAGAATGGCAAAAAACAAATTTTCCAGTGATTTACGGTCTGGTTTGTAATCTTCACTTCTACCTTCCTCATTCGTAGTAAATTCAGAAGGCTTAGCAGCATCATATAGCTATTCAATATTTGTGTAATGTTACCTTAAATGGCCTGGTGATGCGCCTTCATCAAACCTTGAATAACATACAAAGTACATGTAGTGTTGTAGTGCAGTCGCCTGCCATTAGGTGTGTCAAGTCTTTATTGTATCAGCAAGAGGAAATACCTAGTATATATACTGTAATAGGTTAATTAAGTCAGTTAAATCAATTGTCAATTGCACCAGCAAATAATGAAATTGTGTAAAAACTGAGTAATTTAGTGATATTTGCACTCGTATCAACCTCTTGTGTTACATTATACAAGTGCATTGCAGGTTTTAGGTGTGCATGTGTTGGTGTGCCGTTAACAGACAGACTTACGACACAGCAGGAACACTATTCAGGTCGGTGTTGTCATAGTAACTGGGTTACAGGTGCAGACAGATGCTGTCACAGTGAATGCTTTTTGGGGTCTAAATGGTTGGGTAGGCGAGTGAAATGGCATCAGAAAATGCTGCGACAGGATGATGCATCTCAATCAGACGGGTGCATTATGTCATGTTATTCGTCATTTCAACTGCAAATCTTTTTTGTTTGTTTGTTTCCTACGTGCAGAGGCCGGCTCCGGCTCTTTGGCAGCCATCCTGAGTGCAATTGCGGTGTCTGTAGTGGGAGCAGTTGTTGGATACTACACCTACCAGAAAAAGAAACTGTGCTTCAAAAATAGAGAAGGTAAATATCTTACAGACGAATTCATTAACTAAAAAACAAATAACAGGAAACTTAACTGCTGTACACAAGGCTTGATGTTTGCTCGATCACAGCACATTTAGACTCTAGTTCCTTCAACAAGGACCTGCAAGTCGAGATGTGTTGTTTTTCCATTGCTATCGGGTGCAGGAGAGTACTGCATATGGTTCACTTGAACCATAGCAGAATCAGAGCCTTTAATCAAGCTGCCAGCATCTTTAGTAACACTTTGCTTTAGCCAGCCTCGAGGGCGAGATGGGCGGGGTGTGTGACATTTGGTCTGAAAATCATAAGTTCTAAAGGTCAGCAGTATTTCTTTGAGCTATAGTAGCCTCGGCTTCATCCCTTATAGAGTGTTGTCACTTACAGTCAACTCACACACATCCTGCATACCAATACTACCGATTCAGCAAAGTTTACTTTACAGTCAACATGAGCAAAAGGCCATTCAGCTGAAGCAACGTAAGACAAAAGTCAAATATAGGTAGAGATATATATGTATATATCAGTAAGAATAAGGACTGTAGTTTGACTATTGATAGCTAGTATTCATCACATGTTTTGAATATGAATAGAAATGTTTTTTATATATATTTAGTATTCATGAATATGAATGATTCTTGATCAGCGGTAAGGATTGTAAATAGCAATGTAATTAGCAGGTACAGCGTTGCAGCTGCTCCATTGACAATACATGGGCAGGCTTGACTGCACAGAAATGATTTGTTTTTAGCTTTTACAGCTGAGACCAACACATCGTCACAGTGGTAAAAATAAGCAATTCGAGCCGTGAAATGTTAACGTCCTCAGAAAGTCCCCCGGCGTCGCACTTAATTCGTTGTCACTTAACTAAATGCTTGTGAAATCCAAACGGTCATGTGATGATTTGTCTGCTTCAATTTCCCCGTCCGTGTGCGTCTATCTGACTTTGTCGATCTCTGATTAGAAGCGGATCCAGAAGCTGCACGCAAAGCTGTTGCAACAGAGGCTCAGGCAGATCCCCATGGTAGGACACAGAAAACACACCCACATAAACAAAGAAGATACAAACACACAGATCAAACGCATGGCATAATATCTTAACCTTCTTTTTCCTTTTTGCAGTCCTTAGTAACCTGCTGAACTCCTCCTAGACCAGCAATGATCACATGACTGCCTGGACCAACGACTGGCAAGCATAGTGGCAAATCTCACTGTTGAGCTCTATCTTCTTCTGTGGAGCTAAATTACTGTGAGGCCCCGGAGTAGGGCTGTGTGTGTGTGTGTGTCTCTGTCTGCTTGATTTTGTGTGTGTGTGTGTGTGTGTGTGTGTGTCTGTGCGTGCGTGCGTTTGAGCCCATGTGTGAGTGTGCATACGTGTGTGTGTGTGCACATGTGTGGGGAGTAAATATATGTGAACATTGAGGGTTTTA
Organism: Melanostigma gelatinosum; assembly: GCF_949748355.1. Classification (NCBI taxonomy): domain Eukaryota; kingdom Metazoa; phylum Chordata; class Actinopteri; order Perciformes; family Zoarcidae; genus Melanostigma; species Melanostigma gelatinosum. The sequence goes on along the minus strand of NC_136643.1, from coordinate 18,286,245 downwards.
TGATTGTCAACACAGCAATTTAACTTTCTACTTGTGTGGACATGAAAGAGAGCCAATCTCAAATTAACCATGAAATGGCAAAATTAAAGAACCAACTTTTGTATTTAATTTGTATGGCCACTATCCAGTTCTAGTAATTCAGTGTGAATATAAACCAGTGACAGTTATTGGTGTTGTAGATGTTTAACTTTGTACTGAATTCTAAAAAGTGGATTTTTCGTTGTGTGTGCTAATTCTGTCATTGTTTGAGCCACACATATTATTTTGAAAGTCCACTGGCAACAGCCACTTAATTCAAATATTTTGTTTTTGTTTCTGTAATAGTCTGCAGTACAAATGCAGGATAGATGGATAACAGGGGGTTCAATAACTACCACTGTATCTCCTGGATTCTGGCGAGGGGAAATATTATAGGATAGATTCTGGGGATGCTACATGGTCCAATGTGTGTTCCCTGGACCAGTGATGTCACTGTGTGTGTGTGTGTGTGTGTGTGTGTGTGTGTGTGTGTGTGTGTGTGTGTGTGTGTGTGTGTGTGTGTGTGTGTGTGTGTGTGTTTGTGTGTCTATTTGTTGGGTTGGTGAAGGGGCTTATTAGTTTTTAATCCTGTTTTGTGACTACCACTTCTCCTCAGTCAGTTCAATAAATTAGAGTGAAATTTCCAATCAAACAAAAGAACAATTGTCATCTAACTCAGTTCATTCATGTCAAATTGGTTAAAGAATTAAACACATATACATTCATTTGACAATGTTATTTGAACATTTAAAAGTGAAGTGGAGTCTACAGTCCAACCCAGTTTCTGTCAATGGATGAATGTTCACCTGATATGGACAAATTCAACAGAGGTCATGTGGTATTGTATTAGACATTGTTCTGATGTAGTATGTGGCAGTCTAGTTGTAATGCAGTAATTTATCCTCCATAGTGCCTTTCACTGACACAGCCTGGCTTGAACAATCGACTGACACACAGGGAAGAGAGCTGGGACAATACAAGTGAAAACAGGCAAACTAGTCGTTGAATGTATCAAAATATACTCGACAATTGAGGAATGTACAATCTTAATGAATTCATAATCATGTTGGTGGTTGAAAAGCCTCACCTTGGACTGTTTATGTACGTGACACTGTTACATTATTGTAACAGCTGCTGTATCCGTTCATAGTGGGCTGTTTGCTGTTTTACGTCCAGTACTTTTTTTAACCAATATTGAATACAAACTCTTTTAACAATCTCACATTTCAGCCATAAACGTATCCTCTCTGCGTGTCTCTTTATTTGAACAAGCCAGTTGCTGTCGCAGTGTTTTTTTTATCATTCATATGTCAACCTTACGGACACCATTCACCTGTGATTTTTATATGCATTTTACATTTAGCAGTGGTTGATTATTGTGAAATGCCTCAGAAGCAGCGCAAGTGCTTGAAAAAAAGAACAGTTACTCTTTTTTTTGCAGCTGTAGCACAAAAAAATATGAACTTCTGAATGTCTTTTTGTTGCCTTGCAGTTTTGTACTTGCTCTGCACCCTTTAAATTATGAAATAGGGTTACAGAGGTTGCATTGTGCTGCAGTTCATGTAAAGTGTGTTACTTGTGAAGCACCATATAGCTGCAATACAGGACAGAGACTGTTGCTAACAGCCTAGCCTAGAACTGAGAATTATTCAAAGTCTGTGATGTCACATATCGATTAATCCTACTGTGCAAACTGTGGGCTGGACACTGTGTCAGAGCTCTGGATGAAATGCCTTCTTATTCTGTAATCTGTGATCGAGTTTCTCTTCACATTGGAACTAAGTGGATCGTGTGTCTGAAATCTCTCAGTCCAGTCCACATTTCGTCTCAAACTGTCACATTCCTTGTAAACACAAACTATTGGAGCATAGCATCCAAACCAGAATGTAAAACCAAGGAAATCGTCAACTTATTGGGTCCTAAAGTGCACTTCCCAAAAAAATGCTAAGGCATCAAAGTGGCACTGACCAGTCCTGCCTTATACCGCCTCTTGAACATTCCAGAGAGGAAAACAAAGAACAATGTCATCATCAGAAAGTAAACGATAAAACAAGCGGAATGTTTTGCAGGTGATTTTAATAACAATCTCTATGGGAGAAGCACTTTCCTATCCTGTATATATACGTCTTGATTTACGAAACATATTAGACAATTCATTTTTGATTTAGACAAGTGACTCTTCCTTTTTATTTAAATACGCTGTGTTTTAATTTTGTGTAGGAACTGTCTTCAAAAATTTTTTTCCATCTGGCACTTGTATTGTTGTTCTGGAATTGTGTAAATAATGTTTAAGGAGTCAATAAAACCGTTTTCGTGGGAGTTTGTGTTTTACTTCCCTGCCAGATATCTTTGTCTGGTGTGTGTGCGTGTAACACAGTAGGTCAAAAGAACTGCTTAATGCATCACTGAACTTAAAGAATGATATTGAAACATTGGGATTTTTACACTAAAGATGTATACAACACATACACCATTTGTATGTAAAGTTTATGAAGCTATGTGTGCCTCTGTCACTCTGTTTTTGTGACTGCAAGCTGCTGGAAAGTTAAGTAAGCTCAGGTCAACAAAAAACAAACGGGCATCTGTCAGAAAAATCCACGCGAGACGGGTGTAAAAAATCATTCATCAATGGACATTTATTCTTGCAAGGAGACAGGGTTGATTCACATACAGAATGTTCATCAAGACCGCTCGACGATCTGTCTCAGAGTCTCTGGTATTTATACTCAGTAAACAACATGCAGTGGGCTGGCACAGGGTAACACACACACATTTCGCGTTTCACACAGCGTCTACATATCTGGACACTTTTACAATTCGTTCTAGTACAAAGGTCACTTTCTCGTAAGTCACGGTCGCAAATGATTGGCGCTTTCGACAAGTTTATTATCATTCTTATTCAGGACAAACAGCTGAAGTGTTCTTTCGGCAATCAACTGCTTCTTAATAGACTAAACATCTGCTGAAGATGCCTGGTGTCCCAGATAGTTCACACAAGGACACGAGCCTCTGTTAACATTCACTAATTATTCAATACATAATAATTAGTCATTTAGATTTTTCTCAACAGCATCCCACGACATGTTCGATGTATCAGGTATTCATAGAATGTAACTCATATACACAGGTTAGAGTTTGGTAAATGGTTGATGGTGACAGATCCTCACCCGAGGCCTTCAGGAGTACTATGTGGGAACCTGAGTATGTTTTTCTTGCCAAACGTTTATCACACACACACCGACTGTAAACCATCTAATTAAACCCAGCCGACCTATTATTGATTCAGTAATGGAGTTGATTTGATTCCAATTAAATCAGACTGAATTATCTTTTATGGTTAAAACAATAAAAGTTGGTGTTAGTGTCTGCGGCAGTGGCGGCTGGTCAATAGAGGGCCATGGGGCATGGCCCCACCATGAGCCCCACAAAAAAAAGAAGAAAAAAAATGTGTTATTTACTGATTGTTTTTGTGTTGGAATACATGTTAAATATTTAACTGCCAAGTAATAATGCGTGTTTGATACTTACATTTTTTTTGCATTAAATCATACTGGGATGTTTGCTGAAATTGATAGGATGGCCCAACCTAGAACATTTCCCACCAGCCGCCACTGGTCTGCGGGATAAACATTTTTAACTACAGGATTGAGCAGTTCCTCATAATATTGTATGATAAATCGAATCTACAAAATAACTGCTAACTACACCCATCAGACATTTAATGGAGTGCAAGATAACTTTTCTCGTGCGCATTTACTCCACACATTAACGCGAATGTGGCTGCGCGCTTAGGGGGCAGTCGTTACTGTAGAGTCCGAGCAGAGGGGGAGATGTGTCACATTCTTTTGGTTTTATGAGTCAGTCCACTGTTCAGGTATGAGGTGAGTTCATGCATAGCGCGTTTATCTTTGCCCATTTAAAACAACAGCACATGCGATGTCTGAATGAGCTTCACATTAGGAACGGACATGTAACGATGCGACCATCGAACGTCGGAATGTTTTGCTTTCAAGCCATTGCAGACTGATCGCACGCGGCACCTTTACCACAGTTTTGAACTTTCAAATGTTTATTGTTGTCTAAGTTTCAGTGCAACGTATCGCGTGCACTGCGCCTGTAAGAGCCACTGTAAGAGGCAAGAAGTCATGTTGTGACGTTCATGGAAGACGCCTTGACCACAGCATTGGGTTTAGCTGGACGCCATATGTATTGAGACTGTTAAGTATCGTGCCATAGTGATTAGACAACCGGGTTAAGTGAAAGGGAACCGGTTCGACTTGACGTTGCCCGTTATATGTCAGAGGGTTTCATTGTGGGAGGCGAACATTCGCAGGGGCGCTCCAAACTTGTTATGGGGAGGCTCTATGGAAGTGTGGGGAAATTTTTTTTAATCTAAAGCAAATACTTGAAAAAATAGTACATAAAACATCATGGCTTTACTGGTGTTACTTGTAGGAGCAGTGTAAAGCAAACTGTTAATTACAAATACTGTATTATTGAGTATTTTCTCAATTCATCTTTTGTCTGTTAAAATGTCAAATTATAGTAAAACACTAAGATGCCAGAATACAAGTGAAATGTTTTGTCTAACCAACAGTCCAAAAAACAAATATATCCTACGTGATACAGAGGGAATTAGCAAATCCTCACATTTTAGAAGCTAAAATCCAGAGAATGTTGGATGTTAGAATGAATGATTTAAAGGTCCGGTGTGTTGGAATTATGGGAAATGGAATATAATATTCATAATGTTTTCATTTGGGTCTAATCAGCTTCAACTGGGAATCGTTGTGTTTACGTCAGCCTAGAATGAGCCCTTCATATGTTGCTACAGAAGCCCAGAATAGACAAACCAAACACTTGTTTGTTCCAATACCCATACTTCCAATCTATTTAATATGCCAGAAAAAGTGTTTGTGTCCCAATACATAGTATGTGAAATGCAGTATGCCAAAAAAAAAGTCCTTTTGCAGTATGCAAGCCAGCATGCTTTTCTGGTTGCTCTGACCCTCAATCCTCTGCACAGCAACTACATGAGCAAGCGGGTTAAAGTACAAGGTGTAATCTTAAGAGGAGGTAGTATGTCCCAACTGAACGCATACTTTGGATTCTCAAAATTGTTGGTTCTGAAGATCAGTCTGTCAACTAATAGTTTCAGCGGAATGTCGTCAAATAAAACTGCCAAAATCATTTTTAATCCTTCACCCTAAGGCTCCCTCTGTTGGCACATCTTCTCTTCCTGCTCCTGGCAGCAGGGAGAGATGTCACAGGAGAGACGGTAGACAGGAAGCCCAACTTTGTTCTGATGATGGTGGATGACCTGGGCATTGGTGATGTAGGATGCTACGGTAATGACACCGTCAGGTCAGTTCTAACAAATGTGTAATGCTTCTGTTTCTGTGTGTCTCGTCCCCTTTTTGCTCACCCATTGTCTGCTCTGTTCTTTCTATTTTCTGACTTCACCTATTTATTATTATCGCTGTCAGGTGTGAGGCTGGGGATGGTCAGTCGTGTTTGTGCGTCTGTGACAGATGGAGTGAGCGTGCGCCTCTGTGTCAGAATATTTTGGGAGCTCATGCTCAAAGACCTCTCGTGGTTGCGGTGACTCACACTTTCCCAAAACACCGTTTATTGCCTGTTTTATACTGCTATTGATTGCCTGCTTGCTCCCTATTCAATACTCTAAACACTCTCGGTCGCTAGTGAGAACACAGCTGAGACTACTCTGTGGCCTGAGATGCACTGGTTGGTGCGTGGTGGCGGACAGTTTGCACACTGTTATTGTTTTTGAAGTTGTCTGGCTAACAGCTAACGGAACTACCAGTGCACACACTGCTGTACCTCGCCGGCACTCGGCCGCTGCTAAGCAGGAGGACAGCTTTGTGAGTCGACCTTTGTGTTTTGGCACGATAGTGAAGTGAATTACACGACTTCCAGCCTATTGCTTGTATAACCTCGTACAAACACAGGTGCAATTGATCAAATTAATTATGGTCTCATTCTATTTAGTGTGTCACAGTCATTCCAGCGAGCTAGCACGCACAATACCAGGGCCCTGGTCCACCTACATAGATCAGGGCCTTAGTTAACGTTATTATTTACACCTGTGTTTACCCTGCAATGACTCGTGAAATGGCTGCTGTGAAAAGGACCTATACAGCTGCGGTCGTTGTTGACACACCTGGCGGAGATCTGCACTCTACAGAGGACACCTTTCTAGTTTAACATTGTCTTTTATCATCGTCACAGCCTGCTTATTACATCATGTCTGTGGTATTTCATCATATCTGTGTCTAGTCTCACTCTGATGCGCTGCCTGGAATTAAGTGTGTATTTATCTCCTTATCTATATGTCTCTGTTCTATCTGTTAACAATACATATTCACACCTGCTCTGTCCCTGAAGGACTCCTAACATAGACAGACTTGCTGCTGAAGGGGTAATGTTGACTCAGCACATTGCAGCTGCTCCCGTCTGCACCCCGAGCCGGGCCGCTTTCATGACGGGGCGCTATGCACTCCGCTCAGGTAACAAAGCTGGTGCAGAAAGGAGCATCTTGGTCATATTTGTACAGCAATGTTTGACCGTATGCTCCGTAGTGTTTGCTTTATTGTCTCCTCATATGTGTGTCTGTTGACTAGGACTGGGAAGCACAGGCCGCGTGCAGGTGCTGCTGTTCCTTGGTGGTTCAGGGGGGCTGCCACCCGGCGAGACCACCTTTGCTAAGAGGCTGCAGCAAGAAGGATACACCACCAGCCTAGTGGGTAAGATATCATTTATTCTTTGGTCCTCTCATTGTGAAATGTCTCCTTCCCCTCCTCCAGACAACAGAGTTATGGACTCTTCAGCAGGTCAGATGTTCGAACTTCATAGGTGCTTGAAGCTACATACAAAGAAAGCTGCCCAACAGTATCAGCATTATACATTCACATGGATTCCCAGGTGAATGTGTAATGCTGAAATGAAACAATTTAGCAAAATGAGAGGCTGCCATGTATTCACATTCCTGTCTCTCCTCTTTGTTTTTGAGTGTCCACTACCTCATCTATCGCTCTCTTTCCTCTGTTTGTGGCTCTGCAGGTAAGTGGCATTTGGGTTTGAACTGTGAACAGAGAGGGGACCATTGCCACCATCCGAACCAGCATGGCTTCAGCTACTTCTACGGCCTGCCGTTCACTCTGTTCAATGACTGTATACCCGGAGAAGGGAGTAATGTCATGGCAGACCTCCAGCACGCACTCAGAAATCTTACCATGTTGCTTGGAGTTGGACTTTTCTCGCTGGTAAGGGTGATCTTCTTTTTTTTCAGTTCAGTTAAGCTGTCTCCTCCTAGAAATGATCAGAGTAAGGTACATCTAAAAAAAGACCCATAGAGGCACATAATATCAGAAAAAGATGGAAACCAAAATGAAAAACAGAGTGATACATTTGGGTTGCCAGACAAAGAGGAAGAAATTGGAAAACAAAGAGTTGCTGTGCCATTCAGCCCAAAGGAAAATAACTAATGTGTCATCAAGAAGACATGAGCCACACGGTTGGAAAAAAAAGACTGGGAACAAAAGATGCAGGAACCTGTTTCATTGGAAAGCAGAGTATCGAGGAAAGTGAAACTCGATGAGCATTTGGGGAAAGTATGTCCCTGTAGGATGAATGGCAACCAGCTGAGCCACAGGTAAATACGTTCGATAAGAGGAAAACTGAACCAGAACAAAATACATCAGTAAAGAACTATTTAGAGCAGGGGTCTTCAATGTTTTTCAGGCCAAGGACCCCCAAACTGATAGAGAGATGGAGCAGGGACCCCCAACTATATATATTGTATGAAATTGTGTTTTATATTAAACTGGGCCTAGTGCCATGTATAAACATACCTCTTTATTGTGCATTCAATACGAAGCTATTCAAATAATACACAGGTTCATATATTCATGTTTTTATTTTAAACATGTGCAAGGTACAGTGAGTAGGGTGGCCGTGCCACTGCCATTTATACACACACCTTGTCAGCTGATACCAATGGCAATATCAACATTGTCTGTTAATTGCATGATAATCATGCACACAAGCTATTCACACTGATGTTTTTATTTTAAACACAAATGTGGAAACTAAAATGAGTGATGGCCTATTAGTGCCACTGCCATGCATAAAGATACCTGTTATCTTGCATGCAATACTGAACTATTAAGATAATGGACAGATTCATGTTTTTTTTGTTTTTTTGTTAATTGTCTAATCAAACAAAATATTTTGCGGACCCCCTGCAGTACCTCCGCGGACCCCCTGTTGAAGACCTCTGATTTAGAGTGACCAGCAGGAAGAAAGAAGTCTATAAAACTATTTTCAGACCTACATTTAAATACTCGACAGCATGTATGAACAAAGTACACATTGCACTGTTTGTTTCACTCCTGAAAATGAGTAACTTCTCAGTTAATGGTTTGTGATGTCATCTAGTGGCAAAGTCATGGAATTGCAGTCCCAGACAGTAATACAAGGTGTCATGGTACCACAATGTCCAGTGCAATGTAGGGCTGCAGTCCTGCTGTAGCAACATGATAATGTTAAATATTTATTGAGACATAACCAGAGAGATATTCACCAACAGTTGTCATTTTTTATGTTTTGGTTTGATTGAATAATATATTATAACCTTAACATATGTAATTATATTTCATCTAAAAGTGGATCTATTATACATTTCTTATGCATATTTCTACATAGATTATGGTTGTTTTTTAATCTTATCGAGGTTTTTAAATACATTCTTCACTAAAATGTCTGAATTTCATACAGTATCTGCACAGTATGGCAGTGCTTTCATTTGGTGTGTGTGCTTTCTTTCTAAACGTACTGGGTGTGTGTGTGTTATGTGTTTTCAGGTGTGTGTCCGTGTGTGTGGCCTCCTTGAAGTCAGCCTGTGGCTATTGGCAGTGCTTGTTCTTCTCAGTATCCTAGCAGCCGCTGTGTGGTACATACCCTTTAAACACCTGCAGACATGGAACTGCATCATCATGAGAAACCAGGAAGTGATCGAACAGCCAATGACAGTGGAGACACTGCCCCAGAGGTTGCTGAGAGAAGCGCAACGCTTTATAAAGAGGTACATCTGTTCGTCTCAATCAGAAAAATAGCATCACAAGCATGAACCCAGTTGTTTGTTTTTGGACATCACTGGAGGTGTTTGGCACCAAGGAATAAGCTGCTGTATATCAGCGATTGGCTGCATAGGACCCACAGCACTGTTTGTGGGATTTCCTGACATAAAAACTTCTATCGTCTTCTCTTCAGGAATGTTGATCAGCCATTCCTCCTCTTCTTCTCATTGGCCCACATCCACACCCCACTCTTCAAAACACCCGCCTTTGCTGGCAAAAGTCGCCATGGTCGCTACGGCGATAACCTAGAAGAGGTGGACTGGATGATCGGCGAGTATATATTGGCATGCATTGCTAAACATTACATACTGGCCTCTGGTTTGAGTGGTAAACTGGCCTGATTGGCTGTTAACTACCCAGCATTTCATGAAGGTGCAAACATCCAATCATCAGTGGGTTCTATACGTACAATACTGTTCTGTTTAGTGTGTGCCAAAGTGATACTAACACGAATAAGACAGAATTGTCCTTTAACCAGAAGGAAAGTCAGAGCAGTCGCTATCTGTTTGTGGAGTTTGAACTCTCTTTCCAACCATCTCTAATGCTATATTAACATGTATTCTAGGGCAAATTACAGAGACAGTGGACTCCCTCGGCCTTGCCAACAATACTCTGATGTACTTTACATCAGACCATGGTGGACATCTAGAGGATGCTGATTCCATCATCGGCCAGAAAGGAGGCTGGAACGGCATTTATAAAGGTAGACATCGCCGTACGCTGGTCTGACAGTCAGGATGAAACACAGTTATACAAAGCGCATATCTTTCTCACTGCATTTACTGCAAACATTTAGCTATTTGTTGTTGTGTGTAATGTCTCTTAACTGCTCCCCTATAGGTGGGAAAGCTATGGGAGGCTGGGAGGGGGGGATCAGAGTGCCTGGTATTTTCCGCTGGCCTGGCAGACTGGCAGCTGGAAGAGTAGTGGACGAACCCACTAGCCTCATGGACCTGTATCCAACTCTGAAATATTTGGCCAAAGACACACAACCAGACAGGTAAAGATTATGAGCGCTGTCTTTGTATCGTGGGCACTCTCATTCAAAGAGTCGTATTTGTTTTATTCGTGGAAAGGTTGGAAAGAGTCTGTATTTGTTGAATACAGCAGTACACCAAACCATTGTTTACAGTTCCAAAAAGAGGAGAGAAAGGAGCATACAATTACTCTACACTTGAGCATAGTAACTGAGGGTGTTTTGCAGCCGGATGATTACAGTGTGAATCCGAAAGCACCTCATTATCTGTAAACAAATACGAGTGGACACTGATTTTGCTAATTTTGCAAGCATTGTAGGGGACAAACCTGCGATCTCTAGAAAGTTTATTAAAGAACTAAAGGTTAAAAGTCTAGAATCTCTCTCTGCATGTACTGTTGTGGTAATGCACTCTCCCTTGATTTTAAAGCACATTTGTGTTTCTCACTTTCTCTTAATTGTACCTCTCTCCCCCAGACAATCAGATGGCTTTAACCTAATGCCACTGTTGGAGGGAAAGGTAGAGCGATCAGAGCATGAATTCATGTTCCACTACTGTGGAATCTACCTGAATGCAGTACGCTGGCACCCACCTGGAAGTAAGTTCACACATTCAGACACAGAGACGCAGTCAATCATTTAGCAGAGAAATGTTTTTACTGTTATGACGTCTGCTGTTTCATTCTGCAGAATAAGCCACCTATGTTAATGTGAAACTAAAATCAAACGGCATTCACAAACACAGTCCCACAGAATCGAGCTCAAATATACCAAATATATAAGCAAAACATATTACAATATGTTTATGAGCGAATGAGTGCAGCATAACAGTGCATTTAAAAGGGGACATATTATGAAAACCCCACAAACTGAAATAATACAACATTTGTGTGAGCTGTCTAGTTTAGAAAACGTGATTTAACAAGCCATTCAGATTTGCCTCCCCTTCATAAGTCACATGCAGGCTCATTAGAATGTACCGCCCCCGTGTGAGTATCTCCACCCACGGCTCTAAAACTACCTTTGCAAAGGTGCACCTTGTTTTTCTTGCAAGCCAATCAGAGCTGACTGGGCTTTTTCCGGAGGCTTAAAGAGACAGGCGCTAGAGCGTTTCAGACAGAGGGTGAATACAGGCATATTCAGACAGACGGTAAGAGAAAAATCATTTTCAACATGAAAGCAACATGTTCTAGTGGGAATACCAAATACATTTACGAACCTGTAACTTAGCATAATATGTTCTGTATGCGTGGTGTCTTTTTACTACTTTTGTGAAACCTTTAGGGTGAAATTGAATGCTTAAACAGGTGAATGTAACTGAGAAATCAGATTAGAAATGGATATGTTTTCGATTTTAGCGATTTTCAAATTCAGCTCCAGTTGTTATTGAATCTGATTGATATTATTTGACAAAAAGAGATACCAAAACATGTTAAACTGCCTTTATTTCCACAAGATTTAGGTCAACATAAACACACAGTATATGTGTCAAGTTAGTGACGAGGTGTTTTGTGATTCTTTACAGCTAAAAGGTGTCTAAGTTTAAAAAATAATTATATATAGACATATATATACTGTGTGTTATCTCTGTTCTGTATCTTGCCTTCTTATAGCTTGTTGCAGTAAAAGTTCTTCACAAATGTTTCCTTGAAAATCAGAGCCAGTCACAAATCAGAACAATTTCTCTCGGCCCAGTCATAACGAAAGTGGTAAATTAAAAGTAAAATCTAGAACAACTTTAAAAGTTTTTTGTTTCGCTGTAACCCGTGGCAGTATATGCTGTTAACATGTGAATGCTCTCATCTGGTGTGTGTGTGTGTGTTTCCATCCAGGTGACTCTGTCTTCAAGGTGCACTTTTTCACTCCTAACTTTTCTCCCCCGGGAGCCGGTGGCTGCTACGACACTAAGCTCTGTCTGTGTGATGGAGAACATGTCACGCACCACAACCCACCGCTGCTGTACGACCTTTTCCACGATCCCTCAGAGTCCCGCCCACTGACCCCTGATACTGACCCGCGACATGCTGAAATCCTTGAGCAGACCACCAAAGCTGTGCAGAGACACAGAGATACCCTCACAAACAAGAAGGGGTCTGATGAGACTCATTCGCACCCCGACGCAGATGCCGGAAGTGTTCCGAGCCAGATGACATTGGACAGGATTCTGTGGAGACCCTGGCTTCAGCCCTGCTGTGGGACTTTTCCCTTCTGCGGCTGCAAAGAGGACACGACGCATTGAAGTGGCAATCCTTAAGATGTCAGTCCTGGTTGATTTTAGACATTTCTATTTGAGTGAAAATGATTGAATTGTGCTTAGAGATTTGAAGTCTGGAGCCTTTTCGTTGATGAAGTTTGTTTTATAGTTGAGTACATATTTACATTTTTTAATGAATAAAAACTGTAATCCTGAATTGTTTGTAAAATGCAAATATATAAATATTACAAGACTTGAATCTTTGGCCTGTAGGCTCAATCACCATTTTGTTGGATGGATGGTGATTTAGGAAAGATTTATTTCAATAAAAATCTTTAAGATTGCCATTTTAGAGACTAAAACCCAGAGTTTGTGTGTCACATTTACCTAGCCGATTGTCACAACTGTGGAAACCAATGTGACATCAGAACCTAGTGCACAGCCACAGCAGCGCACAGCCGCACGCTTCCTCATCAAACGGATAGAATTGTAGGAAGGAACCGAGCATGGCGTGGTCCTACTTTTCACCTTTTTAAAAGTTACGTCTTCAACGATTTTAACAAAGCTGAGCTTATTTTAGGCGCCTTGAGTAATTTCAAATTTGGCACAAATGTCCACTTGGACTCGAGGATAAACTGATTAATAATAATAATAATCATGCATTTTATTTATAACGCACTTTTCATTAAAAAAATGTTTATCTTGCTTTCACCTTTGTACATTTTCTATTTACAAGATTTAAAATAAGTCTTTCTCTCCATTTATACAACATCAATAGTACAGTGTCATCACATCGTCCGGCGGCTTCACCTCGAAAGCGACTCGATTAGATTCATCGTTGATAATCTGTTAATGTTTGTAATTTTGTGAACCGTTACGCCCCTATTAATGAGCGTCCAATCAGAGCACAGGACGTGAGACGATGCGCAGTGACACGTGCACGCCTGCGGAGGGCAGTATATCACCCAGTGCCAAACACACCCACAAGTGCTTTCAGATGGAAGGGCCCATTGAATGGTTTGAACCACAATAACAATCCAATATAAAATAGTCATTGCCTTTTAGCTTCAGACCCAAACCTGCAGCGTCTACAACGTTTGTACATTTCCCACATAGTGATTGCTTCATTAATTGTCCCGCCTTCATCTCCTCCCTTGTCCTTAACTAGACAGGCAGGTGTGTTAAAAATGAACACATGATGTGATATTTTGAAACCCATCTGTTTTGAGAGTGCAGAAATACAGTACTACAGTAAAACTACTTTGTTACTTTCCATTACTGACTACATTTCAGGGAGTAATATCGTGCTTTCTACTTCACTACATTTGTCTGACATCTTTAGCTGATTATAGAATATGATCAACAACGAACGCAACGGCAGCACCTGCCTTTGACTCAATACGTCTGTGTTGTTGACATATGTCTTGAGATGTCAGTAAAATGAAACCAGAATTTTTAACCCGGATTCAGATTTGTGTTCTGCCAACCAGCACATATTTATCAAGATAATGCCTGGTTGCAAAACAATTCATCAGGGAATGTGCTAAAGTTCACGTCACGGAGAATATGTGCAATGTACAGAGATGATATGAATCTGTGAATGTAGGTTTTATATGTTGAAACTTTGAGACATTGATCATGATTTTGATTCAATGTTATTGTTCTTCTAGAAAGTTATTTTTGGTTATTTTGTAGAAATGAATTTCGTGTCATGAGTTTTTTTAGTACTTATTATTGTACTTTATAGAAATTAATCATCAGAACTTTATTCTGAGTTGAATAATTACAGCTCTTACAGAAAAATGATAAGTGAGATAAGCTAATTGAATTACATTTTTTTTTTTTTTTTCGATGTTATTGAATTCATTTTGACATGTTAAACTGGGGGAACCGGAGCACACCGGAGAAAACCCTTAACTATCATCACAGTAGAAGTCCCTCAGACTCACAAAGGCTCAAGCCTTCTAGCTGTCACACTGTTGACCTCTGTGGGGCAGAGCTCAACTCCTGCCCCATCGAGGTAAATGGTAAATGGACTGTACTGTAAAGCGATTTTCTAGTCTTCACGACCACTCAAAGCGCTTTCACATTTGTCATCATTCACCCATTCACACCCATTCATACGCTGATGGTGGAGGCCATGCCCACCATCAGGCCTAACTAACATTCACACACCGTACGCACCACACTGTTGACCTCTGTGGGGCAGAGCTCAACTCCTGCCCCATCGAGGTAAATGGTAAATGGACTGTACTGTAAAGCGCTTTTCTAGTCTTCACGACCACTCAAAGCGCTTTCACATTTGTCATCATTCACCCATTCACACCCATTCATACGCTGATGGTGGAGGCCATGCCCACCATCAGGCCTAACTAACATTCACACACCGTACGCACAGCTACGGGAGCAATTTTGGGGTTCAGTGTCTTGCCCAAGGACACATCGACATGCGACTAGCGGAGCCGGGGATCAAACCACTGATCCTGCTCTCTACTAAGCCACAGTCGCCACAGGTGACCTGCTGCGCCGCTGGTCTTGGTCCCTCTATGATGAAGGACAGAGGACACAGCAGGAGACTGCTTTCATTTTGAAGAAGAAAAAAAAACTCAAGCATTTTTTTCCCCCTCAAGATGAATACCGCATTAAAGAGATGTTTGTTGTTTTGATTTGGTGAATGAAGTTGATATTCACTAAATGTAGGGTAAATCTTACCTTACCTTCACCTGTATAACACCAACCCTATTTCTACGCCTGCAGATGTTGGAGATGGCTTTGCCCACAGATGAGAAGAACTTGCAAATGGTCCTGCGCTTTTTGGCTGGTGTCATCAGGTGATCTTTGACAGAGGAGGCAATGCAGTCCCCAAGTTCTGGTTCCTCTGAAAGCATGGACACCAACACCATTTCTACACTGCCCCACTTCTTACACAGGTCCTGGGTAATGGCGTTGTCAAGTTCTTTGAACGTTTTTGAGGTTGGATCAAAATCGACACCCTGGACTTCGATCCACGTTCTTTCAAACAGAGGCATAATGATGGCCTCGTAGTCTGCAGTGGGCCAGTTCATTTTGGCTTTCCTGAATATCCGCGAGACCAGCGCCTCGAAGAATATCTTAACTGATGTTTTCTTTATTTCATCCTGTGCTGTTGCACCTGGCGCAGGTTTGGCAGGTGCTTCCTCACATACTGAGCCAGGAGTTGCAGAAGGTACGTCGTCCTCGATGCTGTCGACCGGCAACGGAGATGATGAAAGAGACTCAGGGTCCATTCTCTTACATACTGAGCCAGGAGTTGCTGAAGGTACGTCGTCCTCGGTGCTGTCAATATCAATGCCCCCGTTGTAATCTGGCTCATCCAACTTCACCAGCCAGTCTGACACCCTATCCACAAAATTCGAAGGGTTGCCCGTATAATAAGCATATATTGGAAACTCTTTGAGAGTATACCATTGGGCTTCGGGCTTCTGCGGCTCCTCCTGCGGCTCCTCCTGCGGCTCCTCCTGCGGCTCCTCCTGCGGCTCCTCCTGCGGCTCCTCCTGCGGCTCCTCCTGCGGCTCCTCATGCGGCTCCTCCTGCGGCTCCTCCTGCGGCTCCTCCTGCGGCTCCTCCTGCGGCTTATTTTTGATCAAAGGACGCAGCACGTTAGCTCCAATGACTGTGGTCTCTGGACCCGTCACAACCAGCATCGGCACATTGAGTCCTTGTTCCGCCAACGTGCCGATACTAAGTTTCGCTAGGATCCACCCACTGACACCAGCTATAAATCGAAACAACCCTTGGTTGTTTAGCTCGGCCAAAGGTCTGACCTCATTCGGCATGTGCACATCTGTCCATGCAGTGTGTACATAGGACATTGATGATTCAGAACGCAACACCGCCTGCGTGTATATTCCGTTCAGTTTACAAGAAACGGAATAATTGCTTGATGGTGACTTGATGGTGTAACCTGATATAGCTTTTTTGGTGAACGAGTAAGCGAGGTAACGCATTGCATTCTGGCCAATTATAGGAATTTTCGGTGTGCTTCCCTTCACGACACGGAAATCTATTAAAAGATGCGTGTGGGAAAATGCGCCTCCATCAAATCTGAACAACAACTTGATCCCCTCAAGAACTGCCACAGTCCTCCCATTTATCACCGCGGGAGGTTCGTCTTTGGATATCATGACTTTTGATGTTTTGATATGTTTCTGCCTCCATGCTTCGCTGATGAGACATTCTTTATCGCCACAGTTCCACTCTGCTACTGTCCGAATGCCATTTAAAACACATTTAAGCCGATAGGGGGCTGTTTCTATCTCAATGACATCTGTAACATCTGTCACTGACGGTGTAGGAGAAATGAACTCATCTTTAATGCTCCACATTAAAGATAGAAAGTTGTCTGTATCTATGCCATCACTGGTCTTCTTATGTTTACCCACGTTCATTGCTGTTGCATTATTCTGGTCTGCCATCTTCGATGCTGGTTTTAAAAATCCTGAGGTAAAGATTTCAGATGTAATATATATGTTATTTAACATGCAGTGTAACAGTTAACATGTAATATCCTTTGTGTCTTTTGACAACAATTCTCTGGGGTATATATAGCTGTTCTGTCCTGAACAGACAGAACGCGGTATGACGTATATAAAGGCAGAACGCGGTATGACGTATATAAAGACAGAACGCGGCATGACGTATATAAAGACAGACCGCGGCATGACACAATAAAAACAAAACGCGACGTCACGACCTTTGCTTGTGCCGCCGTTGCCAAGCAACGTTCTGTTTGGGGCCTCCCAGTGAGCACGAACGCGGATTTCATTATGTCTGTATAATACAACTGTTTACTGCTGGAACACGCATGCGCACGGACTCAGTGCATTTTTCTAAGTTAGAGAGGCTGGAGTGTATCTCCAGCCGGCGATATAAAACGTTATAAAATCGAGTATTTAGGACATTTCACATGTAAAATACACGTGTATTTTCCGTAGTTTTCTTACTGTCCGTAGTACTACGGACAGCGAGTGGGGCTGTACACAGTTTAAATGTGGAGGACGTGAGTAAAACGAAGTAATGTACAAATAAACATGGTCAAAACATTGTTGTTTGGCTTATAGCAACATACAAACAATATAAAGTATACACTGTGTAAAATCCAGTTCAGCAGCGTTCCGTTGAAGACACGTTTATACGTCTATGGTCTCCGGTGAAGAGATCTTCAAAACTGGTCTAAAAGTCAATGTGTTTTTCTAATACTTTTTTATTTACAGATGTCCAGCTTGAAAATGGCATATCTCCTGAAACCGGCTCCTGTGTGGCTTTGAAAACGAGATTTAAAGAAGGAAAAGGAGATTATGGTTTGTGGTTAATGTTAGTAACACATCAACAGTTTCCACTTACAGGACAAAAGACCAAGCGACACAGGCAACAGTTCATTTGTATTTATTAAAGCACAATATAAACAATGTTCTTCATATAAAACCATAATCTCCTTTTCCTTCATCAGTTTGTAAGGTCCAACAGGGAAATACAGTGAACATGCATTACAATTAAAAAAATTGAAGACTTTGATTTCCAATTATGAATTGAATAAAATGTATTCTTTTTATTATCATCCTTAAGTTGTGCTACATATTACAGATGGGAAAAACAAAACGATATTTTTGCATGATAAAAATGACTTGTGACATGTTACAATTCTGACACAAATCAACATTATGAGATATGGCAAACTTTTGACTTAATTGGTCAAACTTAAGGTACTTAATTATGAAATATAGCATGTATTATGACATATATATTTTACTTATCTCAGAATTTTGATACAGCACGTCATAATGTTGACTTAGGCTTCCACAACCTGTTGATATCGTCTCTGTGTTATTTTAACACATCTTTATGTTGAAATATGTAACACACAGCATGTGTTGAATGTGCTAACACACTGACTGTGTTGAAAGCAACACAAAATGTGTTGTCCTTAACTCGACAGGCAGGTGTGTTAAAGCATGTCAACAGTTAGCACATTGGTGTTAGTTTAGCAGTAAATACATAATAATGAAGCTAATTTGCTTACATTCATGTGGAGTTCATAAAGTGGCTTTAAAAGTTAAATAAAAACAACAGAAACAGTAGTATCCTCTTCAATATAACTACAAGAAATGAATATCTTATACTGGTTTTAGGTAAAACTATGTTACCGCGTAGAGCAACATAATTCTGTAGGTCTTAATTTTAATGTTTGACTCTATTAAGTTAGGTCCCTGCTGTAAAAGCTGGAGAATATGTAACAACCAGTAGAAGGGTCGGCCCAGCCCACCACGTGCTGTGGGGTCAGAGGTCAGCAAGAAGTGAGCTGCAGTTAGTTCATGAGATGTTTGAGCTCAAATCAATGTGTGGCTAAAGCACAACAATGAGAAGGAAATTAAAATCTCAGTCTCTGTAATCATGGAAATTATTAAAACAAGTGACTTTTTTTGAATACCAAACACAAAGTAAACCTCAGTTGAAGTACATTTTGGATAAAGGGATCAATCACTGAATTATTTTTGTTGTTAGGAAGTGTTTGAACTGATTTCCGTGCATATCGACTCTTGTTCTGAATTACCACCACTTGGTGTCAGCACATCACCACTGATCACAGATCCGATCACAGGCTAGGGACCAGCTGATTGTATATTATTACTGCAATACATGTTACTGAGTGTGGCAAACAGCAACACATTGAAATAAGATAATTAATAAATATATTTCAGGTAAAATTCAACAAAATAAATGTTTGACCAAAATATAAGCTCAATTTACATAAGCTTAACTCAAAAATATTTGACATCAAATATGAATTCCATGCTTCTTGTTCTCACTTATTCTATTATCAGATATATCAATAATATAACACGGGTTGTAACTAACTGTTTTCATGAATAATTAATTTGTGGATTATTCTACTGATTAATTGTTTGGCCTGTGAAATGTCAGTTTAATATTTCAGTTGACAAAGAAGCAAATCATATTTGAGAAGCTGGAACAAGACGATATGTTGAATTCTTGGTTCACTTTTTTATTCTAGCCAACTGGCTTTACATGGGATGGCTATTGGTTATAAATTATAAGATAAAAATAGAAAAAAAATGAATATTATTATATTTCAACTTGCATCGTCAGCTGCTGTAGGAACTATTTTTTCAGGAGATATATGAAATTGTACAATAAACTTCAAAGGCTAAAATTTGTCTCAACCCTTTAAAATTCACAGAATCAGCAGTAGTAAAACTAAAGTGTGTAAAACCACTTTTATATAAGAAGCAGACAGACACTCGTATCCCTTACGGCACAATATTTATTCAACAATATACAGATTAATTTCTCTCTACATCGCAGACTGATCTGCAGTTTTTATATTTATCTTGCTTTCACCTTTGTACATTTTCTATTTACAAGATTTAAAATAAGTCTCTCTCTCCATTTATACAACGTCAATAGTACAGTGTCATCACATCGTCCGGCGGCGTCACCTCGAAAGCGACTCGATTAGATTCATCGTTGATAATCTGTTTATGTTTCATACACCAACTAACGTCGTTGAGCCACAGAGCAGCGGACTGACAGGAGGGCTCGACATGCACCAACAGTCCCGGTGTGCGTCTCTTTGTGAGGGCAGTCGAATGACAGAGGGATGGTCCACATGAGCGGTCCTGGAGCTCTGCAGCACCTCAACAGGGTGTAGAAACAGAGCCGCTGTTGAGGACTTGCACTTTAAAAAAACAAAATCAGCTTCAATGCATCTGCCCCGTCCCACCCGACACGGATCAAGAAGAGCTGGTAACACCAAAGAAAATTTTGAAAATAAAAGGGGAAAAACATGTTGCATAGAATCAATTCTGACTTGAAGAACAGAAATGTTGGTGCTGCCATTTTAAAAAATGGGGCTTTTTGATAAACTCCTGAGACCTTCCGGACCCCCGTAACATTTGTTGTTTTTGGTTTTGAAAAGAAAAAAAATAATAGCCGTGTGTACCCTTAGACTTTAACAAAAATATCATTGCGTTGGATGTGACATCACATAGAAGTACTACTTTAAAGAGACTAAAAACCCTGCATTGATTGTATACACATTTGCACACACATATATATATATTATTTCAATAACTATCTTGAGGAGAGAGGTGGGTGGATTAAAGTGCATAAAACAAAGCCCACAGTTATCACATGAAGGACAGGAAATGTCCACCAGCAACAGGCTGAACCTTTTACTCCCTAATTGAGACGTTTTTTGAAATGTGAGTGGACCTTATGTGGAGTTCTGGGCCTGTTAGTCGACTCAAATGAATAGCAGATACATATTTCCAGCCACAGTCAAATTTTTCATCAACATTCACTGGCTGGGGTTCATTTCCCGCCCTGATCACATGAAATAACACCAGACACTGAGGAGTAATCGTCTATCCGTTACTCCAAGTCCACATACAGTACCAACATGACTGCTGGTAACCTCGGTCAGGGGCACTCGTATCAATGACATGAACACGTCACCAAAAACAGCAAAAGAGTTGACACTCAACTTACGGCAAAAATACAGCAAATGGGACAACACGGCTCGTTGTGAGCGACACAGCAGACGGACCGGGCGAGTGTGAACTGGAGCTGCACTCCTCTCTTCTCCCTTCACAGTGCAGTCCAGCAGGAGGAGGAGGAGCATGCGAGTCCAAAGAGCCGAGGCCTTTTAGGCCTGAAATGTTTAAGGCTAAAGCGCACACAGCACTCACTCAGGACCAGGAGCAGCAGCAGCAGCCGTGAAGGTTTCCGGCACAGCAGGAGCGTGATTGTGTGGGATTTTATATATACATCAATCATTCATTCTCTTTGTTAAAACAAGCACGTGAGCAAGACACGGGAAATGCAATACGACGACGGACATCTACAGTACACGGACGAATAATATACTGCGTCTACGTGTGAACAGCAAACTGTGAGTGTGTGTGTGTAACACACACACTCACTCACACACACCTGTGATTAACGAATTCATGGCAAAAAAGGTGAAGCTGCATCTCAGGGCACGTTGAGCCGTACGTCCAAACATCCCTTGTTTTGTCCCCTAACTCTGAAATAAGACCAGTAAACAGAAAGAAAATAGGCATTTCAACTTAAGACACCCAAGCAAAAACACAATGTCCTTAGAGGATGTGTATTGGCACATCTGGCAAAAGACGAGGACGAGACTCGGGTTTGGCTCGCTGGCTGTTTCACACATCTGTAACAGCTGTGCTTTGCAGGGCACTAAAACATGCAGACAAGCACGCCGTGTTCACTTCACTGGGCCTGGGCAGAGATCACTACAGAAGGCTAAGCTAGCACTGTTAGCAGATGCAGGCATTTAACAGCAGAGATTCAAACTCCATGCATATGAGCATTGAAGGAACAAAAAAAAAAAATTGCACTTCAAAAATTCATTACATAAAAATTTACAAAGAAAATATAAGCCGGACATTTCTCGGGAATTCAAATGATCAGGTTTATCCCGATGTGGGTGTTTGATATTTGACAGTCGTGTTCTTGTTTGCTGTGATTGAACTGAAATGCGAGGCCGAGATAATTCAGTCACGACTCCTCACATGAACGGGTTTGACAGCTTCATCACAGTTCTAGTGTGAAACCAGTTTGGTCCCCACTATTTAACCCCCACCCCCCCAACTGTTCAAGCGCTCCAGTTTCAAACCTAACGGGGGTCTTTAAATCCTGCGTCTGATTGGGAGACAAGTGTCCGAGTGGCAGGGTGAACACACGATGAGGTAGAACAAAATGTTTAATGAGTAGGGGTGTAACGATACGCGTATTCGTATTGAACCGTTCGGTACGAGGCTCACGGTTCGGTAGGACGTGACGATGCGCAGTGACACGTTCACGCCTGCGGAGGGCAGTATATCACCCAGTGCCAAACACACCCACAAGTGCTTTCAGATGGAAGGGCCCATTGAATGGTTTGAACCACAATAACAATCCAATATAAAATAGTCATTGCCTTTTAGCTTCAGACCCAAACCTGCAGCGTCTACAACGTTTGTACATTTCCCACATAGTGATTGCTTCATTAATTGTCCCGCCTTCATCTCCTCCCTTGTCCTTAACTAGACAGGCAGGTGTGTTAAAAATGAACACATGATGTGATATTTTGAAACCCATCTGTTTTGAGAGTGCAGAAATACAGTACTACAGTAAAACTACTTTGTTACTTTCCATTACTGACTACATTTCAGGGAGTAATATCGTGCTTTCTACTTCATTACATTTGTCTGACATCTTTAGCTGATTATAGAATATGATCAACAACGAACGCAACGGCAGCACCTGCCTTTGACTCAATACGTCTGTGTTGTTGACATATGTCTTGAGATGTCAGTAAAATGAAACCAGAATTTTTAACCCGGATTCAGATTTGTGTTCTGCCAACCAGCACATATTTATCAAGATAATGCCTGGTTGCAAAACAATTCATCAGGGAATGTGCTAAAGTTCACGTCACGGAGAATATGTGCAATGTACAGAGATGATATGAATCTGTGAATGTAGGTTTTATATGTTGAAACTTTGAGACATTGATCATGATTTTGATTCAATGTTATTGTTCTTCTAGAAAGTTATTTTTGGTTATTTTGTAGAAATGAATTTCGTGTCATGAGTTTTTTTAGTACTTATTATTGTACTTTATAGAAATTAATCATCAGAACTTTATTCTGAGTTGAATAATTACAGCTCTTACAGAAAAATGATAAGTGAGATAAGCTAATTGAATTACATTTTTTTTTTTTTTTTCGATGTTATTGAATTCATTTTGACATGTTAAACTGGGGGAACCGGAGCACACCGGAGAAAACCCTTAACTATCATCACAGTAGAAGTCCCTCAGACTCACAAAGGCTCAAGCCTTCTAGCTGTCACACTGTTGACCTCTGTGGGGCAGAGCTCAACTCCTGCCCCATCGAGGTAAATGGTAAATGGACTGTACTGTAAAGCGATTTTCTAGTCTTCACGACCACTCAAAGCGCTTTCACATTTGTCATCATTCACCCATTCACACCCATTCATACGCTGATGGTGGAGGCCATGCCCACCATCAGGCCTAACTAACATTCACACACCGTACGCACCACACTGTTGACCTCTGTGGGGCAGAGCTCAACTCCTGCCCCATCGAGGTAAATGGTAAATGGACTGTACTGTAAAGCGCTTTTCTAGTCTTCACGACCACTCAAAGCGCTTTCACATTTGTCATCATTCACCCATTCACACCCATTCATACGCTGATGGTGGAGGCCATGCCCACCATCAGGCCTAACTAACATTCACACACCGTACGCACAGCTACGGGAGCAATTTTGGGGTTCAGTGTCTTGCCCAAGGACACATCGACATGCGACTAGCGGAGCCGGGGATCAAACCACTGATCCTGCTCTCTACTAAGCCACAGTCGCCACAGGTGACCTGCTGCGCCGCTGGTCTTGGTCCCTCTATGATGAAGGACAGAGGACACAGCAGGAGACTGCTTTCATTTTGAAGAAGAAAAAAAAACTCAAGCATTTGTTTCCCCCTCAAGATGAATACCGCATTAAAGAGATGTTTGTTGTTTTGATTTGGTGAATGAAGTTGATATTCACTAAATGTAGGGTAAATCTTACCTTACCTTCACCTATATAACACCAACCCTATTTCTACGCCTGCAGATGTTGGAGATGGCTTTGCCCACAGATGAGAAGAACTTGCAAATGGTCCTGCGCTTTTTGGCTGGTGTCATCAGGTGATCTTTGACAGAGGAGGCAATGCAGTCCCCAAGTTCTGGTTCCTCTGAAAGCATGGACACCAACACCATTTCTACACTGCCCCACTTCTTACACAGGTCCTGGGTAATGGCGTTGTCAAGTTCTTTGAACGTTTTTGAGGTTGGATCAAAATCGACACCCTGGACTTCGATCCACGTTCTTTCAAACAGAGGCATAATGATGGCCTCGTAGTCTGCAGTGGGCCAGTTCATTTTGGCTTTCCTGAATATCCGCGAGACCAGCGCCTCGAAGAATATCTTAACTGATGTTTTCTTTATTTCATCCTGTGCTGTTGCACCTGGCGCAGGTTTGGCAGGTGCTTCCTCACATACTGAGCCAGGAGTTGCAGAAGGTACGTCGTCCTCGATGCTGTCGACCGGCAACGGAGATGATGAAAGAGACTCAGGGTCCATTCTCTTACATACTGAGCCAGGAGTTGCAGAAGGTACGTCGTCCTCGGTGCTGTCAATATCAATGCCCCCGTTGTAATCTGGCTCATCCAACTTCACCAGTCAGTCTGACACCCTATCCACAAAATTCGAAGGGTTGCCCGTATAATTTTTGATCAAAGGACGCAGCACGTTAGCTCCAATGACTGTGGTCTCTGGACCCGTCACAACCAGCATCGGCACATTGAGTCCTTGTTCCGCCAACGTGCTGATACTAAGTTTCGCTAGGATCCACCCAATGACACCAGCTATAATGCTCCACATTAAAGATAGAAAGTTGTCTGTATCTATGCCATCACTGGTCTTCTTATGTTTACCCACGTTCATTGCTGTTGCATTATTCTGGTCTGCCATCTTCGATGCTGGTTTTAAAAATCCTGAGGTAAAGATTTCAGATGTAATATATATGTTATTTAACATGCAGTGTAACAGTTAACATGTAATATCCTTTGTGTCTTTTGACAACAATTCTCTGGGGTATATATAGCTGTTCTGTCCTGAACAGACAGAACGCGGTATGACGTATATAAAGATAGAACGCAGCATGACGTGTATAAAGGCAGAACGCGGTATGACGTATATAAAGACAGACCGCGGTATGACGTATATAAAGACAGAACGCGGCATGACGTATATAAAGACAGAACGCGGCATGACACAATAAAAACAAAACGCGACGTCACGACCTTTGCTTGTGCCGCCGTTGCCAAGCAACGTTCTGTTTGGGGCCTCCCAGTGAGCACGAACGCGGATTTCATTATGTCTGTATAATACAACTGTTTACTGCTGGAACACGCATGCGCACGGACTCAGTGCATTTTTCTAAGTTAGAGAGGCTGGAGTGTATCTCCAGCCGGCGATATAAAACGTTATAAAATCGAGTATTTAGGACATTTCACATGTAAAATACACGTGTATTTTCCGTAGTTTTCTTACTGTCCGTAGTACTACGGACAGCGAGTGGGGCTGTACACAGTTTAAATGTGGAGGACGTGAGTAAAACGAAGTAATGTACAAATAAACATGGTCAAAACATTGTATAAAGTATACACTGTGTAAAATCCAGTTCAGCAGCGTTCCGTTGAAGACACGTTTATACGTCTATGGTCTCCGGTGAAGAGATCTTCAAAACTGGTCTAAAAGTCAATGTGTTTTTCTAATACTTTTTTATTTACAGATGTCCATCTTGAAAATGGCATATCTCCTGAAACCGGCTCCTGTGTGGCTTTGAAAACGAGATTTAAAGAAGGAAAAGGAGATTATGGTTTGTGGTTAATGTTAGTAACACATCAACAGTTTCCACTTACAGGACAAAAGACCAAGCGACACAGGCAACAGTTCATTTGTATTTATTAAAGCACAATATAAACAATGTTCTTCATATAAAACCATAATCTCCTTTTCCTTCATCATTTTGTAAGGTCCAACAGGGAAATACAGTGAACATGCATTACAATTAAAAAAATTGAAGACTTTGATTTCCAATTATGAATTGAATAAAATGTATTTTTTATTATTATCATCCTTAAGTTGTGCTACATATTACAGATGGGAAAAACAAAACGATATTTTTGCATTATAAAAATGACTTGTGACATGTTACAATTCTGACACAAATCAACATTATGAGATATGGCAAACTTTTGACTTAATTGGTCAAACTTAAGGTACTTAATTATGAAATATAGCATGTATTATGACATATATATTTTACTTATCTCAGAATTTTGATACAGCACGTCATAATGTTGACTTAGGCTTCCACAACCTGTTGATATCGTCTCTGTGTTATTTTAACACATCTTTATGTTGAAATATGTAACACACAGCATGTGTTGAATGTGCTAACACACTGACTGTGTTGAAAGCAACACAAAATGTGTTGTCCTTAACTCGACAGGCAGGTGTGTTAAAGCATGTCAACAGTTAGCACATTGGTGTTAGTTTAGCAGTAAATACATAATAATGAAGCTAATTTGCTTACATTCATGTGGAGTTCATAAAGTGGCTTTAAAAGTTAAATAAAAACAACAGAAACAGTAGTATCCTCTTAAATATAACTACAAGAAATGAATATCTTATACTGGTTTTAGGTAAAACTATGTTACCGCGTAGAGCAACATAATTCTGGAGGTCTTAATTTTAATGTTTGACTCTATTAAGTTAGGTCCCTGCTGTAAAAGCTGGAGAATATGTAACAACCAGTAGAAGGGTCGGCCCAGCCCACCACGTGCTGTGGGGTCAGAGGTCAGCAAGAAGTGAGCTGCAGTTAGTTCATGAGATGTTTGAGCTCAAATCAATGTGTGGCTAAAGCACAACAATGAGAAGGAAATTAAAATCTCAGTCTCTGTAATCATGGAAATTATTAAAACAAGTGACTTTTTTTGAATACCAAACACAAAGTAAACCTCAGTTGAAGTACATTTTGGATAAAGGGATCAATCACTGAATTATTTTTGTTGTTAGGAAGTGTTTGAACTGATTTCCGTGCATATCGACTCTTGTTCTGAATTACCACCACTTGGTGTCAGCACATCACCACTGATCACAGATCCGATCACAGGCTAGGGACCAGCTGATTGTATATTATTACTGCAATACATGTTACTGAGTGTGGCAAACAGCAACACATTGAAATAAGATAATTAATAAATATATTTCAGGTAAAATTCAACAAAATAAATGTTTGACCAAAATATAAGCTCAATTTACATAAGCTTAACTCAAAAATATTTGACATCAAATATGAATTCCATGCTTCTTGTTCTCACTTATTCTATTATCAGATATATCAATAATATAACACGGGTTGTAACTAACTGTTTTCATGAATAATTAATTTGTGGATTATTCTACTGATTAATTGTTTGGCCTGTGAAATGTCAGTTTAATATTTCAGTTGACAAAGAAGCAAATCATATTTGAGAAGCTGGAACAAGACGATATGTTGAATTCTTGGTTCACTTTTTTATTCTAGCCAACTGGCTTTACATGGGATGGCTATTGGTTATAAATTATAAGATAAAAATAGAAAAAAATGAACATTATTATATTTCAACTTGCATCGTCAGCTGCTGTAGGAACTATTTTTTCAGGAGATATATGAAATTGTACAATAAACTTCAAAGGCTAAAATTTGTCTCAACCCTTTAAAATTCACAGAATCAGCAGTAGTAAAACTAAAGTGTGTAAAACCACTTTTATATAAGAAGCAGACAGACACTCGTATCCCTTACGGCACAATATTTATTCAACAATATACAGATTAATTTCTCTCTACATCGCAGACTGATCTGCAGTTTTTATATTTATCTTGCTTTCACCTTTGTACATTTTCTATTTACAAGATTTAAAATAAGTCTCTCTCTCCATTTATACAACGTCAATAGTACAGTGTCATCACATCGTCCGGCAGCGTCACCTCGAAAGCGACTCGATTAGATTCATCGTTGATAATCTGTTTATGTTTCATACACCAACTAACGTCGTTGAGCCACAGAGCAGCGGACTGACAGGAGGGCTCGACATGCACCAACAGTCCCGGTGTGCGTCTCTTTGTGAGGGCAGTCGAATGACAGAGGGATGGTCCACATGAGCGGCCCTGGAGCTCTGCAGCACCTCAACAGGGTGTAGAAACAGAGCCGCTGTTGAGGACTTGCACTTTAAAAAAACAAAATCAGCTTCAATGCATCTGCCCCGTCCCACCCGACACGGATCAAGAAGAGCTGGTAACACCAAAGAAAATTTTGAAAATAAAAGGGGAAAAACATGTTGCATAGAATCAATTCTGACTTGAAGAACAGAAATGTTGGTGCTGCCATTTTAAAAAATGGGGCTTTTTGATAAACTCCTGAGACCTTCCGGACCCCCGTAACATTTGTTGTTTTTGGTTTTGAAAAGAAAAAAAATAATAGCCGTGTGTACCCTTAGACTTTAACAAAAATATCATTGCGTTGGATGTGACATCACATAGAAGTACTACTTTAAAGAGACTAAAAACCCTGCATTGATTGTATACACATTTGCACACACATATATATATATTATTTCAATAACTATCTTGAGGAGAGAGGTGGGTGGATTAAAGTGCATAAAACAAAGCCCACAGTTATCACATGAAGGACAGGAAATGTCCACCAGCAACAGGCTGAACCTTTTACTCCCTAATTGAGACGTTTTTTGAAATGTGAGTGGACCTTATGTGGAGTTCTGGGCCTGTTAGTCGACTCAAATGAATAGCAGATACATATTTCCAGCCACAGTCAAATTTTTCATCAACATTCACTGGCTGGGGTTCATTTCCCGCCCTGATCACATGAAATAACACCAGACACTGAGGAGTAATCGTCTATCCGTTACTCCAAGTCCACATACAGTACCAACATGACTGCTGGTAACCTCGGTCAGGGGCACTCGTATCAATGACATGAACACGTCACCAAAAACAGCAAAAGAGTTGACACTCAACTTACGGCAAAAATACAGCAAATGGGACAACACGGCTCGTTGTGAGCGACACAGCAGACGGACCGGGCGAGTGTGAACTGGAGCTGCACTCCTCTCTTCTCCCTTCACAGTGCAGTCCAGCAGGAGGAGGAGGAGCATGCGAGTCCAAAGAGCCGAGGCCTTTTAGGCCTGAAATGTTTAAGGCTAAAGCGCACACAGCACTCACTCAGGACCAGGAGCAGCAGCAGCAGCCGTGAAGGTTTCCGGCACAGCAGGAGCGTGATTGTGTGGGATTTTATATATACATCAATCATTCATTCTCTTTGTTAAAACAAGCACGTGAGCAAGACACGGGAAATGCAATACGACGACGGACATCTACAGTACACGGACGAATAATATACTGCGTCTACGTGTGAACAGCAAACTGTGAGTGTGTGTGTGTAACACACACACTCACTCACACACACCTGTGATTAACGAATTCATGGCAAAAAAGGTGAAGCTGCATCTCAGGGCACGTTGAGCCGTACGTCCAAACATCCCTTGTTTTGTCCCCTAACTCTGAAATAAGACCAGTAAACAGAAAGAAAATAGGCATTTCAACTTAAGACACCCAAGCAAAAACACAATGTCCTTAGAGGATGTGTATTGGCACATCTGGCAAAAGACGAGGACGAGACTCGGGTTTGGCTCGCTGGCTGTTTCACACATCTGTAACAGCTGTGCTTTGCAGGGCACTAAAACATGCAGACAAGCACGCCGTGTTCACTTCACTGGGCCTGGGCAGAGATCACTACAGAAGGCTAAGCTAGCACTGTTAGCAGATGCAGGCATTTAACAGCAGAGATTCAAACTCCATGCATATGAGCATTGAAGGAACAAAAAAAAAAAATTGCACTTCAAAAATTCATTACATAAAAATTTACAAAGAAAATATAAGCCGGACATTTCTCGGGAATTCAAATGATCAGGTTTATCCCGATGTGGGTGTTTGATATTTGACAGTCGTGTTCTTGTTTGCTGTGATTGAACTGAAATGCGAGGCCGAGATAATTCAGTCACGACTCCTCACATGAACGGGTTTGACAGCTTCATCACAGTTCTAGTGTGAAACCAGTTTGGTCCCCACTATTTAACCCCCACCCCCCCAACTGTTCAAGCGCTCCAGTTTCAAACCTAACGGGGGTCTTTAAATCCTGCGTCTGATTGGGAGACAAGTGTCCGAGTGGCAGGGTGAACACACGATGAGGTAGAACAAAATGTTTAATGAGTAGGGGTGTAACGATACGCGTATTCGTATTGAACCGTTCGGTACGAGGCTCACGGTTCGGTAGGACGTGACGATGCGCAGTGACACGTTCACGCCTGCGGAGGGCAGTATATCACCCAGTGCCAAACACACCCACAAGTGCTTTCAGATGGAAGGGCCCATTGAATGGTTTGAACCACAATAACAATCCAATATAAAATAGTCATTGCCTTTTAGCTTCAGACCCAAACCTGCAGCGTCTACAACGTTTGTACATTTCCCACATAGTGATTGCTTCATTAATTGTCCCGCCTTCATCTCCTCCCTTGTCCTTAACTAGACAGGCAGGTGTGTTAAAAATGAACACATGATGTGATATTTTGAAACCCATCTGTTTTGAGAGTGCAGAAATACAGTACTACAGTAAAACTACTTTGTTACTTTCCATTACTGACTACATTTCAGGGAGTAATATCGTGCTTTCTACTTCATTACATTTGTCTGACATCTTTAGCTGATTATAGAATATGATCAACAACGAACGCAACGGCAGCACCTGCCTTTGACTCAATACGTCTGTGTTGTTGACATATGTCTTGAGATGTCAGTAAAATGAAACCAGAATTTTTAACCCGGATTCAGATTTGTGTTCTGCCAACCAGCACATATTTATCAAGATAATGCCTGGTTGCAAAACAATTCATCAGGGAATGTGCTAAAGTTCACGTCACGGAGAATATGTGCAATGTACAGAGATGATATGAATCTGTGAATGTAGGTTTTATATGTTGAAACTTTGAGACATTGATCATGATTTTGATTCA
This sequence comes from Melanostigma gelatinosum, assembly GCF_949748355.1. Classification (NCBI taxonomy): domain Eukaryota; kingdom Metazoa; phylum Chordata; class Actinopteri; order Perciformes; family Zoarcidae; genus Melanostigma; species Melanostigma gelatinosum. Next base: position 18,255,130 of record NC_136643.1, on the reverse strand, counting down.
ATGTTATTGTTCTTCTAGAAAGTTATTTTTGGTTATTTTGTAGAAATGAATTTCGTGTCATGAGTTTTTTTAGTACTTATTATTGTACTTTATAGAAATTAATCATCAGAACTTTATTCTGAGTTGAATAATTACAGCTCTTACAGAAAAATGATAAGTGAGATAAGCTAATTGAATTACATTTTTTTTTTTTTTTTCGATGTTATTGAATTCATTTTGACATGTTAAACTGGGGGAACCGGAGCACACCGGAGAAAACCCTTAACTATCATCACAGTAGAAGTCCCTCAGACTCACAAAGGCTCAAGCCTTCTAGCTGTCACACTGTTGACCTCTGTGGGGCAGAGCTCAACTCCTGCCCCATCGAGGTAAATGGTAAATGGACTGTACTGTAAAGCGATTTTCTAGTCTTCACGACCACTCAAAGCGCTTTCACATTTGTCATCATTCACCCATTCACACCCATTCATACGCTGATGGTGGAGGCCATGCCCACCATCAGGCCTAACTAACATTCACACACCGTACGCACCACACTGTTGACCTCTGTGGGGCAGAGCTCAACTCCTGCCCCATCGAGGTAAATGGTAAATGGACTGTACTGTAAAGCGCTTTTCTAGTCTTCACGACCACTCAAAGCGCTTTCACATTTGTCATCATTCACCCATTCACACCCATTCATACGCTGATGGTGGAGGCCATGCCCACCATCAGGCCTAACTAACATTCACACACCGTACGCACAGCTACGGGAGCAATTTTGGGGTTCAGTGTCTTGCCCAAGGACACATCGACATGCGACTAGCGGAGCCGGGGATCAAACCACTGATCCTGCTCTCTACTAAGCCACAGTCGCCACAGGTGACCTGCTGCGCCGCTGGTCTTGGTCCCTCTATGATGAAGGACAGAGGACACAGCAGGAGACTGCTTTCATTTTGAAGAAGAAAAAAAAACTCAAGCATTTTTTTCCCCCTCAAGATGAATACCGCATTAAAGAGATGTTTGTTGTTTTGATTTGGTGAATGAAGTTGATATTCACTAAATGTAGGGTAAATCTTACCTTACCTTCACCTATATAACACCAACCCTATTTCTACGCCTGCAGATGTTGGAGATGGCTTTGCCCACAGATGAGAAGAACTTGCAAATGGTCCTGCGCTTTTTGGCTGGTGTCATCAGGTGATCTTTGACAGAGGAGGCAATGCAGTCCCCAAGTTCTGGTTCCTCTGAAAGCATGGACACCAACACCATTTCTACACTGCCCCACTTCTTACACAGGTCCTGGGTAATGGCGTTGTCAAGTTCTTTGAACGTTTTTGAGGTTGGATCAAAATCGACACCCTGGACTTCGATCCACGTTCTTTCAAACAGAGGCATAATGATGGCCTCGTAGTCTGCAGTGGGCCAGTTCATTTTGGCTTTCCTGAATATCCGCGAGACCAGCGCCTCGAAGAATATCTTAACTGATGTTTTCTTTATTTCATCCTGTGCTGTTGCACCTGGCGCAGGTTTGGCAGGTGCTTCCTCACATACTGAGCCAGGAGTTGCAGAAGGTACGTCGTCCTCGATGCTGTCGACCGGCAACGGAGATGATGAAAGAGACTCAGGGTCCATTCTCTTACATACTGAGCCAGGAGTTGCTGAAGGTACGTCGTCCTCGGTGCTGTCAATATCAATGCCCCCGTTGTAATCTGGCTCATCCAACTTCACCAGCCAGTCTGACACCCTATCCACAAAATTCGAAGGGTTGCCCGTATAATAAGCATATATTGGAAACTCTTTGAGAGTATACCATTGGGCTTCGGGCTTCTGCGGCTCCTCCTGCGGCTCCTCCTGCGGCTCCTCCTGCGGCTCCTCCTGCGGCTCCTCCTGCGGCTCCTCCTGCGGCTCCTCCTGCGTCTCCTCCTGCGGCTCCTCCTGCGGCTCCTCCTGCGGCTTATTTTTGATCAAAGGACGCAGCACGTTAGCGCCAATGACTGTGGTCTCTGGACCCGTCACAACCAGCATCGGCACATTGAGTCCTTGTTCCGCCAACGTGCCGATACTAAGTTTCGCTAGGATCCACCCACTGACACCAGCTATAAATCGAAACAACCCTTGGTTGTTTAGCTCGGCCAAAGGTCTGACCTCATTCGGCATGTGCACATCTGTCCATGCAGTGTGTACATAGGACATTGATGATTCAGAACGCAACACCGCCTGCGTGTATATTCCGTTCAGTTTACAAGAAACGGAATAATTGCTTGATGGTGACTTGATGGTGTAACCTGATATAGCTTTTTTGGTGAACGAGTAAGCGAGGTAACGCATTGCATTCTGGCCAATTATAGGAATTTTCGGTGTGCTTCCCTTCACGACACGGAAATCTATTAAAAGATGCGTGTGGGAAAATGCGCCTCCATCAAATCTGAACAACAACTTGATCCCCTCAAGAACTGCCACAGTCCTCCCATTTATCACCGCGGGAGGTTCGTCTTTGGATATCATGACTTTTGATGTTTTGATATGTTTCTGCCTCCATGCTTCGCTGATGAGACATTCTTTATCGCCACAGTTCCACTCTGCTACTGTCCGAATGCCATTTAAAACACATTTAAGCCGATAGGGGGCTGTTTCTATCTCAATGACATCTGTAACATCTGTCACTGACGGTGTAGGAGAAATGAACTCATCTTTAATGCTCCACATTAAAGATAGAAAGTTGTCTGTATCTATGCCATCACTGGTCTTCTTATGTTTACCCACGTTCATTGCTGTTGCATTATTCTGGTCTGCCATCTTCGATGCTGGTTTTAAAAATCCTGAGGTAAAGATTTCAGATGTAATATATATGTTATTTAACATGCAGTGTAACAGTTAACATGTAATATCCTTTGTGTCTTTTGACAACAATTCTCTGGGGTATATATAGCTGTTCTGTCCTGAACAGACAGAACGCGGTATGACGTATATAAAGGCAGAACGCGGTATGACGTATATAAAGACAGAACGCGGCATGACGTATATAAAGACAGACCGCGGCATGACACAATAAAAACAAAACGCGACGTCACGACCTTTGCTTGTGCCGCCGTTGCCAAGCAACGTTCTGTTTGGGGCCTCCCAGTGAGCACGAACGCGGATTTCATTATGTCTGTATAATACAACTGTTTACTGCTGGAACACGCATGCGCACGGACTCAGTGCATTTTTCTAAGTTAGAGAGGCTGGAGTGTATCTCCAGCCGGCGATATAAAACGTTATAAAATCGAGTATTTAGGACATTTCACATGTAAAATACACGTGTATTTTCCGTAGTTTTCTTACTGTCCGTAGTACTACGGACAGCGAGTGGGGCTGTACACAGTTTAAATGTGGAGGACGTGAGTAAAACGAAGTAATGTACAAATAAACATGGTCAAAACATTGTTGTTTGGCTTATAGCAACATACAAACAATATAAAGTATACACTGTGTAAAATCCAGTTCAGCAGCGTTCCGTTGAAGACACGTTTATACGTCTATGGTCTCCGGTGAAGAGATCTTCAAAACTGGTCTAAAAGTCAATGTGTTTTTCTAATACTTTTTTATTTACAGATGTCCAGCTTGAAAATGGCATATCTCCTGAAACCGGCTCCTGTGTGGCTTTGAAAACGAGATTTAAAGAAGGAAAAGGAGATTATGGTTTGTGGTTAATGTTAGTAACACATCAACAGTTTCCACTTACAGGACAAAAGACCAAGCGACACAGGCAACAGTTCATTTGTATTTATTAAAGCACAATATAAACAATGTTCTTCATATAAAACCATAATCTCCTTTTCCTTCATCATTTTGTAAGGTCCAACAGGGAAATACAGTGAACATGCATTACAATTAAAAAAATTGAAGACTTTGATTTCCAATTATGAATTGAATAAAATGTATTCTTTTTATTATCATCCTTAAGTTGTGCTACATATTACAGATGGGAAAAACAAAACGATATTTTTGCATGATAAAAATGACTTGTGACATGTTACAATTCTGACATAAATCAACATTATGAGATATGGCAAACTTTTGACTTAATTGGTCAAACTTAAGGTACTTAATTATGAAATATAGCATGTATTATGACATATATATTTTACTTATCTCAGAATTTTGATACAGCACGTCATAATGTTGACTTAGGCTTCCACAACCTGTTGATATCGTCTCTGTGTTATTTTAACACATCTTTATGTTGAAATATGTAACACACAGCATGTGTTGAATGTGCTAACACACTGACTGTGTTGAAAGCAACACAAAATGTGTTGTCCTTAACTCGACAGGCAGGTGTGTTAAAGCATGTCAACAGTTAGCACATTGGTGTTAGTTTAGCAGTAAATACATAATAATGAAGCTAATTTGCTTACATTCATGTGGAGTTCATAAAGTGGCTTTAAAAGTTAAATAAAAACAACAGAAACAGTAGTATCCTCTTCAATATAACTACAAGAAATGAATATCTTATACTGGTTTTAGGTAAAACTATGTTACCGCGTAGAGCAACATAATTCTGGAGGTCTTAATTTTAATGTTTGACTCTATTAAGTTAGGTCCCTGCTGTAAAAGCTGGAGAATATGTAACAACCAGTAGAAGGGGTCGGCCCAGCCCACCACGTGCTGTGGGGTCAGAGGTCAGCAAGAAGTGAGCTGCAGTTAGTTCATGAGATGTTTGAGCTCAAATCAATGTGTGGCTAAAGCACAACAATGAGAAGGAAATTAAAATCTCAGTCTCTGTAATCATGGAAATTATTAAAACAAGTGACTTTTTTTGAATACCAAACACAAAGTAAACCTCAGTTGAAGTACATTTTGGATAAAGGGATCAATCACTGAATTATTTTTGTTGTTAGGAAGTGTTTGAACTGATTTCCGTGCATATCGACTCTTGTTCTGAATTACCACCACTTGGTGTCAGCACATCACCACTGATCACAGATCCGATCACAGGCTAGGGACCAGCTGATTGTATATTATTACTGCAATACATGTTACTGAGTGTGGCAAACAGCAACACATTGAAATAAGATAATTAATAAATATATTTCAGGTAAAATTCAACAAAATAAATGTTTGACCAAAATATAAGCTCAATTTACATAAGCTTAACTCAAAAATATTTGACATCAAATATGAATTCCATGCTTCTTGTTCTCACTTATTCTATTATCAGATATATCAATAATATAACACGGGTTGTAACTAACTGTTTTCATGAATAATTAATTTGTGGATTATTCTACTGATTAATTGTTTGGCCTGTGAAATGTCAGTTTAATATTTCAGTTGACAAAGAAGCAAATCATATTTGAGAAGCTGGAACAAGACGATATGTTGAATTCTTGGTTCACTTTTTTATTCTAGCCAACTGGCTTTACATGGGATGGCTATTGGTTATAAATTATAAGATAAAAATAGAAAAAAATGAACATTATTATATTTCAACTTGCATCGTCAGCTGCTGTAGGAACTATTTTTTCAGGAGATATATGAAATTGTACAATAAACTTCAAAGGCTAAAATTTGTCTCAACCCTTTAAAATTCACAGAATCAGCAGTAGTAAAACTAAAGTGTGTAAAACCACTTTTATATAAGAAGCAGACAGACACTCGTATCCCTTACGGCACAATATTTATTCAACAATATACAGATTAATTTCTCTCTACATCGCAGACTGATCTGCAGTTTTTATATTTATCTTGCTTTCACCTTTGTACATTTTCTATTTACAAGATTTAAAATAAGTCTCTCTCTCCATTTATACAACGTCAATAGTACAGTGTCATCACATCGTCCGGCAGCGTCACCTCGAAAGCGACTCGATTAGATTCATCGTTGATAATCTGTTTATGTTTCATACACCAACTAACGTCGTTGAGCCACAGAGCAGCGGACTGACAGGAGGGCTCGACATGCACCAACAGTCCCGGTGTGCGTCTCTTTGTGAGGGCAGTCGAATGACAGAGGGATGGTCCACATGAGCGGCCCTGGAGCTCTGCAGCACCTCAACAGGGTGTAGAAACAGAGCCGCTGTTGAGGACTTGCACTTTAAAAAAACAAAATCAGCTTCAATGCATCTGCCCCGTCCCACCCGACACGGATCAAGAAGAGCTGGTAACACCAAAGAAAATTTTGAAAATAAAAGGGGAAAAACATGTTGCATAGAATCAATTCTGACTTGAAGAACAGAAATGTTGGTGCTGCCATTTTAAAAAATGGGGCTTTTTGATAAACTCCTGAGACCTTCCGGACCCCCGTAACATTTGTTGTTTTTGGTTTTGAAAAGAAAAAAAATAATAGCCGTGTGTACCCTTAGACTTTAACAAAAATATCATTGCGTTGGATGTGACATCACATAGAAGTACTACTTTAAAGAGACTAAAAACCCTGCATTGATTGTATACACATTTGCACACACATATATATATATTATTTCAATAACTATCTTGAGGAGAGAGGTGGGTGGATTAAAGTGCATAAAACAAAGCCCACAGTTATCACATGAAGGACAGGAAATGTCCACCAGCAACAGGCTGAACCTTTTACTCCCTAATTGAGACGTTTTTTGAAATGTGAGTGGACCTTATGTGGAGTTCTGGGCCTGTTAGTCGACTCAAATGAATAGCAGATACATATTTCCAGCCACAGTCAAATTTTTCATCAACATTCACTGGCTGGGGTTCATTTCCCGCCCTGATCACATGAAATAACACCAGACACTGAGGAGTAATCGTCTATCCGTTACTCCAAGTCCACATACAGTACCAACATGACTGCTGGTAACCTCGGTCAGGGGCACTCGTATCAATGACATGAACACGTCACCAAAAACAGCAAAAGAGTTGACACTCAACTTACGGCAAAAATACAGCAAATGGGACAACACGGCTCGTTGTGAGCGACACAGCAGACGGACCGGGCGAGTGTGAACTGGAGCTGCACTCCTCTCTTCTCCCTTCACAGTGCAGTCCAGCAGGAGGAGGAGGAGCATGCGAGTCCAAAGAGCCGAGGCCTTTTAGGCCTGAAATGTTTAAGGCTAAAGCGCACACAGCACTCACTCAGGACCAGGAGCAGCAGCAGCAGCCGTGAAGGTTTCCGGCACAGCAGGAGCGTGATTGTGTGGGATTTTATATATACATCAATCATTCATTCTCTTTGTTTAAACAAGCACGTGAGCAAGACACGGGAAATGCAATACGACGACGGACATCTACAGTACACGGACGAATAATATACTGCGTCTACGTGTGAACAGCAAACTGTGAGTGTGTGTGTGTAACACACACACTCACTCACACACACCTGTGATTAACGAATTCATGGCAAAAAAGGTGAAGCTGCATCTCAGGGCACGTTGAGCCGTACGTCCAAACATCCCTTGTTTTGTCCCCTAACTCTGAAATAAGACCAGTAAACAGAAAGAAAATAGGCATTTCAACTTAAGACACCCAAGCAAAAACACAATGTCCTTAGAGGATGTGTATTGGCACATCTGGCAAAAGACGAGGACGAGACTCGGGTTTGGCTCGCTGGCTGTTTCACACATCTGTAACAGCTGTGCTTTGCAGGGCACTAAAACATGCAGACAAGCACGCCGTGTTCACTTCACTGGGCCTGGGCAGAGATCACTACAGAAGGCTAAGCTAGCACTGTTAGCAGATGCAGGCATTTAACAGCAGAGATTCAAACTCCATGCATATGAGCATTGAAGGAACAAAAAAAAAAAATTGCACTTCAAAAATTCATTACATAAAAATTTACAAAGAAAATATAAGCCGGACATTTCTCGGGAATTCAAATGATCAGGTTTATCCCGATGTGGGTGTTTGATATTTGACAGTCGTGTTCTTGTTTGCTGTGATTGAACTGAAATGCGAGGCCGAGATAATTCAGTCACGACTCCTCACATGAACGGGTTTGACAGCTTCATCACAGTTCTAGTGTGAAACCAGTTTGGTCCCCACTATTTAACCCCCACCCCCCCAACTGTTCAAGCGCTCCAGTTTCAAACCTAACGGGGGTCTTTAAATCCTGCGTCTGATTGGGAGACAAGTGTCCGAGTGGCAGGGTGAACACACGATGAGGTAGAACAAAATGTTTAATGAGTAGGGGTGTAACGATACGCGTATTCGTATTGAACCGTTCGGTACGAGGCTCACGGTTCGGTAGGACGTGACGATGCGCAGTGACACGTTCACGCCTGCGGAGGGCAGTATATCACCCAGTGCCAAACACACCCACAAGTGCTTTCAGATGGAAGGGCCCATTGAATGGTTTGAACCACAATAACAATCCAATATAAAATAGTCATTGCCTTTTAGCTTCAGACCCAAACCTGCAGCGTCTACAACGTTTGTACATTTCCCACATAGTGATTGCTTCATTAATTGTCCCGCCTTCATCTCCTCCCTTGTCCTTAACTAGACAGGCAGGTGTGTTAAAAATGAACACATGATGTGATATTTTGAAACCCATCTGTTTTGAGAGTGCAGAAATACAGTACTACAGTAAAACTACTTTGTTACTTTCCATTACTGACTACATTTCAGGGAGTAATATCGTGCTTTCTACTTCATTACATTTGTCTGACATCTTTAGCTGATTATAGAATATGATCAACAACGAACGCAACGGCAGCACCTGCCTTTGACTCAATACGTCTGTGTTGTTGACATATGTCTTGAGATGTCAGTAAAATGAAACCAGAATTTTTAACCCGGATTCAGATTTGTGTTCTGCCAACCAGCACATATTTATCAAGATAATGCCTGGTTGCAAAACAATTCATCAGGGAATGTGCTAAAGTTCACGTCACGGAGAATATGTGCAATGTACAGAGATGATATGAATCTGTGAATGTAGGTTTTATATGTTGAAACTTTGAGACATTGATCATGATTTTGATTCAATGTTATTGTTCTTCTAGAAAGTTATTTTTGGTTATTTTGTAGAAATGAATTTCGTGTCATGAGTTTTTTTAGTACTTATTATTGTACTTTATAGAAATTAATCATCAGAACTTTATTCTGAGTTGAATAATTACAGCTCTTACAGAAAAATGATAAGTGAGATAAGCTAATTGAATTACATTTTTTTTTTTTTTTTCGATGTTATTGAATTCATTTTGACATGTTAAACTGGGGGAACCGGAGCACACCGGAGAAAACCCTTAACTATCATCACAGTAGAAGTCCCTCAGACTCACAAAGGCTCAAGCCTTCTAGCTGTCACACTGTTGACCTCTGTGGGGCAGAGCTCAACTCCTGCCCCATCGAGGTAAATGGTAAATGGACTGTACTGTAAAGCGCTTTTCTAGTCTTCACGACCACTCAAAGCGCTTTCACATTTGTCATCATTCACCCATTCACACCCATTCATACGCTGATGGTGGAGGCCATGCCCACCATCAGGCCTAACTAACATTCACACACCGTACGCACCACACTGTTGACCTCTGTGGGGCAGAGCTCAACTCCTGCCCCATCGAGGTAAATGGTAAATGGACTGTACTGTAAAGCGATTTTCTAGTCTTCACGACCACTCAAAGCGCTTTCACATTTGTCATCATTCACCCATTCACACCCATTCATACGCTGATGGTGGAGGCCATGCCCACCATCAGGCCTAACTAACATTCACACACCGTACGCACCACACTGTTGACCTCTGTGGGGCAGAGCTCAACTCCTGCCCCATCGAGGTAAATGGTAAATGGACTGTACTGTAAAGCGCTTTTCTAGTCTTCACGACCACTCAAAGCGCTTTCACATTTGTCATCATTCACCCATTCACACCCATTCATACGCTGATGGTGGAGGCCATGCCCACCATCAGGCCTAACTAACATTCACACACCGTACGCACAGCTACGGGAGCAATTTTGGGGTTCAGTGTCTTGCCCAAGGACACATCGACATGCGACTAGCGGAGCCGGGGATCAAACCACTGATCCTGCTCTCTACTAAGCCACAGTCGCCACAGGTGACCTGCTGCGCCGCTGGTCTTGGTCCCTCTATGATGAAGGACAGAGGACACAGCAGGAGACTGCTTTCATTTTGAAGAAGAAAAAAAAACTCAAGCATTTTTTTCACCCTCAAGATGAATACCGCATTAAAGAGATGTTTGTTGTTTTGATTTGGTGAATGAAGTTGATATTCACTAAATGTAGGGTAAATCTTACCTTACCTTCACCTATATAACACCAACCCTATTTCTACGCCTGCAGATGTTGGAGATGGCTTTGCCCACAGATGAGAAGAACTTGCAAATGGTCCTGCGCTTTTTGGCTGGTGTCATCAGGTGATCTTTGACAGAGGAGGCAATGCAGTCCCCAAGTTCTGGTTCCTCTGAAAGCATGGACACCAACACCATTTCTACACTGCCCCACTTCTTACACAGGTCCTGGGTAATGGCGTTGTCAAGTTCTTTGAACGTTTTTGAGGTTGGATCAAAATCGACACCCTGGACTTCGATCCACGTTCTTTCAAACAGAGGCATAATGATGGCCTCGTAGTCTGCAGTGGGCCAGTTCATTTTGGCTTTCCTGAATATCCGCGAGACCAGCGCCTCGAAGAATATCTTAACTGATGTTTTCTTTATTTCATCCTGTGCTGTTGCACCTGGCGCAGGTTTGGCAGGTGCTTCCTCACATACTGAGCCAGGAGTTGCAGAAGGTACGTCGTCCTCGATGCTGTCGACCGGCAACGGAGATGATGAAAGAGACTCAGGGTCCATTCTCTTACATACTGAGCCAGGAGTTGCAGAAGGTACGTCGTCCTCGGTGCTGTCAATATCAATGCCCCCGTTGTAATCTGGCTCATCCAACTTCACCAGTCAGTCTGACACCCTATCCACAAAATTCGAAGGGTTGCCCGTATAATTTTTGATCAAAGGACGCAGCACGTTAGCTCCAATGACTGTGGTCTCTGGACCCGTCACAACCAGCATCGGCACATTGAGTCCTTGTTCCGCCAACGTGCCGATACTAAGTTTCGCTAGGATCCACCCAATGACACCAGCTATAATGCTCCACATTAAAGATAGAAAGTTGTCTGTATCTATGCCATCACTGGTCTTCTTATGTTTACCCACGTTCATTGCTGTTGCATTATTCTGGTCTGCCATCTTCGATGCTGGTTTTAAAAATCCTGAGGTAAAGATTTCAGATGTAATATATATGTTATTTAACATGCAGTGTAACAGTTAACATGTAATATCCTTTGTGTCTTTTGACAACAATTCTCTGGGGTATATATAGCTGTTCTGTCCTGAACAGACAGAACGCGGTATGACGTATATAAAGGCAGACCGCGGTATGACGTATATAAAGACAGAACGCAGCATGACGTATATAAAGACAGAACGCGGCATGACACAATAAAAACAAAACGCGACGTCACGACCTTTGCTTGTGCCGCCGTTGCCAAGCAACGTTCTGTTTGGGGCCTCCCAGTGAGCACGAACGCGGATTTCATTATGTCTGTATAATACAACTGTTTACTGCTGGAACACGCATGCGCACGGACTCAGTGCATTTTTCTAAGTTAGAGAGGCTGGAGTGTATCTCCAGCCGGCGATATAAAACGTTATAAAATCGAGTATTTAGGACATTTCACATGTAAAATACACGTGTATTTTCCGTAGTTTTCTTACTGTCCGTAGTACTACGGACAGCGAGTGGGGCTGTACACAGTTTAAATGTGGAGGACGTGAGTAAAACGAAGTAATGTACAAATAAACATGGTCAAAACATTGTATAAAGTATACACTGTGTAAAATCCAGTTCAGCAGCGTTCCGTTGAAGACACGTTTATACGTCTATGGTCTCCGGTGAAGAGATCTTCAAAACTGGTCTAAAAGTCAATGTGTTTTTCTAATACTTTTTTATTTACAGATGTCCATCTTGAAAATGGCATATCTCCTGAAACCGGCTCCTGTGTGGCTTTGAAAACGAGATTTAAAGAAGGAAAAGGAGATTATGGTTTGTGGTTAATGTTAGTAACACATCAACAGTTTCCACTTACAGGACAAAAGACCAAGCGACACAGGCAACAGTTCATTTGTATTTATTAAAGCACAATATAAACAATGTTCTTCATATAAAACCATAATCTCCTTTTCCTTCATCATTTTGTAAGGTCCAACAGGGAAATACAGTGAACATGCATTACAATTTAAAAAAATTGAAGACTTTGATTTCCAATTATGAATTGAATAAAATGTATTTTTTATTATTATCATCCTTAAGTTGTGCTACATATTACAGATGGGAAAAACAAAACGATATTTTTGCATTATAAAAATGACTTGTGACATGTTACAATTCTGACACAAATCAACATTATGAGATATGGCAAACTTTTGACTTAATTGGTCAAACTTAAGGTACTTAATTATGAAATATAGCATGTATTATGACATATATATTTTACTTATCTCAGAATTTTGATACAGCACGTCATAATGTTGACTTAGGCTTCCACAACCTGTTGATATCGTCTCTGTGTTATTTTAACACATCTTTATGTTGAAATATGTAACACACAGCATGTGTTGAATGTGCTAACACACTGACTGTGTTGAAAGCAACACAAAATGTGTTGTCCTTAACTCGACAGGCAGGTGTGTTAAAGCATGTCAACAGTTAGCACATTGGTGTTAGTTTAGCAGTAAATACATAATAATGAAGCTAATTTGCTTACATTCATGTGGAGTTCATAAAGTGGCTTTAAAAGTTAAATAAAAACAACAGAAACAGTAGTATCCTCTTAAATATAACTACAAGAAATGAATATCTTATACTGGTTTTAGGTAAAACTATGTTACCGCGTAGAGCAACATAATTCTGGAGGTCTTAATTTTAATGTTTGACTCTATTAAGTTAGGTCCCTGCTGTAAAAGCTGGAGAATATGTAACAACCAGTAGAAGGGTCGGCCCAGCCCACCACGTGCTGTGGGGTCAGAGGTCAGCAAGAAGTGAGCTGCAGTTAGTTCATGAGATGTTTGAGCTCAAATCAATGTGTGGCTAAAGCACAACAATGAGAAGGAAATTAAAATCTCAGTCTCTGTAATCATGGAAATTATTAAAACAAGTGACTTTTTTTGAATACCAAACACAAAGTAAACCTCAGTTGAAGTACATTTTGGATAAAGGGATCAATCACTGAATTATTTTTGTTGTTAGGAAGTGTTTGAACTGATTTCCGTGCATATCGACTCTTGTTCTGAATTACCACCACTTGGTGTCAGCACATCACCACTGATCACAGATCCGATCACAGGCTAGGGACCAGCTGATTGTATATTATTACTGCAATACATGTTACTGAGTGTGGCAAACAGCAACACATTGAAATAAGATAATTAATAAATATATTTCAGGTAAAATTCAACAAAATAAATGTTTGACCAAAATATTAGCTCAATTTACATAAGCTTAACTCAAAAATATTTGACATCAAATATGAATTCCATGCTTCTTGTTCTCACTTATTCTATTATCAGATATATCAATAATATAACACGGGTTGTAACTAACTGTTTTCATGAATAATTAATTTGTGGATTATTCTACTGATTAATTGTTTGGCCTGTGAAATGTCAGTTTAATATTTCAGTTGACAAAGAAGCAAATCATATTTGAGAAGCTGGAACAAGACGATATGTTGAATTCTTGGTTCACTTTTTTATTCTAGCCAACTGGCTTTACATGGGATGGCTATTGGTTATAAATTATAAGATAAAAATAGAAAAAAATGAACATTATTATATTTCAACTTGCATCGTCAGCTGCTGTAGGAACTATTTTTTCAGGAGATATATGAAATTGTACAATAAACTTCAAAGGCTAAAATTTGTCTCAACCCTTTAAAATTCACAGAATCAGCAGTAGTAAAACTAAAGTGTGTAAAACCACTTTTATATAAGAAGCAGACAGACACTCGTATCCCTTACGGCACAATATTTATTCAACAATATACAGATTAATTTCTCTCTACATCGCAGACTGATCTGCAGTTTTTATATTTATCTTGCTTTCACCTTTGTACATTTTCTATTTACAAGATTTAAAATAAGTCTCTCTCTCCATTTATACAACGTCAATAGTACAGTGTCATCACATCGTCCGGCAGCGTCACCTCGAAAGCGACTCGATTAGATTCATCGTTGATAATCTGTTTATGTTTCATACACCAACTAACGTCGTTGAGCCACAGAGCAGCGGACTGACAGGAGGGCTCGACATGCACCAACAGTCCCGGTGTGCGTCTCTTTGTGAGGGCAGTCGAATGACAGAGGGATGGTCCACATGAGCGGCCCTGGAGCTCTGCAGCACCTCAACAGGGTGTAGAAACAGAGCCGCTGTTGAGGACTTGCACTTTAAAAAAACAAAATCAGCTTCAATGCATCTGCCCCGTCCCACCCGACACGGATCAAGAAGAGCTGGTAACACCAAAGAAAATTTTGAAAATAAAAGGGGAAAAACATGTTGCATAGAATCAATTCTGACTTGAAGAACAGAAATGTTGGTGCTGCCATTTTAAAAAATGGGGCTTTTTGATAAACTCCTGAGACCTTCCGGACCCCCGTAACATTTGTTGTTTTTGGTTTTGAAAAGAAAAAAAATAATAGCCGTGTGTACCCTTAGACTTTAACAAAAATATCATTGCGTTGGATGTGACATCACATAGAAGTACTACTTTAAAGAGACTAAAAACCCTGCATTGATTGTATACACATTTGCACACACATATATATATATTATTTCAATAACTATCTTGAGGAGAGAGGTGGGTGGATTAAAGTGCATAAAACAAAGCCCACAGTTATCACATGAAGGACAGGAAATGTCCACCAGCAACAGGCTGAACCTTTTACTCCCTAATTGAGACGTTTTTTGAAATGTGAGTGGACCTTATGTGGAGTTCTGGGCCTGTTAGTCGACTCAAATGAATAGCAGATACATATTTCCAGCCACAGTCAAATTTTTCATCAACATTCACTGGCTGGGGTTCATTTCCCGCCCTGATCACATGAAATAACACCAGACACTGAGGAGTAATCGTCTATCCGTTACTCCAAGTCCACATACAGTACCAACATGACTGCTGGTAACCTCGGTCAGGGGCACTCGTATCAATGACATGAACACGTCACCAAAAACAGCAAAAGAGTTGACACTCAACTTACGGCAAAAATACAGCAAATGGGACAACACGGCTCGTTGTGAGCGACACAGCAGACGGACCGGGCGAGTGTGAACTGGAGCTGCACTCCTCTCTTCTCCCTTCACAGTGCAGTCCAGCAGGAGGAGGAGGAGCATGCGAGTCCAAAGAGCCGAGGCCTTTTAGGCCTGAAATGTTTAAGGCTAAAGCGCACACAGCACTCACTCAGGACCAGGAGCAGCAGCAGCAGCCGTGAAGGTTTCCGGCACAGCAGGAGCGTGATTGTGTGGGATTTTATATATACATCAATCATTCATTCTCTTTGTTAAAACAAGCACGTGAGCAAGACACGGGAAATGCAATACGACGACTGACATCTACAGTACACGGACGAATAATATACTGCGTCTACGTGTGAACAGCAAACTGTGAGTGTGTGTGTGTAACACACACACTCACTCACACACACCTGTGATTAACGAATTCATGGCAAAAAAGGTGAAGCTGCATCTCAGGGCACGTTGAGCCGTACGTCCAAACATCCCTTGTTTTGTCCCCTAACTCTGAAATAAGACCAGTAAACAGAAAGAAAATAGGCATTTCAACTTAAGACACCCAAGCAAAAACACAATGTCCTTAGAGGATGTGTATTGGCACATCTGGCAAAAGACGAGGACGAGACTCGGGTTTGGCTCGCTGGCTGTTTCACACATCTGTAACAGCTGTGCTTTGCAGGGCACTAAAACATGCAGACAAGCACACCGTGTTCACTTCACTGGGCCTGGGCAGAGATCACTACAGAAGGCTAAGCTAGCACTGTTAGCAGATGCAGGCATTTAACAGCAGAGATTCAAACTCCATGCATATGAGCATTGAAGGAACAAAAAAAAAAAATTGCACTTCAAAAATTCATTACATAAAAATTTACAAAGAAAATATAAGCCGGACATTTCTCGGGAATTCAAATGATCAGGTTTATCCCGATGTGGGTGTTTGATATTTGACAGTCGTGTTCTTGTTTGCTGTGATTGAACTGAAATGCGAGGCCGAGATAATTCAGTCACGACTCCTCACATGAACGGGTTTGACAGCTTCATCACAGTTCTAGTGTGAAACCAGTTTGGTCCCCTCTATTTAACCCCCACCCCCCCCAACTGTTCAAGCGCTCCAGTTTCAAACCTAACGGGGGTCTTTAAATCCTGCGTCTGATTGGGAGACAAGTGTCCGAGTGGCAGGGCGAACACAAGATGAGGTAGAACAAAATGTTTAATGAGTAGGGGTGTAACGATACGCGTATTCGTATTGAACCGTTCGGTACGAGGCTCACGGTTCGGTAGGACGTGACGATGCGCAGTGACACGTTCACGCCTGCGGAGGGCAGTATATCACCCAGTGCCAAACACACCCACAAGTGCTTTCAGATGGAAGGGCCCATTGAATGGTTTGAACCACAATAACAATCCAATATAAAATAGTCATTGCCTTTTAGCTTCAGACCCAAACCTGCAGCGTCTACAACGTTTGTACATTTCCCACATAGTGATTGCTTCATTAATTGTCCCGCCTTCATCTCCTCCCTTGTCCTTAACTAGACAGGCAGGTGTGTTAAAAATGAACACATGATGTGATATTTTGAAACCCATCTGTTTTGAGAGTGCAGAAATACAGTACTACAGTAAAACTACTTTGTTACTTTCCATTACTGACTACATTTCAGGGAGTAATATCGTGCTTTCTACTTCACTACATTTGTCTGACATCTTTAGCTGATTATAGAATATGATCAACAACGAACGCAACGGCAGCACCTGCCTTTGACTCAATACGTCTGTGTTGTTGACATATGTCTTGAGATGTCAGTAAAATGAAACCAGAATTTTGAACCCGGATTCAGATTTGTGTTCTGCCAACTAGCACATATTTATCAAGATAATGCCTGGTTGCAAAACAATTCATCAGGGAATGTGCTAAAGTTCACGTCACGGAGAATATGTGCAATGTACAGAGATGATATGAATCTGTGAATGTAGGTTTTATATGTTGAAACTTTGAGACATTGATCATGATTTTGATTCAATGTTATTGTTCTTCTAGAAAGTTATTTTTGGTTATTTTGTAGAAATGAATTTCGTGTCATGAGTTTTTTTAGTACTTATTATTGTACTTTATAGAAATTAATCATCAGAACTTTATTCTGAGTTGAATAATTACAGCTCTTACAGAAAAATGATAAGTGAGATAAGCTAATTGAATTACATTTTTTTTTTTTTTTTCGATGTTATTGAATTCATTTTGACATGTTAAACTGGGGGAACCGGAGCACACCGGAGAAAACCCTTAACTATCATCACAGTAGAAGTCCCTCAGACTCACAAAGGCTCAAGCCTTCTAGCTGTCACACTGTTGACCTCTGTGGGGCAGAGCTCAACTCCTGCCCCATCGAGGTAAATGGTAAATGGACTGTACTGTAAAGCGATTTTCTAGTCTTCACGACCACTCAAAGCGCTTTCACATTTGTCATCATTCACCCATTCACACCCATTCATACGCTGATGGTGGAGGCCATGCCCACCATCAGGCCTAACTAACATTCACACACCGTACGCACAGCTACGGGAGCAATTTTGGGGTTCAGTGTCTTGCCCAAGGACACATCGACATGCGACTAGCGGAGCCGGGGATCAAACCACCGATCCTGCTCTCTACTAAGCCACAGTCGCCACAGGTGACCTGCTGCGCCGCTGGTCTTGGTCCCTCTATGATGAAGGACAGAGGACACAGCAGGAGACTGCTTTCATTTTGAAGAAGAAAAAAACACTCAAGCATTTTTTTCACCCTCAAGATGAATACCGCATTAAAGAGATGTTTGTTGTTTTGATTTGGTGAATGAAGTTGATATTCACTAAATGTAGGGTAAATCTTACCTTACCTTCACCTATATAACACCAACCCTATTTCTACGCCTGCAGATGTTGGAGATGGCTTTGCCCACAGATGAGAAGAACTTGCAAATGTGGCTGCGCTTTTTGGCTGGTGTCATCAGGTGATCTTTGACTGATGTTTTCTTTATTTCATCCTGTGCTGTTGCACCTGGCGCAGGTTTGGCAGGTGCTTCCTCACATACTGAGCCAGGAGTTGCAGAAGGTACGTCGTCCTCGATGCTGTCGACCGGCAACGGAGATGATGAAAGAGACTCAGGGTCCATTCTCTTACATACTGAGCCAGGAGTTGCTGAAGGTACGTCGTCCTCGGTGCTGTCAATATCAATGCCCCCGTTGTAATCTGGCTCATCCAACTTCACCAGCCAGTCTGACACCCTATCCACAAAATTCGAAGGGTTGCCCGTATAATAAGCATATATTGGAAACTCTTTGAGAGTATACCATTGGGCTTCGGGCTTCTGCGGCTCCTCCTGCGGCTCCTCCTGCGGCTCCTCCTGCGGCTCCTCCTGCGGCTCCTCCTGCGTCTCCTCCTGCGTCTCCTCCTGCGGCTCCTCCTGCGGCTCCTCCTGCGGCTCCTCCTGCGGCTTATTTTTGATCAAAGGACGCAGCACGTTAGCTCCAATGACTGTGGTCTCTGGACCCGTCACAACCAGCATCAGCACATTGAGTCCTTGTTCCGCCAACGTGCCGATACTAAGTTTCGCTAGGATCCACCCACTGACACCAGCTATAAATCGAATGAACCCATGGTTGTTTAGCTCGGCCAAAGGTCTGACCTCATTCGGCATGTGCACATCTGTCCATGCAGTGTGTACATAGGACATTGATGATTCAGAACGCAACACCGCCTGCGTGTATATTCCGTTCAGTTTACAAGAAACGGAATAATTGCTTGATGGTGACTTGATGGTGTAACCTGATATAGCTTTTTTGGTGAACGAGTAAGCGAGGTAACGCATTGCATTCTGGCCAATTATAGGAATTTTCGGTGTGCTTCCCTTCACGACACGGAAATCTATTAAAGGATGCGTGTGGGAAAATGCGCCTCCATCAAATCTGAACAACAACTTGATCCCCCCAAGAACTGCCACAGTCCTCCCATTTATCACCGCGGGAGGTTCGTCTTTGGATATCATGAATTGTGATGTGTTTATATGTTTCTGCCTCCATGCTTCGCTGATGAGACATTCTTTATCGCCACAGTTCCACTCTGCTACTGTCCGAATGCCATTTAAAACACATTTAAGCCGATAGGGGGCTGTTTCTATCTCAATGACATCTGTAACATCTGTCACTGACGGTGTAGGAGAAATGAACTCATCTTTAATCCTCCACATTAAAGATAGAAAGTTGTCTGTATCTATGCCATCACTGGTCTTCTTATGTTTACCCACGTTCATTGCTGTTGCATTATTCTGGTCTGCCATCTTCGATGCTGGTTTTAAAAATCCTGAGGTAAAGATTTCAGATGTAATATATATGTTATTTAACATGCAGTGTAACAGTTAACATGTAATATCCTTTGTGTCTTTTGACAACAATTCTCTGGGGTATATATAGCTGTTCTGTCCTGAACAGACAGAACGCGGTATGACGTATATAAAGGCAGAACGCGGTATGACGTATATAAAGACAGAACGCGGCATGACGTATATAAAGACAGAACGCGGCATGACACAATAAAAACAAAACGCGACGTCACGACCTTTGCTTGTGCCGCCGTTGCCAAGCAACGTTCTGTTTGGGGCCTCCCAGTGAGCACGAACGCGGATTTCATTATGTCTGTATAATACAACTGTTTACTGCTGGAACACGCATGCGCACGGACTCAGTGCATTTTTCTAAGTTAGAGAGGCTGGAGTGTATCTCCAGCCGGCGATATAAAACGTTATAAAATCGAGTATTTAGGACATTTCACATGTAAAATACACGTGTATTTTCCGTAGTTTTCTTACTGTCCGTAGTACTACGGACAGCGAGTGGGGCTGTACACAGTTTAAATGTGGAGGACGTGAGTAAAACGAAGTAATGTACAAATAAACATGGTCAAAACATTGTATAAAGTATACACTGTGTAAAATCCAGTTCAGCAGCGTTCCGTTGAAGACACGTTTATACGTCTATGGTCTCCGGTGAAGAGATCTTCAAAACTGGTCTAAAAGTCAATGTGTTTTTCTAATACTTTTTTATTTACAGATGTCCAGCTTGAAAATGGCACATCTCCTGAAACCGGCTCCTGTGTGGCTTTGAAAACGAGATTTAAAGAAGGAAAAGGAGATTATGGTTTGTGGTTAATGTTAGTAACACATCAACAGTTTCCACTTACAGGACAAAAGACCAAGCGACACAGGCAACAGTTCATTTGTATTTATTAAAGCACAATATAAACAATGTTCTTCATATAAAACCATAATCTCCTTTTCCTTCATCATTTTGTAAGGTCCAACAGGGAAATACAGTGAACATGCATTACAATTTAAAAAAATTGAAGACTTTGATTTCCAATTATGAATTGAATAAAATGTATTTTTTTTATTATCATCCTTAAGTTGTGCTACATATTACAGATGGGAAAAACAAAACGATATTTTTGCATGATAAAAATGACTTGTGACATGTTACAATTCTGACACAAATCAACATTATGAGATATGGCAAACTTTTGACTTAATTGGTCAAACTTAAGGTACTTAATTATGAAATATAGCATGTATTATGACATATATATTTTACTTATCTCAGAATTTTGATACAGCACGTCATAATGTTGACTTAGGCTTCCACAACCTGTTGATATCGTCTCTGTGTTATTTTAACACATCTTTATGTTGAAATATGTAACACACAGCATGTGTTGAATGTGCTAACACACTGACTGTGTTGAAAGCAACACAAAATGTGTTGTCCTTAACTCGACAGGCAGGTGTGTTAAAGCATGTCAACAGTTAGCACATTGGTGTTAGTTTAGCAGTAAATACATAATAATGAAGCTAATTTGCTTACATTAATGTGGAGTTCATAAAGTGGCTTTAAAAGTTAAATAAAAACAACAGAAACAGTAGTATCCTCTTCAATATAACTACAAGAAATGAATATCTTATACTGGTTTTAGGTAAAACTATGTTACCGCGTAGAGCAACATAATTCTGTAGGTCTTAATTTTAATGTTTGACTCTATTAAGTTAGGTCCCTGCTGTAAAAGCTGGAGAATATGTAACAACCAGTAGAAGGGGTCGGCCCAGCCCACCACGTGCTGTGGGGTCAGAGGTCAGCAAGAAGTGAGCTGCAGTTAGTTCATGAGATGTTTGAGCTCAAATCAATGTGTGGCTAAAGCACAACAATGAGAAGGAAATTAAAATCTCAGTCTCTGTAATCATGGAAATTATTAAAACAAGTGACTTTTTTTGAATACCAAACACAAAGTAAACCTCAGTTGAAGTACATTTTGGATAAAGGGATCAATCACTGAATTATTTTTGTTGTTAGGAAGTGTTTGAACTGATTTCCGTGCATATCGACTCTTGTTCTGAATTACCACCACTTGGTGTCAGCACATCACCACTGATCACAGATCCGATCACAGGCTAGGGACCAGCTGATTGTATATTATTACTGCAATACATGTTACTGAGTGTGGCAAACAGCAACACATTGAAATAAGATAATTAATAAATATATTTCAGGTAAAATTCAACAAAATAAATGTTTGACCAAAATATTAGCTCAATTTACATAAGCTTAACTCAAAAATATTTGACATCAAATATGAATTCCATGCTTCTTGTTCTCACTTATTCTATTATCAGATATATCAATAATATAACACGGGTTGTAACTAACTGTTTTCATGAATAATTAATTTGTGGATTATTCTACTGATTAATTGTTTGGCCTGTGAAATGTCAGTTTAATATTTCAGTTGACAAAGAAGCAAATCATATTTGAGAAGCTGGAACAAGACGATATGTTGAATTCTTGGTTCACGTTTTTATTCTAGCCAACTGGCTTTACATGGGATGGCTATTGGTTATAAATTATAAGATAAAAATAGAAAAAAAAATGAACATTATTATATTTCAACTTGCATCGTCAGCTGCTGTAGGAACTATTTTTTCAGGAGATATATGAAATTGTACAATAAAATTCAAAGGCTAAAATTAGTCTCAACCCTTTAAAATTCACAGAATCAGCAGTAGTAAAACTAAAGTGTGTAAAACCACTTTTATATAAGAAGCAGACAGACACTCGTATCCCTTACGGCACAATATTTATTCAACAATATACAGATTAATTTCTCTCTACATCGCAGACTGATCTGCAGTTTTTATATTTATCTTGCTTTCACCTTTGTACATTTTCTATTTACAAGATTTAAAATAAGTCTCTCTCTCCATTTATACAACGTCAATAGTACAGTGTCATCACATCGTCCGGCGGCGTCACCTCGAAAGCGACTCGATTAGATTCATCGTTGATAATCTGTTTATGTTTCATACACCAACTAACGTCGTTGAGCCACAGAGCAGCGGACTGACAGGAGGGCTCGACATGCACCAACAGTCCCGGTGTGCGTCTCTTTGTGAGGGCAGTCGAATGACAGAGGGATGGTCCACATGAGCGGCCCTGGAGCTCTGCAGCACCTCAACAGGGTGTAGAAACAGAGCCGCTGTTGAGGACTTGCACTTTAAAAAAACAAAATCAGCTTCAATGCATCTGCCCCGTCCCACCCGACACGGATCAAGAAGAGCTGGTAACACCAAAGAAAATTTTGAAAATAAAAGGGGAAAAACATGTTGCATAGAATCAATTCTGACTTGAAGAACAGAAATGTTGGTGCTGCCATTTTAAAAAATGGGGCTTTTTGATAAACTCCTGAGACCTTCCGGACCCCCGTAACATTTGTTGTTTTTGGTTTTGAAAAGAAAAAAAATAATAGCCGTGTGTACCCTTAGACTTTAACAAAAATATCATTGCGTTGGATGTGACATCACATAGAAGTACTACTTTAAAGAGACTAAAAACCCTGCATTGATTGTATACACATTTGCACACACATATATATATATTATTTCAATAACTATCTTGAGGAGAGAGGTGGGTGGATTAAAGTGCATAAAACAAAGCCCACAGTTATCACATGAAGGACAGGAAATGTCCACCAGCAACAGGCTGAACCTTTTACTCCCTAATTGAGACGTTTTTTGAAATGTGAGTGGACCTTATGTGGAGTTCTGGGCCTGTTAGTCGACTCAAATGAATAGCAGATACATATTTCCAGCCACAGTCAAATTTTTCATCAACATTCACTGGCTGGGGTTCATTTCCCGCCCTGATCACATGAAATAACACCAGACACTGAGGAGTAATCGTCTATCCGTTACTCCAAGTCCACATACAGTACCAACATGACTGCTGGTAACCTCGGTCAGGGGCACTCGTATCAATGACATGAACACGTCACCAAAAACAGCAAAAGAGTTGACACTCAACTTACGGCAAAAATACAGCAAATGGGACAACACGGCTCGTTGTGAGCGACACAGCAGACGGACCGGGCGAGTGTGAACTGGAGCTGCACTCCTCTCTTCTCCCTTCACAGTGCAGTCCAGCAGGAGGAGGAGGAGCATGCGAGTCCAAAGAGCCGAGGCCTTTTAGGCCTGAAATGTTTAAGGCTAAAGCGCACACAGCACTCACTCAGGACCAGGAGCAGCAGCAGCAGCCGTGAAGGTTTCCGGCACAGCAGGAGCGTGATTGTGTGGGATTTTATATATACATCAATCATTCATTCTCTTTGTTAAAACAAGCACGTGAGCAAGACACGGGAAATGCAATACGACGACGGACATCTACAGTACACGGACGAATAATATACTGCGTCTACGTGTGAACAGCAAACTGTGAGTGTGTGTGTGTAACACACACACTCACTCACACACACCTGTGATTAACGAATTCATGGCAAAAAAGGTGAAGCTGCATCTCAGGGCACGTTGAGCCGTACGTCCAAACATCCCTTGTTTTGTCCCCTAACTCTGAAATAAGACCAGTAAACAGAAAGAAAATAGGCATTTCAACTTAAGACACCCAAGCAAAAACACAATGTCCTTAGAGGATGTGTATTGGCACATCTGGCAAAAGACGAGGACGAGACTCGGGTTTGGCTCGCTGGCTGTTTCACACATCTGTAACAGCTGTGCTTTGCAGGGCACTAAAACATGCAGACAAGCACGCCGTGTTCACTTCACTGGGCCTGGGCAGAGATCACTACAGAAGGCTAAGCTAGCACTGTTAGCAGATGCAGGCATTTAACAGCAGAGATTCAAACTCCATGCATATGAGCATTGAAGGAACAAAAAAAAAAAATTGCACTTCAAAAATTCATTACATAAAAATTTACAAAGAAAATATAAGCCGGACATTTCTCGGGAATTCAAATGATCAGGTTTATCCCGATGTGGGTGTTTGATATTTGACAGTCGTGTTCTTGTTTGCTGTGATTGAACTGAAATGCGAGGCCGAGATAATTCAGTCACGACTCCTCACATGAACGGGTTTGACAGCTTCATCACAGTTCTAGTGTGAAACCAGTTTGGTCCCCACTATTTAACCCCCACCCCCCCCAACTGTTCAAGCGCTCCAGTTTCAAACCTAACGGGGGTCTTTAAATCCTGCGTCTGATTGGGAGACAAGTGTCCGAGTGGCAGGGTGAACACACGATGAGGTAGAACAAAATGTTTAATGAGTAGGGGTGTAACGATACGCGTATTCGTATTGAACCGTTCGGTACGAGGCTCACGGTTCGGTAGGACGTGACGATGCGCAGTGACACGTTCACGCCTGCGGAGGGCAGTATATCACCCAGTGCCAAACACACCCACAAGTGCTTTCAGATGGAAGGGCCCATTGAATGGTTTGAACCACAATAACAATCCAATATAAAATAGTCATTGCCTTTTAGCTTCAGACCCAAACCTGCAGCGTCTACAACGTTTGTACATTTCCCACATAGTGATTGCTTCATTAATTGTCCCGCCTTCATCTCCTCCCTTGTCCTTAACTAGACAGGCAGGTGTGTTAAAAATGAACACATGATGTGATATTTTGAAACCCATCTGTTTTGAGAGTGCAGAAATACAGTACTACAGTAAAACTACTTTGTTACTTTCCATTACTGACTACATTTCAGGGAGTAATATCGTGCTTTCTACTTCACTACATTTGTCTGACATCTTTAGCTGATTATAGAATATGATCAACAACGAACGCAACGGCAGCACCTGCCTTTGACTCAATACGTCTGTGTTGTTGACATATGTCTTGAGATGTCAGTAAAATGAAACCAGAATTTTTAACCCGGATTCAGATTTGTGTTCTGCCAACTAGCACATATTTATCAAGATAATGCCTGGTTGCAAAACAATTCATCAGGGAATGTGCTAAAGTTCACGTCACGGAGAATATGTGCAATGTACAGAGATGATATGAATCTGTGAATGTAGGTTTTATATGTTGAAACTTTGAGACATTGATCATGATTTTGATTCAATGTTATTGTTCTTCTAGAAAGTTATTTTTTGTTATTTTGTAGAAATGAATTTCGTGTCATGAGTTTTTTTAGTACTTATTATTGTACTTTATAGAAATTAATCATCAGAACTTTATTCTGAGTTGAATAATTACAGCTCTTACAGAAAAATGATAAGTGAGATAAGCTAATTGAATTACATTTTTTTTTTTTTTTTCGATGTTATTGAATTCATTTTGACATGTTAAACTGGGGGAACCGGAGCACACCGGAGAAAACCCTTAACTATCATCACAGTAGAAGTCCCTCAGACTCACAAAGGCTCAAGCCTTCTAGCTGTCACACTGTTGACCTCTGTGGGGCAGAGCTCAACTCCTGCCCCATCGAGGTAAATGGTAAATGGACTGTACTGTAAAGCGCTTTTCTAGTCTTCACGACCACTCAAAGCGCTTTCACATTTGTCATCATTCACCCATTCACACCCATTCATACGCTGATGGTGGAGGCCATGCCCACCATCAGGCCTAACTAACATTCACACACCGTACGCACAGCTACGGGAGCAATTTTGGGGTTCAGTGTCTTGCCCAAGGACACATCGACATGCGACTAGCGGAGCCGGGGATCAAACCACTGATCCTGCTCTCTACTAAGCCACAGTCGCCACAGGTGACCTGATGCGCCGCTGGTCTTGGTCCCTCTATGATGAAGGACAGAGGACACAGCAGGAGACTGCTTTCATTTTGAAGAAGAAAAAAAAACTCAAGCATTTTTTTCCCCCTCAAGATGAATACCGCATTAAAGAGATGTTTGTTGTTTTGATTTGGTGAATGAAGTTGATATTCACTAAATGTAGGGTAAATCTTACCTTACCTTCACCTATATAACACCAACCCTATTTCTACGCCTGCAGATGTTGGAGATGGCTTTGCCCACAGATGAGAAGAACTTGCAAATGGTCCTGCGCTTTTTGGCTGGTGTCATCAGGTGATCTTTGACAGAGGAGGCAATGCAGTCCCCAAGTTCTGGTTCCTCTGAAAGCATGGACACCAACACCATTTCTACACTGCCCCACTTCTTACACAGGTCCTGGGTAATGGCGTTGTCAAGTTCTTTGAACGTTTTTGAGGTTGGATCAAAATCGACACCCTGGACTTCGATCCACGTTCTTTCAAACAGAGGCATAATGATGGCCTCGTAGTCTGCAGTGGGCCAGTTCATTTTGGCTTTCCTGAATATCCGCGAGACCAGCGCCTCGAAGAATATCTTAACTGATGTTTTCTTTATTTCATCCTGTGCTGTTGCACCTGGCGCAGGTTTGGCAGGTGCTTCCTCACATACTGAGCCAGGAGTTGCAGAAGGTACGTCGTCCTCGATGCTGTCGACCGGCAACGGAGATGATGAAAGAGACTCAGGGTCCATTCTCTTACATACTGAGCCAGGAGTTGCAGAAGGTACGTCGTCCTCGGTGCTGTCAATATCAATGCCCCCGTTGTAATCTGGCTCATCCAACTTCACCAGTCAGTCTGACACCCTATCCACAAAATTCGAAGGGTTGCCCGTATAATTTTTGATCAAAGGACGCAGCACGTTAGCTCCAATGACTGTGGTCTCTGGACCCGTCACAACCAGCATCGGCACATTGAGTCCTTGTTCCGCCAACGTGCCGATACTAAGTTTCGCTAGGATCCACCCAATGACACCAGCTATAATGCTCCACATTAAAGATAGAAAGTTGTCTGTATCTATGCCATCACTGGTCTTCTTATGTTTACCCACGTTCATTGCTGTTGCATTATTCTGGTCTGCCATCTTCGATGCTGGTTTTAAAAATCCTGAGGTAAAGATTTCAGATGTAATATATATGTTATTTAACATGCAGTGTAACAGTTAACATGTAATATCCTTTGTGTCTTTTGACAACAATTCTCTGGGGTATATATAGCTGTTCTGTCCTGAACAGACAGAACGCGGTATGACGTATATAAAGGCAGAACGCGGTATGACGTATATAAAGACAGAACGCGGCATGACACAATAAAAACAAAACGCGACGTCACGACCTTTGCTTGTGCCGCCGTTGCCAAGCAACGTTCTGTTTGGGGCCTCCCAGTGAGCACGAACGCGGATTTCATTATGTCTGTATAATACAACTGTTTACTGCTGGAACACGCATGCGCACGGACTCAGTGCATTTTTCTAAGTTAGAGAGGCTGGAGTGTATCTCCAGCCGGCGATATAAAACGTTATAAAATCGAGTATTTAGGACATTTCACATGTAAAATACACGTGTATTTTCCGTAGTTTTCTTACTGTCCGTAGTACTACGGACAGCGAGTGGGGCTGTACACAGTTTAAATGTGGAGGACGTGAGTAAAACGAAGTAATGTACAAATAAACATGGTCAAAACATTGTATAAAGTATACACTGTGTAAAATCCAGTTCAGCAGCGTTCCGTTGAAGACACGTTTATACGTCTATGGTCTCCGGTGAAGAGATCTTCAAAACTGGTCTAAAAGTCAATGTGTTTTTCTAATACTTTTTTATTTACAGATGTCCATCTTGAAAATGGCATATCTCCTGAAACCGGCTCCTGTGTGGCTTTGAAAACGAGATTTAAAGAAGGAAAAGGAGATTATGGTTTGTGGTTAATGTTAGTAACACATCAACAGTTTCCACTTACAGGACAAAAGACCAAGCGACACAGGCAACAGTTCATTTGTATTTATTAAAGCACAATATAAACAATGTTCTTCATATAAAACCATAATCTCCTTTTCCTTCATCATTTTGTAAGGTCCAACAGGGAAATACAGTGAACATGCATTACAATTTAAAAAAATTGAAGACTTTGATTTCCAATTATGAATTGAATAAAATGTATTTGTTATTATTATCATCCTTAAGTTGTGCTACATATTACAGATGGGAAAAACAAAACGATATTTTTGCATTATAAAAATGACTTGTGACATGTTACAATTCTGACACAAATCAACATTATGAGATATGGCAAACTTTTGACTTAATTGGTCAAACTTAAGGTACTTAATTATGAAATATAGCATGTATTATGACATATATATTTTACTTATCTCAGAATTTTGATACAGCACGTCATAATGTTGACTTAGGCTTCCACAACCTGTTGATATCGTCTCTGTGTTATTTTAACACATCTTTATGTTGAAATATGTAACACACAGCATGTGTTGAATGTGCTAACACACTGACTGTGTTGAAAGCAACACAAAATGTGTTGTCCTTAACTCGACAGGCAGGTGTGTTAAAGCATGTCAACAGTTAGCACATTGGTGTTAGTTTAGCAGTAAATACATAATAATGAAGCTAATTTGCTTACATTCATGTGGAGTTCATAAAGTGGCTTTAAAAGTTAAATAAAAACAACAGAAACAGTAGTATCCTCTTAAATATAACTACAAGAAATGAATATCTTATACTGGTTTTAGGTAAAACTATGTTACCGCGTAGAGCAACATAATTCTGGAGGTCTTAATTTTAATGTTTGACTCTATTAAGTTAGGTCCCTGCTGTAAAAGCTGGAGAATATGTAACAACCAGTAGAAGGGTCGGCCCAGCCCACCACGTGCTGTGGGGTCAGAGGTCAGCAAGAAGTGAGCTGCAGTTAGTTCATGAGATGTTTGAGCTCAAATCAATGTGTGGCTAAAGCACAACAATGAGAAGGAAATTAAAATCTCAGTCTCTGTAATCATGGAAATTATTAAAACAAGTGACTTTTTTTGAATACCAAACACAAAGTAAACCTCAGTTGAAGTACATTTTGGATAAAGGGATCAATCACTGAATTATTTTTGTTGTTAGGAAGTGTTTGAACTGATTTCCGTGCATATCGACTCTTGTTCTGAATTACCACCACTTGGTGTCAGCACATCACCACTGATCACAGATCCGATCACAGGCTAGGGACCAGCTGATTGTATATTATTACTGCAATACACGTTACTGAGTGTGGCAAACAGCAACACATTGAAATAAGATAATTAATAAATATATTTCAGGTAAAATTCAACAAAATAAATGTTTGACCAAAATATAAGCTCAATTTACATAAGCTTAACTCAAAAATATTTGACATCAAATATGAATTCCATGCTTCTTGTTCTCACTTATTCTATTATCAGATATATCAATAATATAACACATTTATACAACGTCAATAGTACAGTGTCATCACATCGTCCGGCAGCGTCACCTCGAAAGCGACTCGATTAGATTCATCGTTGATAATCTGTTTATGTTTCATACACCAACTAACGTCGTTGAGCCACAGAGCAGCGGACTGACAGGAGGGCTCGACATGCACCAACAGTCCCGGTGTGCGTCTCTTTGTGAGGGCAGTCGAATGACAGAGGGATGGTCCACATGAGCGGTCCTGGAGCTCTGCAGCACCTCAACAGGGTGTAGAAACAGAGCCGCTGTTGAGGACTTGCACTTTAAAAAAACAAAATCAGCTTCAATGCATCTGCCCCGTCCCACCCGACACGGATCAAGAAGAGCTGGTAACACCAAAGAAAATTTTGAAAATAAAAGGGGAAAAACATGTTGCATAGAATCAATTCTGACTTGAAGAACAGAAATGTTGGTGCTGCCATTTAAAAAAATGGGGCTTTTTGATAAACTCCTGAGACCTTCCGGACCCCCGTAACATTTGTTGTTTTTGGTTTTGAAAAGAAAAAAAATAATAGCCGTGTGTACCCTTAGACTTTAACAAAAATATCATTGCGTTGGATGTGACATCACATAGAAGTACTACTTTAAAGAGACTAAAAACCCTGCATTGATTGTATACACATTTGCACACACATATATATATATTATTTCAATAACTATCTTGAGGAGAGAGGTGGGTGGATTAAAGTGCATAAAACAAAGCCCACAGTTATCACATGAAGGACAGGAAATGTCCACCAGCAACAGGCTGAACCTTTTACTCCCTAATTGAGACGTTTTTTGAAATGTGAGTGGACCTTATGTGGAGTTCTGGGCCTGTTAGTCGACTCAAATGAATAGCAGATACATATTTCCAGCCACAGTCAAATTTTTCATCAACATTCACTGGCTGGGGTTCATTTCCCGCCCTGATCACATGAAATAACACCAGACACTGAGGAGTAATCGTCTATCCGTTACTCCAAGTCCACATACAGTACCAACATGACTGCTGGTAACCTCGGTCAGGGGCACTCGTATCAATGACATGAACACGTCACCAAAAACAGCAAAAGAGTTGACACTCAACTTACGGCAAAAATACAGCAAATGGGACAACACGGCTCGTTGTGAGCGACACAGCAGACGGACCGGGCGAGTGTGAACTGGAGCTGCACTCCTCTCTTCTCCCTTCACAGTGCAGTCCAGCAGGAGGAGGAGGAGCATGCGAGTCCAAAGAGCCGAGGCCTTTTAGGCCTGAAATGTTTAAGGCTAAAGCGCACACAGCACTCACTCAGGACCAGGAGCAGCAGCAGCAGCCGTGAAGGTTTCCGGCACAGCAGGAGCGTGATTGTGTGGCATTTTATATATACATCAATCATTCATTCTCTTTGTTAAAACAAGCACGTGAGCAAGACACGGGAAATGCAATACGACGACGGACATCTACAGTACACGGACGAATAATATACTGCGTCTACGTGTGAACAGCAAACTGTGAGTGTGTGTGTGTAACACACACACTCACTCACACACACCTGTGATTAACGAATTCATGGCAAAAAAGGTGAAGCTGCATCTCAGGGCACGTTGAGCCGTACGTCCAAACATCCCTTGTTTTGTCCCCTAACTCTGAAATAAGACCAGTAAACAGAAAGAAAATAGGCATTTCAACTTAAGACACCCAAGCAAAAACACAATGTCCTTAGAGGATGTGTATTGGCACATCTGGCAAAAGACGAGGACGAGACTCGGGTTTGGCTCGCTGGCTGTTTCACACATCTGTAACAGCTGTGCTTTGCAGGGCACTAAAACATGCAGACAAGCACGCCGTGTTCACTTCACTGGGCCTGGGCAGAGATCACTACAGAAGGCTAAGCTAGCACTGTTAGCAGATGCAGGCATTTAACAGCAGAGATTCAAACTCCATGCATATGAGCATTGAAGGAACAAAAAAAAAAAATTGCACTTCAAAAATTCATTACATAAAAATTTACAAAGAAAATATAAGCCGGACATTTCTCGGGAATTCAAATGATCAGGTTTATCCCGATGTGGGTGTTTGATATTTGACAGTCGTGTTCTTGTTTGCTGTGATTGAACTGAAATGCGAGGCCGAGATAATTCAGTCACGACTCCTCACATGAACGGGTTTGACAGCTTCATCACAGTTCTAGTGTGAAACCAGTTTGGTCCCCACTATTTAACCCCCACCCCCCCCAACTGTTCAAGCGCTCCAGTTTCAAACCTAACGGGGGTGTTTAAATCCTGCGTCTGATTGGGAGACAAGTGTCCGAGTGGCAGGGTGAACACACGATGAGGTAGAACAAAATGTTTAATGAGTAGGGGTGTAACGATACGCGTATTCGTATTGAACCGTTCGGTACGAGGCTCACGGTTCGGTAGGACGTGACGATGCGCAGTGACACGTTCACGCCTGCGGAGGGCAGTATATCACCCAGTGCCAAACACACCCACAAGTGCTTTCAGATGGAAGGGCCCATTGAATGGTTTGAACCACAATAACAATCCAATATAAAATAGTCATTGCCTTTTAGCTTCAGACCCAAACCTGCAGCGTCTACAACGTTTGTACATTTCCCACATAGTGATTGCTTCATTAATTGTCCCGCCTTCATCTCCTCCCTTGTCCTTAACTAGACAGGCAGGTGTGTTAAAAATGAACACATGATGTGATATTTTGAAACCCATCTGTTTTGAGAGTGCAGAAATACAGTACTACAGTAAAACTACTTTGTTACTTTCCATTACTGACTACATTTCAGGGAGTAATATCGTGCTTTCTACTTCATTACATTTGTCTGACATCTTTAGCTGATTATAGAATATGATCAACAACGAACGCAACGGCAGCACCTGCCTTTGACTCAATACGTCTGTGTTGTTGACATATGTCTTGAGATGTCAGTAAAATGAAACCAGAATTTTTAACCCGGATTCAGATTTGTGTTCTGCCAACCAGCACATATTTATCAAGATAATGCCTGGTTGCAAAACAATTCATCAGGGAATGTGCTAAAGTTCACGTCACGGAGAATATGTGCAATGTACAGAGATGATATGAATCTGTGAATGTAGGTTTTATATGTTGAAACTTTGAGACATTGATCATGATTTTGATTCAATGTTATTGTTCTTCTAGAAAGTTATTTTTGGTTATTTTGTAGAAATGAATTTCGTGTCATGAGTTTTTTTAGTACTTATTATTGTACTTTATAGAAATTAATCATCAGAACTTTATTCTGAGTTGAATAATTACAGCTCTTACAGAAAAATGATAAGTGAGATAAGCTAATTGAATTACATTTTTTTTTTTTTTTCGATGTTATTGAATTCATTTTGACATGTTAAACTGGGGGAACCGGAGCACACCGGAGAAAACCCTTAACTATCATCACAGTAGAAGTCCCTCAGACTCACAAAGGCTCAAGCCTTCTAGCTGTCACACTGTTGACCTCTGTGGGGCAGAGCTCAACTCCTGCCCCATCGAGGTAAATGGTAAATGGACTGTACTGTAAAGCGATTTTCTAGTCTTCACGACCACTCAAAGCGCTTTCACATTTGTCATCATTCACCCATTCACACCCATTCATACGCTGATGGTGGAGGCCATGCCCACCATCAGGCCTAACTAACATTCACACACCGTACGCACCACACTGTTGACCTCTGTGGGGCAGAGCTCAACTCCTGCCCCATCGAGGTAAATGGTAAATGGACTGTACTGTAAAGCGCTTTTCTAGTCTTCACGACCACTCAAAGCGCTTTCACATTTGTCATCATTCACCCATTCACACCCATTCATACGCTGATGGTGGAGGCCATGCCCACCATCAGGCCTAACTAACATTCACACACCGTACGCACAGCTACGGGAGCAATTTTGGGGTTCAGTGTCTTGCCCAAGGACACATCGACATGCGACTAGCGGAGCCGGGGATCAAACCACCGATCCTGCTCTCTACTAAGCCACAGTCGCCACAGGTGACCTGCTGCGCCGCTGGTCTTGGTCCCTCTATGATGAAGGACAGAGGACACAGCAGGAGACTGCTTTCATTTTGAAGAAGAAAAAAAAACTCAAGCATTTTTTTCCCCCTCAAGATGAATACCGCATTAAAGAGATGTTTGTTGTTTTGATTTGGTGAATGAAGTTGATATTCACTAAATGTAGGGTAAATCTTACCTTACCTTCACCTGTATAACACCAACCCTATTTCTACGCCTGCAGATGTTGGAGATGGCTTTGCCCACAGATGAGAAGAACTTGCAAATGGTCCTGCGCTTTTTGGCTGGTGTCATCAGGTGATCTTTGACAGAGGAGGCAATGCAGTCCCCAAGTTCTGGTTCCTCTGAAAGCATGGACACCAACACCATTTCTACACTGCCCCACTTCTTACACAGGTCCTGGGTAATGGCGTTGTCAAGTTCTTTGAACGTTTTTGAGGTTGGATCAAAATCGACACCCTGGACTTCGATCCACGTTCTTTCAAACAGAGGCATAATGATGGCCTCGTAGTCTGCAGTGGGCCAGTTCATTTTGGCTTTCCTGAATATCCGCGAGACCAGCGCCTCGAAGAATATCTTAACTGATGTTTTCTTTATTTCATCCTGTGCTGTTGCACCTGGCGCAGGTTTGGCAGGTGCTTCCTCACATACTGAGCCAGGAGTTGCAGAAGGTACGTCGTCCTCGATGCTGTCGACCGGCAACGGAGATGATGAAAGAGACTCAGGGTCCATTCTCTTACATACTGAGCCAGGAGTTGCAGAAGGTACGTCGTCCTCGGTGCTGTCAATATCAATGCCCCCGTTGTAATCTGGCTCATCCAACTTCACCAGTCAGTCTGACACCCTATCCACAAAATTCGAAGGGTTGCCCGTATAATTTTTGATCAAAGGACGCAGCACGTTAGCTCCAATGACTGTGGTCTCTGGACCCGTCACAACCAGCATCGGCACATTGAGTCCTTGTTCCGCCAACGTGCCGATACTAAGTTTCGCTAGGATCCACCCAATGACACCAGCTATAATGCTCCACATTAAAGATAGAAAGTTGTCTGTATCTATGCCATCACTGGTCTTCTTATGTTTACCCACGTTCATTGCTGTTGCATTATTCTGGTCTGCCATCTTCGATGCTGGTTTTAAAAATCCTGAGGTAAAGATTTCAGATGTAATATATATGTTATTTAACATGCAGTGTAACAGTTAACATGTAATATCCTTTGTGTCTTTTGACAACAATTCTCTGGGGTATATATAGCTGTTCTGTCCTGAACAGACAGAACGCAAAGGCAGAACGCGGTATGACGTATATAAAGATAGAACGCAGCATGACGTGTATAAAGGCAGAACGCGGTATGACGTATATAAAGACAGACCGCGGTATGACGTATATAAAGACAGAACGCGGCATGACGTATATAAAGACAGAACGCGGCATGACACAATAAAAACAAAACGCGACGTCACGACCTTTGCTTGTGCCGCCGTTGCCAAGCAACGTTCTGTTTGGGGGATCCCAGTGAGCACGAACGCGGATTTCATTATGTCTGTATAATACAACTGTTTACTGCTGGAACACGCATGCGCACGGACTCAGTGCATTTTTCTAAGTTAGAGAGGCTGGAGTGTATCTCCAGCCGGCGATATAAAACGTTATAAAATCGAGTATTTAGGACATTTCACATGTAAAATACACGTGTATTTTCCGTAGTTTTCTTACTGTCCGTAGTACTACGGACAGCGAGTGGGGCTGTACACAGTTTAAATGTGGAGGACGTGAGTAAAACGAAGTAATGTACAAATAAACATGGTCAAAACATTGTATAAAGTATACACTGTGTAAAATCCAGTTCAGCAGCGTTCCGTTGAAGACACGTTTATACGTCTATGGTCTCCGGTGAAGAGATCTTCAAAACTGGTCTAAAAGTCAATGTGTTTTTCTAATACTTTTTTATTTACAGATGTCCATCTTGAAAATGGCATATCTCCTGAAACCGGCTCCTGTGTGGCTTTGAAAACGAGATTTAAAGAAGGAAAAGGAGATTATGGTTTGTGGTTAATGTTAGTAACACATCAACAGTTTCCACTTACAGGACAAAAGACCAAGCGACACAGGCAACAGTTCATTTGTATTTATTAAAGCACAATATAAACAATGTTCTTCATATAAAACCATAATCTCCTTTTCCTTCATCATTTTGTAAGGTCCAACAGGGAAATACAGTGAACATGCATTACAATTTAAAAAAATTGAAGACTTTGATTTCCAATTATGAATTGAATAAAATGTATTTTTTATTATTATCATCCTTAAGTTGTGCTACATATTACAGATGGGAAAAACAAAACGATATTTTTGCATGATAAAAATGACTTGTGACATGTTACAATTCTGACACAAATCAACATTATGAGATATGGCAAACTTTTGACTTAATTGGTCAAACTTAAGGTACTTAATTATGAAATATAGCATGTATTATGACATATATATTTTACTTATCTCAGAATTTTGATACAGCACGTCATAATGTTGACTTAGGCTTCCACAACCTGTTGATATCGTCTCTGTGTTATTTTAACACATCTTTATGTTGAAATATGTAACACACAGCATGTGTTGAATGTGCTAACACACTGACTGTGTTGAAAGCAACACAAAATGTGTTGTCCTTAACTCGACAGGCAGGTGTGTTAAAGCATGTCAACAGTTAGCACATTGGTGTTAGTTTAGCAGTAAATACATAATAATGAAGCTAATTTGCTTACATTCATGTGGAGTTCATAAAGTGGCTTTAAAAGTTAAATAAAAACAACAGAAACAGTAGTATCCTCTTCAATATAACTACAAGAAATGAATATCTTATACTGGTTTTAGGTAAAACTATGTTACCGCGTAGAGCAACATAATTCTGTAGGTCTTAATTTTAATGTTTGACTCTATTAAGTTAGGTCCCTGCTGTAAAAGCTGGAGAATATGTAACAACCAGTAGAAGGGGTCGGCCCAGCCCACCACGTGCTGTGGGGTCAGAGGTCAGCAAGAAGTGAGCTGCAGTTAGTTCATGAGATGTTTGAGCTCAAATCAATGTGTGGCTAAAGCACACCAATGAGAAGGAAATTAAAATCTCAGTCTCTGTAATCATGGAAATTATTAAAACAAGTGACTTTTTTTGAATACCAAACACAAAGTAAACCTCAGTTGAAGTACATTTTGGATAAAGGGATCAATCACTGAATTATTTTTGTTGTTAGGAAGTGTTTGAACTGATTTCCGTGCATATCGACTCTTGTTCTGAATTACCACCACTTGGTGTCAGCACATCACCACTGATCACAGATCCGATCACAGGCTAGGGACCAGCTGATTGTATATTATTACTGCAATACATGTTACTGAGTGTGGCAAACAGCAACACATTGAAATAAGATAATTAATAAATATATTTCAGGTAAAATTCAACAAAATAAATGTTTGACCAAAATATAAGCTCAATTTACATAAGCTTAACTCAAAAATATTTGACATCAAATATGAATTCCATGCTTCTTGTTCTCACTTATTCTATTATCAGATATATCAATAATATAACACGGGTTGTAACTAACTGTTTTCATGAATAATTAATTTGTGGATTATTCTACTGATTAATTGTTTGGCCTGTGAAATGTCAGTTTAATATTTCAGTTGACAAAGAAGCAAATCATATTTGAGAAGCTGGAACAAGACGATATGTTGAATTCTTGGTTCACTTTTTTATTCTAGCCAACTGGCTTTACATGGGATGGCTATTGGTTATAAATTATAAGATAAAAATAGAAAAAAATGAACATTATTATATTTCAACTTGCATCGTCAGCTGCTGTAGGAACTATTTTTTCAGGAGATATATGAAATTGTACAATAAACTTCAAAGGCTAAAATTTGTCTCAACCCTTTAAAATTCACAGAATCAGCAGTAGTAAAACTAAAGTGTGTAAAACCACTTTTATATAAGAAGCAGACAGACACTCGTATCCCTTACGGCACAATATTTATTCAACAATATACAGATTAATTTCTCTCTACATCGCAGACTGATCTGCAGTTTTTATATTTATCTTGCTTTCACCTTTGTACATTTTCTATTTACAAGATTTAAAATAAGTCTCTCTCTCCATTTATACAACGTCAATAGTACAGTGTCATCACATCGTCCGGCGGCGTCACCTCGAAAGCGACTCGATTAGATTCATCGTTGATAATCTGTTTATGTTTCATACACCAACTAACGTCGTTGAGCCACAGAGCAGCGGACTGACAGGAGGGCTCGACATGCACCAACAGTCCCGGTGTGCGTCTCTTTGTGAGGGCAGTCGAATGACAGAGGGATGGTCCACATGAGCGGCCCTGGAGCTCTGCAGCACCTCAACAGGGTGTAGAAACAGAGCCGCTGTTGAGGACTTGCACTTTAAAAAAACAAAATCAGCTTCAATGCATCTGCCCCGTCCCACCCGACACGGATCAAGAAGAGCTGGTAACACCAAAGAAAATTTTGAAAATAAAAGGGGAAAAACATGTTGCATAGAATCAATTCTGACTTGAAGAACAGAAATGTTGGTGCTGCCATTTTAAAAAATGGGGCTTTTTGATAAACTCCTGAGACCTTCCGGACCCCCGTAACATTTGTTGTTTTTGGTTTTGAAAAGAAAAAAAATAATAGCCGTGTGTACCCTTAGACTTTAACA
Source organism: Melanostigma gelatinosum (assembly GCF_949748355.1). NCBI lineage: Eukaryota > Metazoa > Chordata > Actinopteri > Perciformes > Zoarcidae > Melanostigma > Melanostigma gelatinosum. The sequence goes on along the minus strand of NC_136643.1, from coordinate 18,216,546 downwards.
AAAATATCATTGCGTTGGATGTGACATCACATAGAAGTACTACTTTAAAGAGACTAAAAACCCTGCATTGATTGTATACACATTTGCACACACATATATATATATTATTTCAATAACTATCTTGAGGAGAGAGGTGGGTGGATTAAAGTGCATAAAACAAAGCCCACAGTTATCACATGAAGGACAGGAAATGTCCACCAGCAACAGGCTGAACCTTTTACTCCCTAATTGAGACGTTTTTTGAAATGTGAGTGGACCTTATGTGGAGTTCTGGGCCTGTTAGTCGACTCAAATGAATAGCAGATACATATTTCCAGCCACAGTCAAATTTTTCATCAACATTCACTGGCTGGGGTTCATTTCCCGCCCTGATCACATGAAATAACACCAGACACTGAGGAGTAATCGTCTATCCGTTACTCCAAGTCCACATACAGTACCAACATGACTGCTGGTAACCTCGGTCAGGGGCACTCGTATCAATGACATGAACACGTCACCAAAAACAGCAAAAGAGTTGACACTCAACTTACGGCAAAAATACAGCAAATGGGACAACACGGCTCGTTGTGAGCGACACAGCAGACGGACCGGGCGAGTGTGAACTGGAGCTGCACTCCTCTCTTCTCCCTTCACAGTGCAGTCCAGCAGGAGGAGGAGGAGCATGCGAGTCCAAAGAGCCGAGGCCTTTTAGGCCTGAAATGTTTAAGGCTAAAGCGCACACAGCACTCACTCAGGACCAGGAGCAGCAGCAGCAGCCGTGAAGGTTTCCGGCACAGCAGGAGCGTGATTGTGTGGGATTTTATATATACATCAATCATTCATTCTCTTTGTTAAAACAAGCACGTGAGCAAGACACGGGAAATGCAATACGACGACGGACATCTACAGTACACGGACGAATAATATACTGCGTCTACGTGTGAACAGCAAACTGTGAGTGTGTGTGTGTAACACACACACTCACTCACACACACCTGTGATTAACGAATTCATGGCAAAAAAGGTGAAGCTGCATCTCAGGGCACGTTGAGCCGTACGTCCAAACATCCCTTGTTTTGTCCCCTAACTCTGAAATAAGACCAGTAAACAGAAAGAAAATAGGCATTTCAACTTAAGACACCCAAGCAAAAACACAATGTCCTTAGAGGATGTGTATTGGCACATCTGGCAAAAGACGAGGACGAGACTCGGGTTTGGCTCGCTGGCTGTTTCACACATCTGTAACAGCTGTGCTTTGCAGGGCACTAAAACATGCAGACAAGCACGCCGTGTTCACTTCACTGGGCCTGGGCAGAGATCACTACAGAAGGCTAAGCTAGCACTGTTAGCAGATGCAGGCATTTAACAGCAGAGATTCAAACTCCATGCATATGAGCATTGAAGGAACAAAAAAAAAAAATTGCACTTCAAAAATTCATTACATAAAAATTTACAAAGAAAATATAAGCCGGACATTTCTCGGGAATTCAAATGATCAGGTTTATCCCGATGTGGGTGTTTGATATTTGACAGTCGTGTTCTTGTTTGCTGTGATTGAACTGAAATGCGAGGCCGAGATAATTCAGTCACGACTCCTCACATGAACGGGTTTGACAGCTTCATCACAGTTCTAGTGTGAAACCAGTTTGGTCCCCACTATTTAACCCCCACCCCCCCAACTGTTCAAGCGCTCCAGTTTCAAACCTAACGGGGGTCTTTAAATCCTGCGTCTGATTGGGAGACAAGTGTCCGAGTGGCAGGGTGAACACACGATGAGGTAGAACAAAATGTTTAATGAGTAGGGGTGTAACGATACGCGTATTCGTATTGAACCGTTCGGTACGAGGCTCACGGTTCGGTAGGACGTGACGATGCGCAGTGACACGTTCACGCCTGCGGAGGGCAGTATATCACCCAGTGCCAAACACACCCACAAGTGCTTTCAGATGGAAGGGCCCATTGAATGGTTTGAACCACAATAACAATCCAATATAAAATAGTCATTGCCTTTTAGCTTCAGACCCAAACCTGCAGCGTCTACAACGTTTGTACATTTCCCACATAGTGATTGCTTCATTAATTGTCCCGCCTTCATCTCCTCCCTTGTCCTTAACTAGACAGGCAGGTGTGTTAAAAATGAACACATGATGTGATATTTTGAAACCCATCTGTTTTGAGAGTGCAGAAATACAGTACTACAGTAAAACTACTTTGTTACTTTCCATTACTGACTACATTTCAGGGAGTAATATCGTGCTTTCTACTTCACTACATTTGTCTGACATCTTTAGCTGATTATAGAATATGATCAACAACGAACGCAACGGCAGCACCTGCCTTTGACTCAATACGTCTGTGTTGTTGACATATGTCTTGAGATGTCAGTAAAATGAAACCAGAATTTTTAACCCGGATTCAGATTTGTGTTCTGCCAACCAGCACATATTTATCAAGATAATGCCTGGTTGCAAAACAATTCATCAGGGAATGTGCTAAAGTTCACGTCACGGAGAATATGTGCAATGTACAGAGATGATATGAATCTGTGAATGTAGGTTTTATATGTTGAAACTTTGAGACATTGATCATGATTTTGATTCAATGTTATTGTTCTTCTAGAAAGTTATTTTTGGTTATTTTGTAGAAATGAATTTCGTGTCATGAGTTTTTTTAGTACTTATTATTGTACTTTATAGAAATTAATCATCAGAACTTTATTCTGAGTTGAATAATTACAGCTCTTACAGAAAAATGATAAGTGAGATAAGCTAATTGAATTACATTTTTTTTTTTTTTTTCGATGTTATTGAATTCATTTTGACATGTTAAACTGGGGGAACCGGAGCACACCGGAGAAAACCCTTAACTATCATCACAGTAGAAGTCCCTCAGACTCACAAAGGCTCAAGCCTTCTAGCTGTCACACTGTTGACCTCTGTGGGGCAGAGCTCAACTCCTGCCCCATCGAGGTAAATGGTAAATGGACTGTACTGTAAAGCGATTTTCTAGTCTTCACGACCACTCAAAGCGCTTTCACATTTGTCATCATTCACCCATTCACACCCATTCATACGCTGATGGTGGAGGCCATGCCCACCATCAGGCCTAACTAACATTCACACACCGTACGCACCACACTGTTGACCTCTGTGGGGCAGAGCTCAACTCCTGCCCCATCGAGGTAAATGGTAAATGGACTGTACTGTAAAGCGCTTTTCTAGTCTTCACGACCACTCAAAGCGCTTTCACATTTGTCATCATTCACCCATTCACACCCATTCATACGCTGATGGTGGAGGCCATGCCCACCATCAGGCCTAACTAACATTCACACACCGTACGCACAGCTACGGGAGCAATTTTGGGGTTCAGTGTCTTGCCCAAGGACACATCGACATGCGACTAGCGGAGCCGGGGATCAAACCACTGATCCTGCTCTCTACTAAGCCACAGTCGCCACAGGTGACCTGCTGCGCCGCTGGTCTTGGTCCCTCTATGATGAAGGACAGAGGACACAGCAGGAGACTGCTTTCATTTTGAAGAAGAAAAAAAAACTCAAGCATTTGTTTCCCCCTCAAGATGAATACCGCATTAAAGAGATGTTTGTTGTTTTGATTTGGTGAATGAAGTTGATATTCACTAAATGTAGGGTAAATCTTACCTTACCTTCACCTGTATAACACCAACCCTATTTCTACGCCTGCAGATGTTGGAGATGGCTTTGCCCACAGATGAGAAGAACTTGCAAATGGTCCTGCGCTTTTTGGCTGGTGTCATCAGGTGATCTTTGACAGAGGAGGCAATGCAGTCCCCAAGTTCTGGTTCCTCTGAAAGCATGGACACCAACACCATTTCTACACTGCCCCACTTCTTACACAGGTCCTGGGTAATGGCGTTGTCAAGTTCTTTGAACGTTTTTGAGGTTGGATCAAAATCGACACCCTGGACTTCGATCCACGTTCTTTCAAACAGAGGCATAATGATGGCCTCGTAGTCTGCAGTGGGCCAGTTCATTTTGGCTTTCCTGAATATCCGCGAGACCAGCGCCTCGAAGAATATCTTAACTGATGTTTTCTTTATTTCATCCTGTGCTGTTGCACCTGGCGCAGGTTTGGCAGGTGCTTCCTCACATACTGAGCCAGGAGTTGCAGAAGGTACGTCGTCCTCGATGCTGTCGACCGGCAACGGAGATGATGAAAGAGACTCAGGGTCCATTCTCTTACATACTGAGCCAGGAGTTGCAGAAGGTACGTCGTCCTCGGTGCTGTCAATATCAATGCCCCCGTTGTAATCTGGCTCATCCAACTTCACCAGTCAGTCTGACACCCTATCCACAAAATTCGAAGGGTTGCCCGTATAATTTTTGATCAAAGGACGCAGCACGTTAGCTCCAATGACTGTGGTCTCTGGACCCGTCACAACCAGCATCGGCACATTGAGTCCTTGTTCCGCCAACGTGCCGATACTAAGTTTCGCTAGGATCCACCCAATGACACCAGCTATAATGCTCCACATTAAAGATAGAAAGTTGTCTGTATCTATGCCATCACTGGTCTTCTTATGTTTACCCACGTTCATTGCTGTTGCATTATTCTGGTCTGCCATCTTCGATGCTGGTTTTAAAAATCCTGAGGTAAAGATTTCAGATGTAATATATATGTTATTTAACATGCAGTGTAACAGTTAACATGTAATATCCTTTGTGTCTTTTGACAACAATTCTCTGGGGTATATATAGCTGTTCTGTCCTGAACAGACAGAACGCGGTATGACGTATATAAAGATAGAACGCAGCATGACGTGTATAAAGGCAGAACGCGGTATGACGTATATAAAGACAGACCGCGGTATGACGTATATAAAGACAGAACGCGGCATGACGTATATAAAGACAGAACGCGGCATGACACAATAAAAACAAAACGCGACGTCACGACCTTTGCTTGTGCCGCCGTTGCCAAGCAACGTTCTGTTTGGGGCCTCCCAGTGAGCACGAACGCGGATTTCATTATGTCTGTATAATACAACTGTTTACTGCTGGAACACGCATGCGCACGGACTCAGTGCATTTTTCTAAGTTAGAGAGGCTGGAGTGTATCTCCAGCCGGCGATATAAAACGTTATAAAATCGAGTATTTAGGACATTTCACATGTAAAATACACGTGTATTTTCCGTAGTTTTCTTACTGTCCGTAGTACTACGGACAGCGAGTGGGGCTGTACACAGTTTAAATGTGGAGGACGTGAGTAAAACGAAGTAATGTACAAATAAACATGGTCAAAACATTGTATAAAGTATACACTGTGTAAAATCCAGTTCAGCAGCGTTCCGTTGAAGACACGTTTATACGTCTATGGTCTCCGGTGAAGAGATCTTCAAAACTGGTCTAAAAGTCAATGTGTTTTTCTAATACTTTTTTATTTACAGATGTCCAGCTTGAAAATGGCATATCTCCTGAAACCGGCTCCTGTGTGGCTTTGAAAACGAGATTTAAAGAAGGAAAAGGAGATTATGGTTTGTGGTTAATGTTAGTAACACATCAACAGTTTCCACTTACAGGACAAAAGACCAAGCGACACAGGCAACAGTTCATTTGTATTTATTAAAGCACAATATAAACAATGTTCTTCATATAAAACCATAATCTCCTTTTCCTTCATCATTTTGTAAGGTCCAACAGGGAAATACAGTGAACATGCATTGCAATTTAAAAAAATTGAAGACTTTGATTTCCAATTATGAATTGAATAAAATGTATTTTTTATTATTATCATCCTTAAGTTGTGCTACATATTACAGATGGGAAAAACAAAACGATATTTTTGCATGATAAAAATGACTTGTGACATGTTACAATTCTGACACAAATCAACATTATGAGATATGGCAAACTTTTGACTTAATTGGTCAAACTTAAGGTACTTAATTATGAAATATAGCATGTATTATGACATATATATTTTACTTATCTCAGAATTTTGATACAGCACGTCATAATGTTGACTTAGGCTTCCACAACCTGTTGATATCGTCTCTGTGTTATTTTAACACATCTTTATGTTGAAATATGTAACACACAGCATGTGTTGAATGTGCTAACACACTGACTGTGTTGAAAGCAACACAAAATGTGTTGTCCTTAACTCGACAGGCAGGTGTGTTAAAGCATGTCAACAGTTAGCACATTGGTGTTAGTTTAGCAGTAAATACATAATAATGAAGCTAATTTGCTTACATTCATGTGGAGTTCATAAAGTGGCTTTAAAAGTTAAATAAAAACAACAGAAACAGTAGTATCCTCTTAAATATAACTACAAGAAATGAATATCTTATACTGGTTTTAGGTAAAACTATGTTACCGCGTAGAGCAACATAATTCTGGAGGTCTTAATTTTAATGTTTGACTCTATTAAGTTAGGTCCCTGCTGTAAAAGCTGGAGAATATGTAACAACCAGTAGAAGGGTCGGCCCAGCCCACCACGTGCTGTGGGGTCAGAGGTCAGCAAGAAGTGAGCTGCAGTTAGTTCATGAGATGTTTGAGCTCAAATCAATGTGTGGCTAAAGCACAACAATGAGAAGGAAATTAAAATCTCAGTCTCTGTAATCATGGAAATTATTAAAACAAGTGACTTTTTTTGAATACCAAACACAAAGTAAACCTCAGTTGAAGTACATTTTGGATAAAGGGATCAATCACTGAATTATTTTTGTTGTTAGGAAGTGTTTGAACTGATTTCCGTGCATATCGACTCTTGTTCTGAATTACCACCACTTGGTGTCAGCACATCACCACTGATCACAGATCCGATCACAGGCTAGGGACCAGCTGATTGTATATTATTACTGCAATACATGTTACTGAGTGTGGCAAACAGCAACACATTGAAATAAGATAATTAATAAATATATTTCAGGTAAAATTCAACAAAATAAATGTTTGACCAAAATATAAGCTCAATTTACATAAGCTTAACTCAAAAATATTTGACATCAAATATGAATTCCATGCTTCTTGTTCTCACTTATTCTATTATCAGATATATCAATAATATAACACGGGTTGTAACTAACTGTTTTCATGAATAATTAATTTGTGGATTATTCTACTGATTAATTGTTTGGCCTGTGAAATGTCAGTTTAATATTTCAGTTGACAAAGAAGCAAATCATATTTGAGAAGCTGGAACAAGACGATATGTTGAATTCTTGGTTCACGTTTTTATTCTAGCCAACTGGCTTTACATGGGATGGCTATTGGTTATAAATTATAAGATAAAAATAGAAAAAAATGAACATTATTATATTTCAACTTGCATCGTCAGCTGCTGTAGGAACTATTTTTTCAGGAGATATATGAAATTGTACAATAAACTTCAAAGGCTAAAATTTGTCTCAACCCTTTAAAATTCACAGAATCAGCAGTAGTAAAACTAAAGTGTGTAAAACCACTTTTATATAAGAAGCAGACAGACACTCGTATCCCTTACGGCACAATATTTATTCAACAATATACAGATTAATTTCTCTCTACATCGCAGACTGATCTGCAGTTTTTATATTTATCTTGCTTTCACCTTTGTACATTTTCTATTTACAAGATTTAAAATAAGTCTCTCTCTCCATTTATACAACGTCAATAGTACAGTGTCATCACATCGTCCGGCAGCGTCACCTCGAAAGCGACTCGATTAGATTCATCGTTGATAATCTGTTTATGTTTCATACACCAACTAACGTCGTTGAGCCACAGAGCAGCGGACTGACAGGAGGGCTCGACATGCACCAACAGTCCCGGTGTGCGTCTCTTTGTGAGGGCAGTCGAATGACAGAGGGATGGTCCACATGAGCGGTCCTGGAGCTCTGCAGCACCTCAACAGGGTGTAGAAACAGAGCCGCTGTTGAGGACTTGCACTTTAAAAAAACAAAATCAGCTTCAATGCATCTGCCCCGTCCCACCCGACACGGATCAAGAAGAGCTGGTAACACCAAAGAAAATTTTGAAAATAAAAGGGGAAAAACATGTTGCATAGAATCAATTCTGACTTGAAGAACAGAAATGTTGGTGCTGCCATTTTAAAAAATGGGGCTTTTTGATAAACTCCTGAGACCTTCCGGACCCCCGTAACATTTGTTGTTTTTGGTTTTGAAAAGAAAAAAAATAATAGCCGTGTGTACCCTTAGACTTTAACAAAAATATCATTGCGTTGGATGTGACATCACATAGAAGTACTACTTTAAAGAGACTAAAAACCCTGCATTGATTGTATACACATTTGCACACACATATATATATATTATTTCAATAACTATCTTGAGGAGAGAGGTGGGTGGATTAAAGTGCATAAAACAAAGCCCACAGTTATCACATGAAGGACAGGAAATGTCCACCAGCAACAGGCTGAACCTTTTACTCCCTAATTGAGACGTTTTTTGAAATGTGAGTGGACCTTATGTGGAGTTCTGGGCCTGTTAGTCGACTCAAATGAATAGCAGATACATATTTCCAGCCACAGTCAAATTTTTCATCAACATTCACTGGCTGGGGTTCATTTCCCGCCCTGATCACATGAAATAACACCAGACACTGAGGAGTAATCGTCTATCCGTTACTCCAAGTCCACATACAGTACCAACATGACTGCTGGTAACCTCGGTCAGGGGCACTCGTATCAATGACATGAACACGTCACCAAAAACAGCAAAAGAGTTGACACTCAACTTACGGCAAAAATACAGCAAATGGGACAACACGGCTCGTTGTGAGCGACACAGCAGACGGACCGGGCGAGTGTGAACTGGAGCTGCACTCCTCTCTTCTCCCTTCACAGTGCAGTCCAGCAGGAGGAGGAGGAGCATGCGAGTCCAAAGAGCCGAGGCCTTTTAGGCCTGAAATGTTTAAGGCTAAAGCGCACACAGCACTCACTCAGGACCAGGAGCAGCAGCAGCAGCCGTGAAGGTTTCCGGCACAGCAGGAGCGTGATTGTGTGGGATTTTATATATACATCAATCATTCATTCTCTTTGTTTAAACAAGCACGTGAGCAAGACACGGGAAATGCAATACGACGACGGACATCTACAGTACACGGACGAATAATATACTGCGTCTACGTGTGAACAGCAAACTGTGAGTGTGTGTGTGTAACACACACACTCACTCACACACACCTGTGATTAACGAATTCATGGCAAAAAAGGTGAAGCTGCATCTCAGGGCACGTTGAGCCGTACGTCCAAACATCCCTTGTTTTGTCCCCTAACTCTGAAATAAGACCAGTAAACAGAAAGAAAATAGGCATTTCAACTTAAGACACCCAAGCAAAAACACAATGTCCTTAGAGGATGTGTATTGGCACATCTGGCAAAAGACGAGGACGAGACTCGGGTTTGGCTCGCTGGCTGTTTCACACATCTGTAACAGCTGTGCTTTGCAGGGCACTAAAACATGCAGACAAGCACGCCGTGTTCACTTCACTGGGCCTGGGCAGAGATCACTACAGAAGGCTAAGCTAGCACTGTTAGCAGATGCAGGCATTTAACAGCAGAGATTCAAACTCCATGCATATGAGCATTGAAGGAACAAAAAAAAAAAATTGCACTTCAAAAATTCATTACATAAAAATTTACAAAGAAAATATAAGCCGGACATTTCTCGGGAATTCAAATGATCAGGTTTATCCCGATGTGGGTGTTTGATATTTGACAGTCGTGTTCTTGTTTGCTGTGATTGAACTGAAATGCGAGGCCGAGATAATTCAGTCACGACTCCTCACATGAACGGGTTTGACAGCTTCATCACAGTTCTAGTGTGAAACCAGTTTGGTCCCCACTATTTAACCCCCACCCCCCCAACTGTTCAAGCGCTCCAGTTTCAAACCTAACGGGGGTCTTTAAATCCTGCGTCTGATTGGGAGACAAGTGTCCGAGTGGCAGGGTGAACACACGATGAGGTAGAACAAAATGTTTAATGAGTAGGGGTGTAACGATACGCGTATTCGTATTGAACCGTTCGGTACGAGGCTCACGGTTCGGTAGGACGTGACGATGCGCAGTGACACGTTCACGCCTGCGGAGGGCAGTATATCACCCAGTGCCAAACACACCCACAAGTGCTTTCAGATGGAAGGGCCCATTGAATGGTTTGAACCACAATAACAATCCAATATAAAATAGTCATTGCCTTTTAGCTTCAGACCCAAACCTGCAGCGTCTACAACGTTTGTACATTTCCCACATAGTGATTGCTTCATTAATTGTCCCGCCTTCATCTCCTCCCTTGTCCTTAACTAGACCGGCAGGTGTGTTAAAAATGAACACATGATGTGATATTTTGAAACCCATCTGTTTTGAGAGTGCAGAAATACAGTACTACAGTAAAACTACTTTGTTACTTTCCATTACTGACTACATTTCAGGGAGTAATATCGTGCTTTCTACTTCATTACATTTGTCTGACATCTTTAGCTGATTATAGAATATGATCAACAACGAACGCAACGGCAGCACCTGCCTTTGACTCAATACGTCTGTGTTGTTGACATATGTCTTGAGATGTCAGTAAAATGAAACCAGAATTTTTAACCCGGATTCAGATTTGTGTTCTGCCAACCAGCACATATTTATCAAGATAATGCCTGGTTGCAAAACAATTCATCAGGGAATGTGCTAAAGTTCACGTCACGGAGAATATGTGCAATGTACAGAGATGATATGAATCTGTGAATGTAGGTTTTATATGTTGAAACTTTGAGACATTGATCATGATTTTGATTCAATGTTATTGTTCTTCTAGAAAGTTATTTTTGGTTATTTTGTAGAAATGAATTTCGTGTCATGAGTTTTTTTAGTACTTATTATTGTACTTTATAGAAATTAATCATCAGAACTTTATTCTGAGTTGAATAATTACAGCTCTTACAGAAAAATGATAAGTGAGATAAGCTAATTGAATTACATTTTTTTTTTTTTTTTCGATGTTATTGAATTCATTTTGACATGTTAAACTGGGGGAACCGGAGCACACCGGAGAAAACCCTTAACTATCATCACAGTAGAAGTCCCTCAGACTCACAAAGGCTCAAGCCTTCTAGCTGTCACACTGTTGACCTCTGTGGGGCAGAGCTCAACTCCTGCCCCATCGAGGTAAATGGTAAATGGACTGTACTGTAAAGCGATTTTCTAGTCTTCACGACCACTCAAAGCGCTTTCACATTTGTCATCATTCACCCATTCACACCCATTCATACGCTGATGGTGGAGGCCATGCCCACCATCAGGCCTAACTAACATTCACACACCGTACGCACCACACTGTTGACCTCTGTGGGGCGGAGCTCAACTCCTGCCCCATCGAGGTAAATGGTAAATGGACTGTACTGTAAAGCGATTTTCTAGGCTTCACGACCACTCAAAGCGCTTTCACATTTGTCATCATTCACCCATTCACACCCATTCATACGCTGATGGTGGAGGCCATGCCCACCATCAGGCCTAACTAACATTCACACACCGTACGCACAGCTACGGGAGCAATTTTGGGGTTCAGTGTCTTGCCCAAGGACACATCGACATGCGACTAGCGGAGCCGGGGATCAAACCACCGATCCTGCTCTCTACTAAGCCACAGTCGCCACAGGTGACCTGCTGCGCCGCTGGTCTTGGTCCCTCTATGATGAAGGACAGAGGACACAGCAGGAGACTGCTTTCATTTTGAAGAAGAAAAAAAAACTCAAGCATTTTTTTCACCCTCAAGATGAATACCGCATTAAAGAGATGTTTGTTGTTTTGATTTGGTGAATGAAGTTGATATTCACTAAATGTAGGGTAAATCTTACCTTACCTTCACCTATATAACACCAACCCTATTTCTACGCCTGCAGATGTTGGAGATGGCTTTGCCCACAGATGAGAAGAACTTGCAAATGGGGCTGCGCTTTTTGGCTGGTGTCATCAGGTGATCTTTGACTGATGTTTTCTTTATTTCATCCTGTGCTGTTGCACCTGGCGCAGGTTTGGCAGGTGCTTCCTCACATACTGAGCCAGGAGTTGCAGAAGGTACGTCGTCCTCGATGCTGTCGACCGGCAACGGAGATGATGAAAGAGACTCAGGGTCCATTCTCTTACATACTGAGCCAGGAGTTGCTGAAGGTACGTCGTCCTCGGTGCTGTCAATATCAATGCCCCCGTTGTAATCTGGCTCATCCAACTTCACCAGCCAGTCTGACACCCTATCCACAAAATTCGAAGGGTTGCCCGTATAATAAGCATATATTGGAAACTCTTTGAGAGTATACCATTGGGCTTCGGGCTTCTGCGGCTCCTCCTGCGGCTCCTCCTGCGGCTCCTCCTGCGGCTCCTCCTGCGGCTCCTCCTGCGGCTCCTCCTGCGTCTCCTCCTGCGGCTCCTCCTGCGGCTCCTCCTGCGGCTCCTCCTGCGGCTTATTTTTGATCAAAGGACGCAGCACGTTAGCTCCAATGACTGTGGTCTCTGGACCCGTCACAACCAGCATCGGCACATTGAGTCCTTGTTCCGCCAACGTGCCGATACTAAGTTTCGCTAGGATCCACCCACTGACACCAGCTATAAATCGAAACAACCCTTGGTTGTTTAGCTCGGCCAAAGGTCTGACCTCATTCGGCATGTGCACATCTGTCCATGCAGTGTGTACATAGGACATTGATGATTCAGAACGCAACACCGCCTGCGTGTATATTCCGTTCAGTTTACAAGAAACGGAATAATTGCTTGATGGTGACTTGATGGTGTAACCTGATATAGCTTTTTTGGTGAACGAGTAAGCGAGGTAACGCATTGCATTCTGGCCAATTATAGGAATTTTCGGTGTGCTTCCCTTCACGACACGGAAATCTATTAAAAGATGCGTGTGGGAAAATGCGCCTCCATCAAATCTGAACAACAACTTGATCCCCTCAAGAACTGCCACAGTCCTCCCATTTATCACCGCGGGAGGTTCGTCTTTGGATATCATGACTTTTGATGTTTTGATATGTTTCTGCCTCCATGCTTCGCTGATGAGACATTCTTTATCGCCACAGTTCCACTCTGCTACTGTCCGAATGCCATTTAAAACACATTTAAGCCGATAGGGGGCTGTTTCTATCTCAATGACATCTGTAACATCTGTCACTGACGGTGTAGGAGAAATGAACTCATCTTTAATGCTCCACATTAAAGATAGAAAGTTGTCTGTATCTATGCCATCACTGGTCTTCTTATGTTTACCCACGTTCATTGCTGTTGCATTATTCTGGTCTGCCATCTTCGATGCTGGTTTTAAAAATCCTGAGGTAAAGATTTCAGATGTAATATATATGTTATTTAACATGCAGTGTAACAGTTAACATGTAATATCCTTTGTGTCTTTTGACAACAATTCTCTGGGGTATATATAGCTGTTCTGTCCTGAACAGACAGAACGCGGTATGACGTATATAAAGGCAGAACGCGGTATGACGTATATAAAGACAGAACGCGGCATGACGTATATAAAGACAGACCGCGGCATGACACAATAAAAACAAAACGCGACGTCACGACCTTTGCTTGTGCCGCCGTTGCCAAGCAACGTTCTGTTTGGGGCCTCCCAGTGAGCACGAACGCGGATTTCATTATGTCTGTATAATACAACTGTTTACTGCTGGAACACGCATGCGCACGGACTCAGTGCATTTTTCTAAGTTAGAGAGGCTGGAGTGTATCTCCAGCCGGCGATATAAAACGTTATAAAATCGAGTATTTAGGACATTTCACATGTAAAATACACGTGTATTTTCCGTAGTTTTCTTACTGTCCGTAGTACTACGGACAGCGAGTGGGGCTGTACACAGTTTAAATGTGGAGGACGTGAGTAAAACGAAGTAATGTACAAATAAACATGGTCAAAACATTGTTGTTTGGCTTATAGCAACATACAAACAATATAAAGTATACACTGTGTAAAATCCAGTTCAGCAGCGTTCCGTTGAAGACACGTTTATACGTCTATGGTCTCCGGTGAAGAGATCTTCAAAACTGGTCTAAAAGTCAATGTGTTTTTCTAATACTTTTTTATTTACAGATGTCCAGCTTGAAAATGGCATATCTCCTGAAACCGGCTCCTGTGTGGCTTTGAAAACGAGATTTAAAGAAGGAAAAGGAGATTATGGTTTGTGGTTAATGTTAGTAACACATCAACAGTTTCCACTTACAGGACAAAAGACCAAGCGACACAGGCAACAGTTCATTTGTATTTATTAAAGCACAATATAAACAATGTTCTTCATATAAAACCATAATCTCCTTTTCCTTCATCATTTTGTAAGGTCCAACAGGGAAATACAGTGAACATGCATTACAATTTAAAAAATTGAAGACTTTGATTTCCAATTATGAATTGAATAAAATGTATTCTTTTTATTATCATCCTTAAGTTGTGCTACATATTACAGATGGGAAAAACAAAACGATATTTTTGCATGATAAAAATGACTTGTGACATGTTACAATTCTGACACAAATCAACATTATGAGATATGGCAAACTTTTGACTTAATTGGTCAAACTTAAGGTACTTAATTATGAAATATAGCATGTATTATGACATATATATTTTACTTATCTCAGAATTTTGATACAGCACGTCATAATGTTGACTTAGGCTTCCACAACCTGTTGATATCGTCTCTGTGTTATTTTAACACATCTTTATGTTGAAATATGTAACACACAGCATGTGTTGAATGTGCTAACACACTGACTGTGTTGAAAGCAACACAAAATGTGTTGTCCTTAACTCGACAGGCAGGTGTGTTAAAGCATGTCAACAGTTAGCACATTGGTGTTAGTTTAGCAGTAAATACATAATAATGAAGCTAATTTGCTTACATTCATGTGGAGTTCATAAAGTGGCTTTAAAAGTTAAATAAAAACAACAGAAACAGTAGTATCCTCTTCAATATAACTACAAGAAATGAATATCTTATACTGGTTTTAGGTAAAACTATGTTACCGCGTAGAGCAACATAATTCTGTAGGTCTTAATTTTAATGTTTGACTCTATTAAGTTAGGTCCCTGCTGTAAAAGCTGGAGAATATGTAACAACCAGTAGAAGGGGTCGGCCCAGCCCACCACGTGCTGTGGGGTCAGAGGTCAGCAAGAAGTGAGCTGCAGTTAGTTCATGAGATGTTTGAGCTCAAATCAATGTGTGGCTAAAGCACAACAATGAGAAGGAAATTAAAATCTCAGTCTCTGTAATCATGGAAATTATTAAAACAAGTGACTTTTTTTGAATACCAAACACAAAGTAAACCTCAGTTGAAGTACATTTTGGATAAAGGGATCAATCACTGAATTATTTTTGTTGTTAGGAAGTGTTTGAACTGATTTCCGTGCATATCGACTCTTGTTCTGAATTACCACCACTTGGTGTCAGCACATCACCACTGATCACAGATCCGATCACAGGCTAGGGACCAGCTGATTGTATATTATTACTGCAATACATGTTACTGAGTGTGGCAAACAGCAACACATTGAAATAAGATAATTAATAAATATATTTCAGGTAAAATTCAACAAAATAAATGTTTGACCAAAATATAAGCTCAATTTACATAAGCTTAACTCAAAAATATTTGACATCAAATATGAATTCCATGCTTCTTGTTCTCACTTATTATATTATCAGATATATCAATAATATAACACGGGTTGTAACTAACTGTTTTCATGAATAATTAATTTGTGGATTATTCTACTGATTAATTGTTTGGCCTGTGAAATGTCAGTTTAATATTTCAGTTGACAAAGAAGCAAATCATATTTGAGAAGCTGGAACAAGACGATATGTTGAATTCTTGGTTCACTTTTTTATTCTAGCCAACTGGCTTTACATGGGATGGCTATTGGTTATAAATTATAAGATAAAAATAGAAAAAAATTAACATTATTATATTTCAACTTGCATCGTCAGCTGCTGTAGGAACTATTTTTTCAGGAGATATATGAAATTGTACAATAAACTTCAAAGGCTAAAATTTGTCTCAACCCTTTAAAATTCACAGAATCAGCAGTAGTAAAACTAAAGTGTGTAAAACCACTTTTATATAAGAAGCAGACAGACACTCGTATCCCTTACGGCACAATATTTATTCAACAATATACAGATTAATTTCTCTCTACATCGCAGACTGATCTGCAGTTTTTATATTTATCTTGCTTTCACCTTTGTACATTTTCTATTTACAAGATTTAAAATAAGTCTCTCTCTCCATTTATACAACGTCAATAGTACAGTGTCATCACATCGTCCGGCAGCGTCACCTCGAAAGCGACTCGATTAGATTCATCGTTGATAATCTGTTTATGTTTCATACACCAACTAACGTCGTTGAGCCACAGAGCAGCGGACTGACAGGAGGGCTCGACATGCACCAACAGTCCCGGTGTGCGTCTCTTTGTGAGGGCAGTCGAATGACAGAGGGATGGTCCACATGAGCGGCCCTGGAGCTCTGCAGCACCTCAACAGGGTGTAGAAACAGAGCCGCTGTTGAGGACTTGCACTTTAAAAAAACAAAATCAGCTTCAATGCATCTGCCCCGTCCCACCCGACACGGATCAAGAAGAGCTGGTAACACCAAAGAAAATTTTGAAAATAAAAGGGGAAAAACATGTTGCATAGAATCAATTCTGACTTGAAGAACAGAAATGTTGGTGCTGCCATTTAAAAAAATGGGGCTTTTTGATAAACTCCTGAGACCTTCCGGACCCCCGTAACATTTGTTGTTTTTGGTTTTGAAAAGAAAAAAAATAATAGCCGTGTGTACCCTTAGACTTTAACAAAAATATCATTGCGTTGGATGTGACATCACATAGAAGTACTACTTTAAAGAGACTAAAAACCCTGCATTGATTGTATACACATTTGCACACACATATATATATATTATTTCAATAACTATCTTGAGGAGAGAGGTGGGTGGATTAAAGTGCATAAAACAAAGCCCACAGTTATCACATGAAGGACAGGAAATGTCCACCAGCAACAGGCTGAACCTTTTACTCCCTAATTGAGACGTTTTTTGAAATGTGAGTGGACCTTATGTGGAGTTCTGGGCCTGTTAGTCGACTCAAATGAATAGCAGATACATATTTCCAGCCACAGTCAAATTTTTCATCAACATTCACTGGCTGGGGTTCATTTCCCGCCCTGATCACATGAAATAACACCAGACACTGAGGAGTAATCGTCTATCCGTTACTCCAAGTCCACATACAGTACCAACATGACTGCTGGTAAC
The DNA here is from genome assembly GCF_949748355.1 of Melanostigma gelatinosum. Lineage (NCBI taxonomy): Eukaryota > Metazoa > Chordata > Actinopteri > Perciformes > Zoarcidae > Melanostigma > Melanostigma gelatinosum. The sequence goes on along the minus strand of NC_136643.1, from coordinate 18,199,266 downwards.
CTCGGTCAGGGGCACTCGTATCAATGACATGAACACGTCACCAAAAACAGCAAAAGAGTTGACACTCAACTTACGGCAAAAATACAGCAAATGGGACAACACGGCTCGTTGTGAGCGACACAGCAGACGGACCGGGCGAGTGTGAACTGGAGCTGCACTCCTCTCTTCTCCCTTCACAGTGCAGTCCAGCAGGAGGAGGAGGAGCATGCGAGTCCAAAGAGCCGAGGCCTTTTAGGCCTGAAATGTTTAAGGCTAAAGCGCACACAGCACTCACTCAGGACCAGGAGCAGCAGCAGCAGCCGTGAAGGTTTCCGGCACAGCAGGAGCGTGATTGTGTGGGATTTTATATATACATCAATCATTCATTCTCTTTGTTAAAACAAGCACGTGAGCAAGACACGGGAAATGCAATACGACGACGGACATCTACAGTACACGGACGAATAATATACTGCGTCTACGTGTGAACAGCAAACTGTGAGTGTGTGTGTGTAACACACACACTCACTCACACACACCTGTGATTAACGAATTCATGGCAAAAAAGGTGAAGCTGCATCTCAGGGCACGTTGAGCCGTACGTCCAAACATCCCTTGTTTTGTCCCCTAACTCTGAAATAAGACCAGTAAACAGAAAGAAAATAGGCATTTCAACTTAAGACACCCAAGCAAAAACACAATGTCCTTAGAGGATGTGTATTGGCACATCTGGCAAAAGACGAGGACGAGACTCGGGTTTGGCTCGCTGGCTGTTTCACACATCTGTAACAGCTGTGCTTTGCAGGGCACTAAAACATGCAGACAAGCACGCCGTGTTCACTTCACTGGGCCTGGGCAGAGATCACTACAGAAGGCTAAGCTAGCACTGTTAGCAGATGCAGGCATTTAACAGCAGAGATTCAAACTCCATGCATATGAGCATTGAAGGAACAAAAAAAAAAAATTGCACTTCAAAAATTCATTACATAAAAATTTACAAAGAAAATATAAGCCGGACATTTCTCGGGAATTCAAATGATCAGGTTTATCCCGATGTGGGTGTTTGATATTTGACAGTCGTGTTCTTGTTTGCTGTGATTGAACTGAAATGCGAGGCCGAGATAATTCAGTCACGACTCCTCACATGAACGGGTTTGACAGCTTCATCACAGTTCTAGTGTGAAACCAGTTTGGTCCCCACTATTTAACCCCCACCCCCCCAACTGTTCAAGCGCTCCAGTTTCAAACCTAACGGGGGTCTTTAAATCCTGCGTCTGATTGGGAGACAAGTGTCCGAGTGGCAGGGTGAACACACGATGAGGTAGAACAAAATGTTTAATGAGTAGGGGTGTAACGATACGCGTATTCGTATTGAACCGTTCGGTACGAGGCTCACGGTTCGGTAGGACGTGACGATGCGCAGTGACACGTTCACGCCTGCGGAGGGCAGTATATCACCCAGTGCCAAACACACCCACAAGTGCTTTCAGATGGAAGGGCCCATTGAATGGTTTGAACCACAATAACAATCCAATATAAAATAGTCATTGCCTTTTAGCTTCAGACCCAAACCTGCAGCGTCTACAACGTTTGTACATTTCCCACATAGTGATTGCTTCATTAATTGTCCCGCCTTCATCTCCTCCCTTGTCCTTAACTAGACAGGCAGGTGTGTTAAAAATGAACACATGATGTGATATTTTGAAACCCATCTGTTTTGAGAGTGCAGAAATACAGTACTACAGTAAAACTACTTTGTTACTTTCCATTACTGACTACATTTCAGGGAGTAATATCGTGCTTTCTACTTCATTACATTTGTCTGACATCTTTAGCTGATTATAGAATATGATCAACAACGAACGCAACGGCAGCACCTGCCTTTGACTCAATACGTCTGTGTTGTTGACATATGTCTTGAGATGTCAGTAAAATGAAACCAGAATTTTTAACCCGGATTCAGATTTGTGTTCTGCCAACCAGCACATATTTATCAAGATAATGCCTGGTTGCAAAACAATTCATCAGGGAATGTGCTAAAGTTCACGTCACGGAGAATATGTGCAATGTACAGAGATGATATGAATCTGTGAATGTAGGTTTTATATGTTGAAACTTTGAGACATTGATCATGATTTTGATTCAATGTTATTGTTCTTCTAGAAAGTTATTTTTGGTTATTTTGTAGAAATGAATTTCGTGTCATGAGTTTTTTTAGTACTTATTATTGTACTTTATAGAAATTAATCATCAGAACTTTATTCTGAGTTGAATAATTACAGCTCTTACAGAAAAATTATAAGTGAGATAAGCTAATTGAATTACATTTTTTTTTTTTTTTTCGATGTTATTGAATTCATTTTGACATGTTAAACTGGGGGAACCGGAGCACACCGGAGAAAACCCTTAACTATCATCACAGTAGAAGTCCCTCAGACTCACAAAGGCTCAAGCCTTCTAGCTGTCACACTGTTGACCTCTGTGGGGCAGAGCTCAACTCCTGCCCCATCGAGGTAAATGGTAAATGGACTGTACTGTAAAGCGATTTTCTAGTCTTCACGACCACTCAAAGCGCTTTCACATTTGTCATCATTCACCCATTCACACCCATTCATACGCTGATGGTGGAGGCCATGCCCACCATCAGGCCTAACTAACATTCACACACCGTACGCACCACACTGTTGACCTCTGTGGGGCGGAGCTCAACTCCTGCCCCATCGAGGTAAATGGTAAATGGACTGTACTGTAAAGCGATTTTCTAGGCTTCACGACCACTCAAAGCGCTTTCACATTTGTCATCATTCACCCATTCACACCCATTCATACGCTGATGGTGGAGGCCATGCCCACCATCAGGCCTAACTAACATTCACACACCGTACGCACAGCTACGGGAGCAATTTTGGGGTTCAGTGTCTTGCCCAAGGACACATCGACATGCGACTAGCGGAGCCGGGGATCAAACCACCGATCCTGCTCTCTACTAAGCCACAGTCGCCACAGGTGACCTGCTGCGCCGCTGGTCTTGGTCCCTCTATGATGAAGAACAGAGGACACAGCAGGAGACTGCTTTCATTTTGAAGAAGAAAAAAAAACTCAAGCATTTTTTTCACCCTCAAGATGAATACCGCATTAAAGAGATGTTTGTTGTTTTGATTTGGTGAATGAAGTTGATATTCACTAAATGTAGGGTAAATCTTACCTTACCTTCACCTATATAACACCAACCCTATTTCTACGCCTGCAGATGTTGGAGATGGCTTTGCCCACAGATGAGAAGAACTTGCAAATGGTCCTGCGCTTTTTGGCTGGTGTCATCAGGTGATCTTTGACAGAGGAGGCAATGCAGTCCCCAAGTTCTGGTTCCTCTGAAAGCATGGACACCAACACCATTTCTACACTGCCCCACTTCTTACACAGGTCCTGGGTAATGGCGTTGTCAAGTTCTTTGAACGTTTTTGAGGTTGGATCAAAATCGACACCCTGGACTTCGATCCACGTTCTTTCAAACAGAGGCATAATGATGGCCTCGTAGTCTGCAGTGGGCCAGTTCATTTTGGCTTTCCTGAATATCCGCGAGACCAGCGCCTCGAAGAATATCTTAACTGATGTTTTCTTTATTTCATCCTGTGCTGTTGCACCTGGCGCAGGTTTGGCAGGTGCTTCCTCACATACTGAGCCAGGAGTTGCAGAAGGTACGTCGTCCTCGATGCTGTCGACCGGCAACGGAGATGATGAAAGAGACTCAGGGTCCATTCTCTTACATACTGAGCCAGGAGTTGCTGAAGGTACGTCGTCCTCGGTGCTGTCAATATCAATGCCCCCGTTGTAATCTGGCTCATCCAACTTCACCAGCCAGTCTGACACCCTATCCACAAAATTCGAAGGGTTGCCCGTATAATAAGCATATATTGGAAACTCTTTGAGAGTATACCATTGGGCTTCGGGCTTCTGCGGCTCCTCCTGCGGCTCCTCCTGCGGCTCCTCCTGCGGCTCCTCCTGCGGCTCCTCCTGCGTCTCCTCCTGCGGCTCCTCCTGCGGCTCCTCCTGCGGCTCCTCCTGCGGCTTATTTTTGATCAAAGGACGCAGCACGTTAGCTCCAATGACTGTGGTCTCTGGACCCGTCACAACCAGCATCGGCACATTGAGTCCTTGTTCCGCCAACGTGCCGATACTAAGTTTCGCTAGGATCCACCCACTGACACCAGCTATAAATCGAATGAACCCATGGTTGTTTAGCTCGGCCAAAGGTCTGACCTCATTCGGCATGTGCACATCTGTCCATGCAGTGTGTACATAGGACATTGATGATTCAGAACGCAACACCGCCTGCGTGTATATTCCGTTCAGTTTACAAGAAACGGAATAATTGCTTGATGGTGACTTGATGGTGTAACCTGATATAGCTTTTTTGGTGAACGAGTAAGCGAGGTAACGCATTGCATTCTGGCCAATTATAGGAATTTTCGGTGTGCTTCCCTTCACGACACGGAAATCTATTAAAAGATGCGTGTGGGAAAATGCGCCTCCATCAAATCTGAACAACAACTTGATCCCCTCAAGAACTGCCACAGTCCTCCCATTTATCACCGCGGGAGGTTCGTCTTTGGATATCATGACTTTTGATGTTTTGATATGTTTCTGCCTCCATGCTTCGCTGATGAGACATTCTTTATCGCCACAGTTCCACTCTGCTACTGTCCGAATGCCATTTAAAACACATTTAAGCCGATAGGGGGCTGTTTCTATCTCAATGACATCTGTAACATCTGTCACTGACGGTGTAGGAGAAATGAACTCATCTTTAATGCTCCACATTAAAGATAGAAAGTTGTCTGTATCTATGCCATCACTGGTCTTCTTATGTTTACCCACGTTCATTGCTGTTGCATTATTCTGGTCTGCCATCTTCGATGCTGGTTTTAAAAATCCTGAGGTAAAGATTTCAGATGTAATATATATGTTATTTAACATGCAGTGTAACAGTTAACATGTAATATCCTTTGTGTCTTTTGACAACAATTCTCTGGGGTATATATAGCTGTTCTGTCCTGAACAGACAGAACGCGGTATGACGTATATAAAGGCAGAACGCGGTATGACGTATATAAAGACAGAACGCGGCATGACGTATATAAAGACAGACCGCGGCATGACACAATAAAAACAAAACGCGACGTCACGACCTTTGCTTGTGCCGCCGTTGCCAAGCAACGTTCTGTTTGGGGCCTCCCAGTGAGCACGAACGCGGATTTCATTATGTCTGTATAATACAACTGTTTACTGCTGGAACACGCATGCGCACGGACTCAGTGCATTTTTCTAAGTTAGAGAGGCTGGAGTGTATCTCCAGCCGGCGATATAAAACGTTATAAAATCGAGTATTTAGGACATTTCACATGTAAAATACACGTGTATTTTCCGTAGTTTTCTTACTGTCCGTAGTACTACGGACAGCGAGTGGGGCTGTACACAGTTTAAATGTGGAGGACGTGAGTAAAACGAAGTAATGTACAAATAAACATGGTCAAAACATTGTTGTTTGGCTTATAGCAACATACAAACAATATAAAGTGTACACTGTGTAAAATCCAGTTCAGCAGCGTTCCGTTGAAGACACGTTTATACGTCTATGGTCTCCGGTGAAGAGATCTTCAAAACTGGTCTAAAAGTCAATGTGTTTTTCTAATACTTTTTTATTTACAGATGTCCAGCTTGAAAATGGCATATCTCCTGAAACCGGCTCCTGTGTGGCTTTGAAAACGAGATTTAAAGAAGGAAAAGGAGATTATGGTTTGTGGTTAATGTTAGTAACACATCAACAGTTTCCACTTACAGGACAAAAGACCAAGCGACACAGGCAACAGTTCATTTGTATTTATTAAAGCACAATATAAACAATGTTCTTCATATAAAACCATAATCTCCTTTTCCTTCATCAGTTTGTAAGGTCCAACAGGGAAATACAGTGAACATGCATTACAATTAAAAAAATTGAAGACTTTGATTTCCAATTATGAATTGAATAAAATGTATTCTTTTTATTATCATCCTTAAGTTGTGCTACATATTACAGATGGGAAAAACAAAACGATATTTTTGCATGATAAAAATGACTTGTGACATGTTACAATTCTGACACAAATCAACATTATGAGATATGGCAAACTTTTGACTTAATTGGTCAAACTTAAGGTACTTAATTATGAAATATAGCATGTATTATGACATATATATTTTACTTATCTCAGAATTTTGATACAGCACGTCATAATGTTGACTTAGGCTTCCACAACCTGTTGATATCGTCTCTGTGTTATTTTAACACATCTTTATGTTGAAATATGTAACACACAGCATGTGTTGAATGTGCTAACACACTGACTGTGTTGAAAGCAACACAAAATGTGTTGTCCTTAACTCGACAGGCAGGTGTGTTAAAGCATGTCAACAGTTAGCACATTGGTGTTAGTTTAGCAGTAAATACATAATAATGAAGCTAATTTGCTTACATTCATGTGGAGTTCATAAAGTGGCTTTAAAAGTTAAATAAAAACAACAGAAACAGTAGTATCCTCTTAAATATAACTACAAGAAATGAATATCTTATACTGGTTTTAGGTAAAACTATGTTACCGCGTAGAGCAACATAATTCTGGAGGTCTTAATTTTAATGTTTGACTCTATTAAGTTAGGTCCCTGCTGTAAAAGCTGGAGAATATGTAACAACCAGTAGAAGGGTCGGCCCAGCCCACCACGTGCTGTGGGGTCAGAGGTCAGCAAGAAGTGAGCTGCAGTTAGTTCATGAGATGTTTGAGCTCAAATCAATGTGTGGCTAAAGCACAACAATGAGAAGGAAATTAAAATCTCAGTCTCTGTAATCATGGAAATTATTAAAACAAGTGACTTTTTTTGAATACCAAACACAAAGTAAACCTCAGTTGAAGTACATTTTGGATAAAGGGATCAATCACTGAATTATTTTTGTTGTTAGGAAGTGTTTGAACTGATTTCCGTGCATATCGACTCTTGTTCTGAATTACCACCACTTGGTGTCAGCACATCACCACTGATCACAGATCCGATCACAGGCTAGGGACCAGCTGATTGTATATTATTACTGCAATACATGTTACTGAGTGTGGCAAACAGCAACACATTGAAATAAGATAATTAATAAATATATTTCAGGTAAAATTCAACAAAATAAATGTTTGACCAAAATATAAGCTCAATTTACATAAGCTTAACTCAAAAATATTTGACATCAAATATGAATTCCATGCTTCTTGTTCTCACTTATTCTATTATCAGATATATCAATAATATAACACGGGTTGTAACTAACTGTTTTCATGAATAATTAATTTGTGGATTATTCTACTGATTAATTGTTTGGCCTGTGAAATGTCAGTTTAATATTTCAGTTGACAAAGAAGCAAATCATATTTGAGAAGCTGGAACAAGACGATATGTTGAATTCTTGGTTCACTTTTTTATTCTAGCCAACTGGCTTTACATGGGATGGCTATTGGTTATAAATTATAAGATAAAAATAGAAAAAAAATGAACATTATTATATTTCAACTTGCATCGTCAGCTGCTGTAGGAACTATTTTTTCAGGAGATATATGAAATTGTACAATAAACTTCAAAGGCTAAAATTTGTCTCAACCCTTTAAAATTCACAGAATCAGCAGTAGTAAAACTAAAGTGTGTAAAACCACTTTTATATAAGAAGCAGACAGACACTCGTATCCCTTACGGCACAATATTTATTCAACAATATACAGATTAATTTCTCTCTACATCGCAGACTGATCTGCAGTTTTTATATTTATCTTGCTTTCACCTTTGTACATTTTCTATTTACAAGATTTAAAATAAGTCTCTCTCTCCATTTATACAACGTCAATAGTACAGTGTCATCACATCGTCCGGCGGCGTCACCTCGAAAGCGACTCGATTAGATTCATCGTTGATAATCTGTTTATGTTTCATACACCAACTAACGTCGTTGAGCCACAGAGCAGCGGACTGACAGGAGGGCTCGACATGCACCAACAGTCCCGGTGTGCGTCTCTTTGTGAGGGCAGTCGAATGACAGAGGGATGGTCCACATGAGCGGCCCTGGAGCTCTGCAGCACCTCAACAGGGTGTAGAAACAGAGCCGCTGTTGAGGACTTGCACTTTAAAAAAACAAAATCAGCTTCAATGCATCTGCCCCGTCCCACCCGACACGGATCAAGAAGAGCTGGTAACACCAAAGAAAATTTTGAAAATAAAAGGGGAAAAACATGTTGCATAGAATCAATTCTGACTTGAAGAACAGAAATGTTGGTGCTGCCATTTTAAAAAATGGGGCTTTTTGATAAACTCCTGAGACCTTCCGGACCCCCGTAACATTTGTTGTTTTTGGTTTTGAAAAGAAAAAAAATAATAGCCGTGTGTACCCTTAGACTTTAACAAAAATATCATTGCGTTGGATGTGACATCACATAGAAGTACTACTTTAAAGAGACTAAAAACCCTGCATTGATTGTATACACATTTGCACACACATATATATATATTATTTCAATAACTATCTTGAGGAGAGAGGTGGGTGGATTAAAGTGCATAAAACAAAGCCCACAGTTATCACATGAAGGACAGGAAATGTCCACCAGCAACAGGCTGAACCTTTTACTCCCTAATTGAGACGTTTTTTGAAATGTGAGTGGACCTTATGTGGAGTTCTGGGCCTGTTAGTCGACTCAAATGAATAGCAGATACATATTTCCAGCCACAGTCAAATTTTTCATCAACATTCACTGGCTGGGGTTCATTTCCCGCCCTGATCACATGAAATAACACCAGACACTGAGGAGTAATCGTCTATCCGTTACTCCAAGTCCACATACAGTACCAACATGACTGCTGGTAACCTCGGTCAGGGGCACTCGTATCAATGACATGAACACGTCACCAAAAACAGCAAAAGAGTTGACACTCAACTTACGGCAAAAATACAGCAAATGGGACAACACGGCTCGTTGTGAGCGACACAGCAGACGGACCGGGCGAGTGTGAACTGGAGCTGCACTCCTCTCTTCTCCCTTCACAGTGCAGTCCAGCAGGAGGAGGAGGAGCATGCGAGTCCAAAGAGCCGAGGCCTTTTAGGCCTGAAATGTTTAAGGCTAAAGCGCACACAGCACTCACTCAGGACCAGGAGCAGCAGCAGCAGCCGTGAAGGTTTCCGGCACAGCAGGAGCGTGATTGTGTGGGATTTTATATATACATCAATCATTCATTCTCTTTGTTAAAACAAGCACGTGAGCAAGACACGGGAAATGCAATACGACGACGGACATCTACAGTACACGGACGAATAATATACTGCGTCTACGTGTGAACAGCAAACTGTGAGTGTGTGTGTGTAACACACACACTCACTCACACACACCTGTGATTAACGAATTCATGGCAAAAAAGGTGAAGCTGCATCTCAGGGCACGTTGAGCCGTACGTCCAAACATCCCTTGTTTTGTCCCCTAACTCTGAAATAAGACCAGTAAACAGAAAGAAAATAGGCATTTCAACTTAAGACACCCAAGCAAAAACACAATGTCCTTAGAGGATGTGTATTGGCACATCTGGCAAAAGACGAGGACGAGACTCGGGTTTGGCTCGCTGGCTGTTTCACACATCTGTAACAGCTGTGCTTTGCAGGGCACTAAAACATGCAGACAAGCACGCCGTGTTCACTTCACTGGGCCTGGGCAGAGATCACTACAGAAGGCTAAGCTAGCACTGTCAGCAGATGCAGGCATTTAACAGCAGAGATTCAAACTCCATGCATATGAGCATTGAAGGAACAAAAAAAAAAAATTGCACTTCAAAAATTCATTACATAAAAATTTACAAAGAAAATATAAGCCGGACATTTCTCGGGAATTCAAATGATCAGGTTTATCCCGATGTGGGTGTTTGATATTTGACAGTCGTGTTCTTGTTTGCTGTGATTGAACTGAAATGCGAGGCCGAGATAATTCAGTCACGACTCCTCACATGAACGGGTTTGACAGCTTCATCACAGTTCTAGTGTGAAACCAGTTTGGTCCCCACTATTTAACCCCCACCCCCCCAACTGTTCAAGCGCTCCAGTTTCAAACCTAACGGGGGTCTTTAAATCCTGCGTCTGATTGGGAGACAAGTGTCCGAGTGGCAGGGTGAACACACGATGAGGTAGAACAAAATGTTTAATGAGTAGGGGTGTAACGATACGCGTATTCGTATTGAACCGTTCGGTACGAGGCTCACGGTTCGGTAGGACGTGACGATGCGCAGTGACACGTTCACGCCTGCGGAGGGCAGTATATCACCCAGTGCCAAACACACCCACAAGTGCTTTCAGATGGAAGGGCCCATTGAATGGTTTGAACCACAATAACAATCCAATATAAAATAGTCATTGCCTTTTAGCTTCAGACCCAAACCTGCAGCGTCTACAACGTTTGTACATTTCCCACATAGTGATTGCTTCATTAATTGTCCCGCCTTCATCTCCTCCCTTGTCCTTAACTAGACAGGCAGGTGTGTTAAAAATGAACACATGATGTGATATTTTGAAACCCATCTGTTTTGAGAGTGCAGAAATACAGTACTACAGTAAAACTACTTTGTTACTTTCCATTACTGACTACATTTCAGGGAGTAATATCGTGCTTTCTACTTCACTACATTTGTCTGACATCTTTAGCTGATTATAGAATATGATCAACAACGAACGCAACGGCAGCACCTGCCTTTGACTCAATACGTCTGTGTTGTTGACATATGTCTTGAGATGTCAGTAAAATGAAACCAGAATTTTTAACCCGGATTCAGATTTGTGTTCTGCCAACTAGCACATATTTATCAAGATAATGCCTGGTTGCAAAACAATTCATCAGGGAATGTGCTAAAGTTCACGTCACGGAGAATATGTGCAATGTACAGAGATGATATGAATCTGTGAATGTAGGTTTTATATGTTGAAACTTTGAGACATTGATCATGATTTTGATTCAATGTTATTGTTCTTCTAGAAAGTTATTTTTGGTTATTTTGTAGAAATGAATTTCGTGTCATGAGTTTTTTTAGTACTTATTATTGTACTTTATAGAAATTAATCATCAGAACTTTATTCTGAGTTGAATAATTACAGCTCTTACAGAAAAATGATAAGTGAGATAAGCTAATTGAATTACATTTTTTTTTTTTTTTTCGATGTTATTGAATTCATTTTGACATGTTAAACTGGGGGAACCGGAGCACACCGGAGAAAACCCTTAACTATCATCACAGTAGAAGTCCCTCAGACTCACAAAGGCTCAAGCCTTCTAGCTGTCACACTGTTGACCTCTGTGGGGCAGAGCTCAACTCCTGCCCCATCGAGGTAAATGGTAAATGGACTGTACTGTAAAGCGCTTTTCTAGTCTTCACGACCACTCAAAGCGCTTTCACATTTGTCATCATTCACCCATTCACACCCATTCATACGCTGATGGTGGAGGCCATGCCCACCATCAGGCCTAACTAACATTCACACACCGTACGCACCACACTGTTGACCTCTGTGGGGCAGAGCTCAACTCCTGCCCCATCGAGGTAAATGGTAAATGGACTGTACTGTAAAGCGCTTTTCTAGTCTTCACGACCACTCAAAGCGCTTTCACATTTGTCATCATTCACCCATTCACACCCATTCATACGCTGATGGTGGAGGCCATGCCCACCATCAGGCCTAACTAACATTCACACACCGTACGCACAGCTACGGGAGCAATTTTGGGGTTCAGTGTCTTGCCCAAGGACACATCGACATGCGACTAGCGGAGCCGGGGATCAAACCACTGATCCTGCTCTCTACTAAGCCACAGTCGCCACAGGTGACCTGCTGCGCCGCTGGTCTTGGTCCCTCTATGATGAAGGACAGAGGACACAGCAGGAGACTGCTTTCATTTTGAAGAAGAAAAAAAAACTCAAGCATTTTTTTCCCCCTCAAGATGAATACCGCATTAAAGAGATGTTTGTTGTTTTGATTTGGTGAATGAAGTTGATATTCACTAAATGTAGGGTAAATCTTACCTTACCTTCACCTATATAACACCAACCCTATTTCTACGCCTGCAGATGTTGGAGATGGCTTTGCCCACAGATGAGAAGAACTTGCAAATGGTCCTGCGCTTTTTGGCTGGTGTCATCAGGTGATCTTTGACAGAGGAGGCAATGCAGTCCCCAAGTTCTGGTTCCTCTGAAAGCATGGACACCAACACCATTTCTACACTGCCCCACTTCTTACACAGGTCCTGGGTAATGGCGTTGTCAAGTTCTTTGAACGTTTTTGAGGTTGGATCAAAATCGACACCCTGGACTTCGATCCACGTTCTTTCAAACAGAGGCATAATGATGGCCTCGTAGTCTGCAGTGGGCCAGTTCATTTTGGCTTTCCTGAATATCCGCGAGACCAGCGCCTCGAAGAATATCTTAACTGATGTTTTCTTTATTTCATCCTGTGCTGTTGCACCTGGCGCAGGTTTGGCAGGTGCTTCCTCACATACTGAGCCAGGAGTTGCAGAAGGTACGTCGTCCTCGATGCTGTCGACCGGCAACGGAGATGATGAAAGAGACTCAGGGTCCATTCTCTTACATACTGAGCCAGGAGTTGCAGAAGGTACGTCGTCCTCGGTGCTGTCAATATCAATGCCCCCGTTGTAATCTGGCTCATCCAACTTCACCAGTCAGTCTGACACCCTATCCACAAAATTCGAAGGGTTGCCCGTATAATTTTTGATCAAAGGACGCAGCACGTTAGCTCCAATGACTGTGGTCTCTGGACCCGTCACAACCAGCATCGGCACATTGAGTCCTTGTTCCGCCAACGTGCCGATACTAAGTTTCGCTAGGATCCACCCACTGACACCAGCTATAATGCTCCACATTAAAGATAGAAAGTTGTCTGTATCTATGCCATCACTGGTCTTCTTATGTTTACCCACGTTCATTGCTGTTGCATTATTCTGGTCTGCCATCTTCGATGCTGGTTTTAAAAATCCTGAGGTAAAGATTTCAGATGTAATATATATGTTATTTAACATGCAGTGTAACAGTTAACATGTAATATCCTTTGTGTCTTTTGACAACAATTCTCTGGGGTATATATAGCTGTTCTGTCCTGAACAGACAGAACGCAAAGGCAGAACGCGGTATGACGTATATAAAGATAGAACGCAGCATGACGTGTATAAAGGCAGAACGCGGTATGACGTATATAAAGACAGACCGCGGTATGACGTATATAAAGACAGAACGCGGCATGACACAATAAAAACAAAACGCGACGTCACGACCTTTGCTTGTGCCGCCGTTGCCAAGCAACGTTCTGTTTGGGGGATCCCAGTGAGCACGAACGCGGATTTCATTATGTCTGTATAATACAACTGTTTACTGCTGGAACACGCATGCGCACGGACTCAGTGCATTTTTCTAAGTTAGAGAGGCTGGAGTGTATCTCCAGCCGGCGATATAAAACGTTATAAAATCGAGTATTTAGGACATTTCACATGTAAAATACACGTGTATTTTCCGTAGTTTTCTTACTGTCCGTAGTACTACGGACAGCGAGTGGGGCTGTACACAGTTTAAATGTGGAGGACGTGAGTAAAACGAAGTAATGTACAAATAAACATGGTCAAAACATTGTATAAAGTATACACTGTGTAAAATCCAGTTCAGCAGCGTTCCGTTGAAGACACGTTTATACGTCTATGGTCTCCGGTGAAGAGATCTTCAAAACTGGTCTAAAAGTCAATGTGTTTTTCTAATACTTTTTTATTTACAGATGTCCAGCTTGAAAATGGCATATCTCCTGAAACCGGCTCCTGTGTGGCTTTGAAAACGAGATTTAAAGAAGGAAAAGGAGATTATGGTTTGTGGTTAATGTTAGTAACACATCAACAGTTTCCACTTACAGGACAAAAGACCAAGCGACACAGGCAACAGTTCATTTGTATTTATTAAAGCACAATATAAACAATGTTCTTCATATAAAACCATAATCTCCTTTTCCTTCATCATTTTGTAAGGTCCAACAGGGAAATACAGTGAACATGCATTACAATTTAAAAAAATTGAAGACTTTGATTTCCAATTATGAATTGAATAAAATGTATTTTTTATTATTATCATCCTTAAGTTGTGCTACATATTACAGATGGGAAAAACAAAACGATATTTTTGCATTATAAAAATGACTTGTGACATGTTACAATTCTGACACAAATCAACATTATGAGATATGGCAAACTTTTGACTTAATTGGTCAAACTTAAGGTACTTAATTATGAAATATAGCATGTATTATGACATATATATTTTACTTATCTCAGAATTTTGATACAGCACGTCATAATGTTGACTTAGGCTTCCACAACCTGTTGATATCGTCTCTGTGTTATTTTAACACATCTTTATGTTGAAATATGTAACACACAGCATGTGTTGAATGTGCTAACACACTGACTGTGTTGAAAGCAACACAAAATGTGTTGTCCTTAACTCGACAGGCAGGTGTGTTAAAGCATGTCAACAGTTAGCACATTGGTGTTAGTTTAGCAGTAAATACATAATAATGAAGCTAATTTGCTTACATTCATGTGGAGTTCATAAAGTGGCTTTAAAAGTTAAATAAAAACAACAGAAACAGTAGTATCCTCTTAAATATAACTACAAGAAATGAATATCTTATACTGGTTTTAGGTAAAACTATGTTACCGCGTAGAGCAACATAATTCTGGAGGTCTTAATTTTAATGTTTGACTCTATTAAGTTAGGTCCCTGCTGTAAAAGCTGGAGAATATGTAACAACCAGTAGAAGGGTCGGCCCAGCCCACCACGTGCTGTGGGGTCAGAGGTCAGCAAGAAGTGAGCTGCAGTTAGTTCATGAGATGTTTGAGCTCAAATCAATGTGTGGCTAAAGCACAACAATGAGAAGGAAATTAAAATCTCAGTCTCTGTAATCATGGAAATTATTAAAACAAGTGACTTTTTTTGAATACCAAACACAAAGTAAACCTCAGTTGAAGTACATTTTGGATAAAGGGATCAATCACTGAATTATTTTTGTTGTTAGGAAGTGTTTGAACTGATTTCCGTGCATATCGACTCTTGTTCTGAATTACCACCACTTGGTGTCAGCACATCACCACTGATCACAGATCCGATCACAGGCTAGGGACCAGCTGATTGTATATTATTACTGCAATACATGTTACTGAGTGTGGCAAACAGCAACACATTGAAATAAGATAATTAATAAATATATTTCAGGTAAAATTCAACAAAATAAATGTTTGACCAAAATATAAGCTCAATTTACATAAGCTTAACTCAAAAATATTTGACATCAAATATGAATTCCATGCTTCTTGTTCTCACTTATTCTATTATCAGATATATCAATAATATAACACGGGTTGTAACTAACTGTTTTCATGAATAATTAATTTGTGGATTATTCTACTGATTAATTGTTTGGCCTGTGAAATGTCAGTTTAATATTTCAGTTGACAAAGAAGCAAATCATATTTGAGAAGCTGGAACAAGACGATATGTTGAATTCTTGGTTCACTTTTTTATTCTAGCCAACTGGCTTTACATGGGATGGCTATTGGTTATAAATTATAAGATAAAAATAGAAAAAAATGAACATTATTATATTTCAACTTGCATCGTCAGCTGCTGTAGGAACTATTTTTTCAGGAGATATATGAAATTGTACAATAAACTTCAAAGGCTAAAATTTGTCTCAACCCTTTAAAATTCACAGAATCAGCAGTAGTAAAACTAAAGTGTGTAAAACCACTTTTATATAAGAAGCAGACAGACACTCGTATCCCTTACGGCACAATATTTATTCAACAATATACAGATTAATTTCTCTCTACATCGCAGACTGATCTGCAGTTTTTATATTTATCTTGCTTTCACCTTTGTACATTTTCTATTTACAAGATTTAAAATAAGTCTCTCTCTCCATTTATACAACGTCAATAGTACAGTGTCATCACATCGTCCGGCAGCGTCACCTCGAAAGCGACTCGATTAGATTCATCGTTGATAATCTGTTTATGTTTCATACACCAACTAACGTCGTTGAGCCACAGAGCAGCGGACTGACAGGAGGGCTCGACATGCACCAACAGTCCCGGTGTGCGTCTCTTTGTGAGGGCAGTCGAATGACAGAGGGATGGTCCACATGAGCGGCCCTGGAGCTCTGCAGCACCTCAACAGGGTGTAGAAACAGAGCCGCTGTTGAGGACTTGCACTTTAAAAAAACAAAATCAGCTTCAATGCATCTGCCCCGTCCCACCCGACACGGATCAAGAAGAGCTGGTAACACCAAAGAAAATTTTGAAAATAAAAGGGGAAAAACATGTTGCATAGAATCAATTCTGACTTGAAGAACAGAAATGTTGGTGCTGCCATTTTAAAAAATGGGGCTTTTTGATAAACTCCTGAGACCTTCCGGACCCCCGTAACATTTGTTGTTTTTGGTTTTGAAAAGAAAAAAAATAATAGCCGTGTGTACCCTTAGACTTTAACAAAAATATCATTGCGTTGGATGTGACATCACATAGAAGTACTACTTTAAAGAGACTAAAAACCCTGCATTGATTGTATACACATTTGCACACACATATATATATATTATTTCAATAACTATCTTGAGGAGAGAGGTGGGTGGATTAAAGTGCATAAAACAAAGCCCACAGTTATCACATGAAGGACAGGAAATGTCCACCAGCAACAGGCTGAACCTTTTACTCCCTAATTGAGACGTTTTTTGAAATGTGAGTGGACCTTATGTGGAGTTCTGGGCCTGTTAGTCGACTCAAATGAATAGCAGATACATATTTCCAGCCACAGTCAAATTTTTCATCAACATTCACTGGCTGGGGTTCATTTCCCGCCCTGATCACATGAAATAACACCAGACACTGAGGAGTAATCGTCTATCCGTTACTCCAAGTCCACATACAGTACCAACATGACTGCTGGTAACCTCGGTCAGGGGCACTCGTATCAATGACATGAACACGTCACCAAAAACAGCAAAAGAGTTGACACTCAACTTACGGCAAAAATACAGCAAATGGGACAACACGGCTCGTTGTGAGCGACACAGCAGACGGACCGGGCGAGTGTGAACTGGAGCTGCACTCCTCTCTTCTCCCTTCACAGTGCAGTCCAGCAGGAGGAGGAGGAGCATGCGAGTCCAAAGAGCCGAGGCCTTTTAGGCCTGAAATGTTTAAGGCTAAAGCGCACACAGCACTCACTCAGGACCAGGAGCAGCAGCAGCAGCCGTGAAGGTTTCCGGCACAGCAGGAGCGTGATTGTGTGGGATTTTATATATACATCAATCATTCATTCTCTTTGTTAAAACAAGCACGTGAGCAAGACACGGGAAATGCAATACGACGACGGACATCTACAGTACACGGACGAATAATATACTGCGTCTACGTGTGAACAGCAAACTGTGAGTGTGTGTGTGTAACACACACACTCACTCACACACACCTGTGATTAACGAATTCATGGCAAAAAAGGTGAAGCTGCATCTCAGGGCACGTTGAGCCGTACGTCCAAACATCCCTTGTTTTGTCCCCTAACTCTGAAATAAGACCAGTAAACAGAAAGAAAATAGGCATTTCAACTTAAGACACCCAAGCAAAAACACAATGTCCTTAGAGGATGTGTATTGGCACATCTGGCAAAAGACGAGGACGAGACTCGGGTTTGGCTCGCTGGCTGTTTCACACATCTGTAACAGCTGTGCTTTGCAGGGCACTAAAACATGCAGACAAGCACGCCGTGTTCACTTCACTGGGCCTGGGCAGAGATCACTACAGAAGGCTAAGCTAGCACTGTTAGCAGATGCAGGCATTTAACAGCAGAGATTCAAACTCCATGCATATGAGCATTGAAGGAACAAAAAAAAAAAATTGCACTTCAAAAATTCATTACATAAAAATTTACAAAGAAAATATAAGCCGGACATTTCTCGGGAATTCAAATGATCAGGTTTATCCCGATGTGGGTGTTTGATATTTGACAGTCGTGTTCTTGTTTGCTGTGATTGAACTGAAATGCGAGGCCGAGATAATTCAGTCACGACTCCTCACATGAACGGGTTTGACAGCTTCATCACAGTTCTAGTGTGAAACCAGTTTGGTCCCCACTATTTAACCCCCACCCCCCCAACTGTTCAAGCGCTCCAGTTTCAAACCTAACGGGGGTCTTTAAATCCTGCGTCTGATTGGGAGACAAGTGTCCGAGTGGCAGGGTGAACACACGATGAGGTAGAACAAAATGTTTAATGAGTAGGGGTGTAACGATACGCGTATTCGTATTGAACCGTTCGGTACGAGGCTCACGGTTCGGTAGGACGTGACGATGCGCAGTGACACGTTCACGCCTGCGGAGGGCAGTATATCACCCAGTGCCAAACACACCCACAAGTGCTTTCAGATGGAAGGGCCCATTGAATGGTTTGAACCACAATAACAATCCAATATAAAATAGTCATTGCCTTTTAGCTTCAGACCCAAACCTGCAGCGTCTACAACGTTTGTACATTTCCCACATAGTGATTGCTTCATTAATTGTCCCGCCTTCATCTCCTCCCTTGTCCTTAACTAGACAGGCAGGTGTGTTAAAAATGAACACATGATGTGATATTTTGAAACCCATCTGTTTTGAGAGTGCAGAAATACAGTACTACAGTAAAACTACTTTGTTACTTTCCATTACTGACTACATTTCAGGGAGTAATATCGTGCTTTCTACTTCATTACATTTGTCTGACATCTTTAGCTGATTATAGAATATGATCAACAACGAACGCAACGGCAGCACCTGCCTTTGACTCAATACGTCTGTGTTGTTGACATATGTCTTGAGATGTCAGTAAAATGAAACCAGAATTTTTAACCCGGATTCAGATTTGTGTTCTGCCAACCAGCACATATTTATCAAGATAATGCCTGGTTGCAAAACAATTCATCAGGGAATGTGCTAAAGTTCACGTCACGGAGAATATGTGCAATGTACAGAGATGATATGAATCTGTGAATGTAGGTTTTATATGTTGAAACTTTGAGACATTGATCATGATTTTGATTCAATGTTATTGTTCTTCTAGAAAGTTATTTTTGGTTATTTTGTAGAAATGAATTTCGTGTCATGAGTTTTTTTAGTACTTATTATTGTACTTTATAGAAATTAATCATCAGAACTTTATTCTGAGTTGAATAATTACAGCTCTTACAGAAAAATGATAAGTGAGATAAGCTAATTGAATTACATTTTTTTTTTTTTTTTCGATGTTATTGAATTCATTTTGACATGTTAAACTGGGGGAACCGGAGCACACCGGAGAAAACCCTTAACTATCATCACAGTAGAAGTCCCTCAGACTCACAAAGGCTCAAGCCTTCTAGCTGTCACACTGTTGACCTCTGTGGGGCAGAGCTCAACTCCTGCCCCATCGAGGTAAATGGTAAATGGACTGTACTGTAAAGCGATTTTCTAGTCTTCACGACCACTCAAAGCGCTTTCACATTTGTCATCATTCACCCATTCACACCCATTCATACGCTGATGGTGGAGGCCATGCCCACCATCAGGCCTAACTAACATTCACACACCGTACGCACCACACTGTTGACCTCTGTGGGGCAGAGCTCAACTCCTGCCCCATCGAGGTAAATGGTAAATGGACTGTACTGTAAAGCGCTTTTCTAGTCTTCACGACCACTCAAAGCGCTTTCACATTTGTCATCATTCACCCATTCACACCCATTCATACACTGATGGTGGAGGCCATGCCCACCATCAGGCCTAACTAACATTCACACACCGTACGCACAGCTACGGGAGCAATTTTGGGGTTCAGTGTCTTGCCCAAGGACACATCGACATGCGACTAGCGGAGCCGGGGATCAAACCACTGATCCTGCTCTCTACTAAGCCACAGTCGCCACAGGTGACCTGCTGCGCCGCTGTTCTTGGTCCCTCTATGATGAAGGACAGAGGACACAGCAGGAGACTGCTTTCATTTTGAAGAAGAAAAAAAAACTCAAGCATTTTTTTCCCCCTCAAGATGAATACCGCATTAAAGAGATGTTTGTTGTTTTGATTTGGTGAATGAAGTTGATATTCACTAAATGTAGGGTAAATCTTACCTTACCTTCACCTGTATAACACCAACCCTATTTCTACGCCTGCAGATGTTGGAGATGGCTTTGCCCACAGATGAGAAGAACTTGCAAATGGTCCTGCGCTTTTTGGCTGGTGTCATCAGGTGATCTTTGACAGAGGAGGCAATGCAGTCCCCAAGTTCTGGTTCCTCTGAAAGCATGGACACCAACACCATTTCTACACTGCCCCACTTCTTACACAGGTCCTGGGTAATGGCGTTGTCAAGTTCTTTGAACGTTTTTGAGGTTGGATCAAAATCGACACCCTGGACTTCGATCCACGTTCTTTCAAACAGAGGCATAATGATGGCCTCGTAGTCTGCAGTGGGCCAGTTCATTTTGGCTTTCCTGAATATCCGCGAGACCAGCGCCTCGAAGAATATCTTAACTGATGTTTTCTTTATTTCATCCTGTGCTGTTGCACCTGGCGCAGGTTTGGCAGGTGCTTCCTCACATACTGAGCCAGGAGTTGCAGAAGGTACGTCGTCCTCGATGCTGTCGACCGGCAACGGAGATGATGAAAGAGACTCAGGGTCCATTCTCTTACATACTGAGCCAGGAGTTGCAGAAGGTACGTCGTCCTCGGTGCTGTCAATATCAATGCCCCCGTTGTAATCTGGCTCATCCAACTTCACCAGTCAGTCTGACACCCTATCCACAAAATTCGAAGGGTTGCCCGTATAATTTTTGATCAAAGGACGCAGCACGTTAGCTCCAATGACTGTGGTCTCTGGACCCGTCACAACCAGCATCGGCACATTGAGTCCTTGTTCCGCCAACGTGCCGATACTAAGTTTCGCTAGGATCCACCCAATGACACCAGCTATAATGCTCCACATTAAAGATAGAAAGTTGTCTGTATCTATGCCATCACTGGTCTTCTTATGTTTACCCACGTTCATTGCTGTTGCATTATTCTGGTCTGCCATCTTCGATGCTGGTTTTAAAAATCCTGAGGTAAAGATTTCAGATGTAATATATATGTTATTTAACATGCAGTGTAACAGTTAACATGTAATATCCTTTGTGTCTTTTGACAACAATTCTCTGGGGTATATATAGCTGTTCTGTCCTGAACAGACAGAACGTGGTATGACGTATATAAAGACAGACCGCGGTATGACGTATATAAAGACAGAACGCGGCATGACGTATATAAAGACAGACCGCGGCATGACGTATATAAAGACAGACCGCGGCATGACACAATAAAAACAAAACGCGACGTCACGACCTTTGCTTGTGCCGCCGTTGCCAAGCAACGTTCTGTTTGGGGCCTCCCAGTGAGCACGAACGCGGATTTCATTATGTCTGTATAATACAACTGTTTACTGCTGGAACACGCATGCGCACGGACTCAGTGCATTTTTCTAAGTTAGAGAGGCTGGAGTGTATCTCCAGCCGGCGATATAAAACGTTATAAAATCGAGTATTTAGGACATTTCACATGTAAAATACACGTGTATTTTCCGTAGTTTTCTTACTGTCCGTAGTACTACGGACAGCGAGTGGGGCTGTACACAGTTTAAATGTGGAGGACGTGAGTAAAACGAAGTAATGTACAAATAAACATGGTCAAAACATTGTATAAAGTATACACTGTGTAAAATCCAGTTCAGCAGCGTTCCGTTGAAGACACGTTTATACGTCTATGGTCTCCGGTGAAGAGATCTTCAAAACTGGTCTAAAAGTCAATGTGTTTTTCTAATACTTTTTTATTTACAGATGTCCATCTTGAAAATGGCATATCTCCTGAAACCGGCTCCTGTGTGGCTTTGAAAACGAGATTTAAAGAAGGAAAAGGAGATTATGGTTTGTGGTTAATGTTAGTAACACATCAACAGTTTCCACTTACAGGACAAAAGACCAAGCGACACAGGCAACAGTTCATTTGTATTTATTAAAGCACAATATAAACAATGTTCTTCATATAAAACCATAATCTCCTTTTCCTTCATCATTTTGTAAGGTCCAACAGGGAAATACAGTGAACATGCATTACAATTAAAAAAATTGAAGACTTTGATTTCCAATTATGAATTGAATAAAATGTATTTTTTATTATTATCATCCTTAAGTTGTGCTACATATTACAGATGGGAAAAACAAAACGATATTTTTGCATTATAAAAATGACTTGTGACATGTTACAATTCTGACACAAATCAACATTATGAGATATGGCAAACTTTTGACTTAATTGGTCAAACTTAAGGTACTTAATTATGAAATATAGCATGTATTATGACATATATATTTTACTTATCTCAGAATTTTGATACAGCACGTCATAATGTTGACTTAGGCTTCCACAACCTGTTGATATCGTCTCTGTGTTATTTTAACACATCTTTATGTTGAAATATGTAACACACAGCATGTGTTGAATGTGCTAACACACTGACTGTGTTGAAAGCAACACAAAATGTGTTGTCCTTAACTCGACAGGCAGGTGTGTTAAAGCATGTCAACAGTTAGCACATTGGTGTTAGTTTAGCAGTAAATACATAATAATGAAGCTAATTTGCTTACATTCATGTGGAGTTCATAAAGTGGCTTTAAAAGTTAAATAAAAACAACAGAAACAGTAGTATCCTCTTCAATATAACTACAAGAAATGAATATCTTATACTGGTTTTAGGTAAAACTATGTTACCGCGTAGAGCAACATAATTCTGGAGGTCTTAATTTTAATGTTTGACTCTATTAAGTTAGGTCCCTGCTGTAAAAGCTGGAGAATATGTAACAACCAGTAGAAGGGGTCGGCCCAGCCCACCACGTGCTGTGGGGTCAGAGGTCAGCAAGAAGTGAGCTGCAGTTAGTTCATGAGATGTTTGAGCTCAAATCAATGTGTGGCTAAAGCACAACAATGAGAAGGAAATTAAAATCTCAGTCTCTGTAATCATGGAAATTATTAAAACAAGTGACTTTTTTTGAATACCAAACACAAAGTAAACCTCAGTTGAAGTACATTTTGGATAAAGGGATCAATCACTGAATTATTTTTGTTGTTAGGAAGTGTTTGAACTGATTTCCGTGCATATCGACTCTTGTTCTGAATTACCACCACTTGGTGTCAGCACATCACCACTGATCACAGATCCGATCACAGGCTAGGGACCAGCTGATTGTATATTATTACTGCAATACATGTTACTGAGTGTGGCAAACAGCAACACATTGAAATAAGATAATTAATAAATATATTTCAGGTAAAATTCAACAAAATAAATGTTTGACCAAAATATAAGCTCAATTTACATAAGCTTAACTCAAAAATATTTGACATCAAATATGAATTCCATGCTTCTTGTTCTCACTTATTCTATTATCAGATATATCAATAATATAACACGGGTTGTAACTAACTGTTTTCATGAATAATTAATTTGTGGATTATTCTACTGATTAATTGTTTGGCCTGTGAAATGTCAGTTTAATATTTCAGTTGACAAAGAAGCAAATCATATTTGAGAAGCTGGAACAAGACGATATGTTGAATTCTTGGTTCACTTTTTTATTCTAGCCAACTGGCTTTACATGGGATGGCTATTGGTTATAAATGATAAGATAAAAATAGAAAAAAATGAACATTATTATATTTCAACTTGCATCGTCAGCTGCTGTAGGAACTATTTTTTCAGGAGATATATGAAATTGTACAATAAACTTCAAAGGCTAAAATTTGTCTCAACCCTTTAAAATTCACAGAATCAGCAGTAGTAAAACTAAAGTGTGTAAAACCACTTTTATATAAGAAGCAGACAGACACTCGTATCCCTTACGGCACAATATTTATTCAACAATATACAGATTAATTTCTCTCTACATCGCAGACTGATCTGCAGTTTTTATATTTATCTTGCTTTCACCTTTGTACATTTTCTATTTACAAGATTTAAAATAAGTCTCTCTCTCCATTTATACAACGTCAATAGTACAGTGTCATCACATCGTCCGGCAGCGTCACCTCGAAAGCGACTCGATTAGATTCATCGTTGATAATCTGTTTATGTTTCATACACCAACTAACGTCGTTGAGCCACAGAGCAGCGGACTGACAGGAGGGCTCGACATGCACCAACAGTCCCGGTGTGCGTCTCTTTGTGAGGGCAGTCGAATGACAGAGGGATGGTCCACATGAGCGGCCCTGGAGCTCTGCAGCACCTCAACAGGGTGTAGAAACAGAGCCGCTGTTGAGGACTTGCACTTTAAAAAAACAAAATCAGCTTCAATGCATCTGCCCCGTCCCACCCGACACGGATCAAGAAGAGCTGGTAACACCAAAGAAAATTTTGAAAATAAAAGGGGAAAAACATGTTGCATAGAATCAATTCTGACTTGAAGAACAGAAATGTTGGTGCTGCCATTTTAAAAAATGGGGCTTTTTGATAAACTCCTGAGACCTTCCGGACCCCCGTAACATTTGTTGTTTTTGGTTTTGAAAAGAAAAAAAATAATAGCCGTGTGTACCCTTAGACTTTAACAAAAATATCATTGCGTTGGATGTGACATCACATAGAAGTACTACTTTAAAGAGACTAAAAACCCTGCATTGATTGTATACACATTTGCACACACATATATATATATTATTTCAATAACTATCTTGAGGAGAGAGGTGGGTGGATTAAAGTGCATAAAACAAAGCCCACAGTTATCACATGAAGGACAGGAAATGTCCACCAGCAACAGGCTGAACCTTTTACTCCCTAATTGAGACGTTTTTTGAAATGTGAGTGGACCTTATGTGGAGTTCTGGGCCTGTTAGTCGACTCAAATGAATAGCAGATACATATTTCCAGCCACAGTCAAATTTTTCATCAACATTCACTGGCTGGGGTTCATTTCCCGCCCTGATCACATGAAATAACACCAGACACTGAGGAGTAATCGTCTATCCGTTACTCCAAGTCCACATACAGTACCAACATGACTGCTGGTAACCTCGGTCAGGGGCACTCGTATCAATGACATGAACACGTCACCAAAAACAGCAAAAGAGTTGACACTCAACTTACGGCAAAAATACAGCAAATGGGACAACACGGCTCGTTGTGAGCGACACAGCAGACGGACCGGGCGAGTGTGAACTGGAGCTGCACTCCTCTCTTCTCCCTTCACAGTGCAGTCCAGCAGGAGGAGGAGGAGCATGCGAGTCCAAAGAGCCGAGGCCTTTTAGGCCTGAAATGTTTAAGGCTAAAGCGCACACAGCACTCACTCAGGACCAGGAGCAGCAGCAGCAGCCGTGAAGGTTTCCGGCACAGCAGGAGCGTGATTGTGTGGGATTTTATATATACATCAATCATTCATTCTCTTTGTTAAAACAAGCACGTGAGCAAGACACGGGAAATGCAATACGACGACGGACATCTACAGTACACGGACGAATAATATACTGCGTCTACGTGTGAACAGCAAACTGTGAGTGTGTGTGTGTAACACACACACTCACTCACACACACCTGTGATTAACGAATTCATGGCAAAAAAGGTGAAGCTGCATCTCAGGGCACGTTGAGCCGTACGTCCAAACATCCCTTGTTTTGTCCCCTAACTCTGAAATAAGACCAGTAAACAGAAAGAAAATAGGCATTTCAACTTAAGACACCCAAGCAAAAACACAATGTCCTTAGAGGATGTGTATTGGCACATCTGGCAAAAGACGAGGACGAGACTCGGGTTTGGCTCGCTGGCTGTTTCACACATCTGTAACAGCTGTGCTTTGCAGGGCACTAAAACATGCAGACAAGCACGCCGTGTTCACTTCACTGGGCCTGGGCAGAGATCACTACAGAAGGCTAAGCTAGCACTGTTAGCAGATGCAGGCATTTAACAGCAGAGATTCAAACTCCATGCATATGAGCATTGAAGGAACAAAAAAAAAAAATTGCACTTCAAAAATTCATTACATAAAAATTTACAAAGAAAATATAAGCCGGACATTTCTCGGGAATTCAAATGATCAGGTTTATCCCGATGTGGGTGTTTGATATTTGACAGTCGTGTTCTTGTTTGCTGTGATTGAACTGAAATGCGAGGCCGAGATAATTCAGTCACGACTCCTCACATGAACGGGTTTGACAGCTTCATCACAGTTCTAGTGTGAAACCAGTTTGGTCCCCACTATTTAACCCCCACCCCCCAACTGTTCAAGCGCTCCAGTTTCAAACCTAACGGGGGTCTTTAAATCCTGCGTCTGATTGGGAGACAAGTGTCCGAGTGGCAGGGTGAACACACGATGAGGTAGAACAAAATGTTTAATGAGTAGGGGTGTAACGATACGCGTATTCGTATTGAACCGTTCGGTACGAGGCTCACGGTTCGGTAGGACGTGACGATGCGCAGTGACACGTTCACGCCTGCGGAGGGCAGTATATCACCCAGAGCCAAACACACCCACAAGTGCTTTCAGATGGAAGGGCCCATTGAATGGTTTGAACCACAATAACAATCCAATATAAAATAGTCATTGCCTTTTAGCTTCAGACCCAAACCTGCAGCGTCTACAACGTTTGTACATTTCCCACATAGTGATTGCTTCATTAATTGTCCCGCCTTCATCTCCTCCCTTGTCCTTAACTAGACAGGCAGGTGTGTTAAAAATGAACACATGATGTGATATTTTGAAACCCATCTGTTTTGAGAGTGCAGAAATACAGTACTACAGTAAAACTACTTTGTTACTTTCCATTACTGACTACATTTCAGGGAGTAATATCGTGCTTTCTACTTCATTACATTTGTCTGACATCTTTAGCTGATTATAGAATATGATCAACAACGAACGCAACGGCAGCACCTGCCTTTGACTCAATACGTCTGTGTTGTTGACATATGTCTTGAGATGTCAGTAAAATGAAACCAGAATTTTTAACCCGGATTCAGATTTGTGTTCTGCCAACTAGCACATATTTATCAAGATAATGCCTGGTTGCAAAACAATTCATCAGGGAATGTGCTAAAGTTCACGTCACGGAGAATATGTGCAATGTACAGAGATGATATGAATCTGTGAATGTAGGTTTTATATGTTGAAACTTTGAGACATTGATCATGATTTTGATTCAATGTTATTGTTCTTCTAGAAAGTTATTTTTGGTTATTTTGTAGAAATGAATTTCGTGTCATGAGTTTTTTTAGTACTTATTATTGTACTTTATAGAAATTAATCATCAGAACTTTATTCTGAGTTGAATAATTACAGCTCTTACAGAAAAATGATAAGTGAGATAAGCTAATTGAATTACATTTTTTTTTTTTTTTTCGATGTTATTGAATTCATTTTGACATGTTAAACTGGGGGAACCGGAGCACACCGGAGAAAACCCTTAACTATCATCACAGTAGAAGTCCCTCAGACTCACAAAGGCTCAAGCCTTCTAGCTGTCACACTGTTGACCTCTGTGGGGCAGAGCTCAACTCCTGCCCCATCGAGGTAAATGGTAAATGGACTGTACTGTAAAGCGATTTTCTAGTCTTCACGACCACTCAAAGCGCTTTCACATTTGTCATCATTCACCCATTCACACCCATTCATACGCTGATGGTGGAGGCCATGCCCACCATCAGGCCTAACTAACATTCACACACCGTACGCACCACACTGTTGACCTCTGTGGGGCGGAGCTCAACTCCTGCCCCATCGAGGTAAATGGTAAATGGACTGTACTGTAAAGCGATTTTCTAGGCTTCACGACCACTCAAAGCGCTTTCACATTTGTCATCATTCACCCATTCACACCCATTCATACGCTGATGGTGGAGGCCATGCCCACCATCAGGCCTAACTAACATTCACACACCGTACGCACCACACTGTTGACCTCTGTGGGGCGGAGCTCAACTCCTGCCCCATCGAGGTAAATGGTAAATGGACTGTACTGTAAAGCGATTTTCTAGGCTTCACGACCACTCAAAGCGCTTTCACATTTGTCATCATTCACCCATTCACACCCATTCATACACTGATGGTGGAGGCCATGCCCACCATCAGGCCTAACTAACATTCACACACCGTACGCACAGCTACGGGAGCAATTTTGGGGTTCAGTGTCTTGCCCAAGGACACATCGACATGCGACTAGCGGAGCCGGGGATCAAACCACCGATCCTGCTCTCTACTAAGCCACAGTCGCCACAGGTGACCTGCTGCGCCGCTGGTCTTGGTCCCTCTATGATGAAGGACAGAGGACACAGCAGGAGACTGCTTTCATTTTGAAGAAGAAAAAAAAACTCAAGCATTTTTTTCACCCTCAAGATGAATACCGCATTAAAGAGATGTTTGTTGTTTTGATTTGGTGAATGAAGTTGATATTCACTAAATGTAGGGTAAATCTTACCTTACCTTCACCTATATAACACCAACCCTATTTCTACGCCTGCAGATGTTGGAGATGGCTTTGCCCACAGATGAGAAGAACTTGCAAATGGGGCTGCGCTTTTTGGCTGGTGTCATCAGGTGATCTTTGACTGATGTTTTCTTTATTTCATCCTGTGCTGTTGCACCTGGCGCAGGTTTGGCAGGTGCTTCCTCACATACTGAGCCAGGAGTTGCAGAAGGTACGTCGTCCTCGATGCTGTCGACCGGCAACGGAGATGATGAAAGAGACTCAGGGTCCATTCTCTTACATACTGAGCCAGGAGTTGCTGAAGGTACGTCGTCCTCGGTGCTGTCAATATCAATGCCCCCGTTGTAATCTGGCTCATCCAACTTCACCAGCCAGTCTGACACCCTATCCACAAAATTCGAAGGGTTGCCCGTATAATAAGCATATATTGGAAACTCTTTGAGAGTATACCATTGGGCTTCGGGCTTCTGCGGCTCCTCCTGCGGCTCCTCCTGCGGCTCCTCCTGCGGCTCCTCCTGCGGCTCCTCCTGCGGCTCCTCCTGCGTCTCCTCCTGCGGCTCCTCCTGCGGCTCCTCCTGCGGCTCCTCCTGCGGCTTATTTTTGATCAAAGGACGCAGCACGTTAGCTCCAATGACTGTGGTCTCTGGACCCGTCACAACCAGCATCGGCACATTGAGTCCTTGTTCCGCCAACGTGCCGATACTAAGTTTCGCTAGGATCCACCCACTGACACCAGCTATAAATCGAATGAACCCATGGTTGTTTAGCTCGGCCAAAGGTCTGACCTCATTCGGCATGTGCACATCTGTCCATGCAGTGTGTACATAGGACATTGATGATTCAGAACGCAACACCGCCTGCGTGTATATTCCGTTCAGTTTACAAGAAACGGAATAATTGCTTGATGGTGACTTGATGGTGTAACCTGATATAGCTTTTTTGGTGAACGAGTAAGCGAGGTAACGCATTGCATTCTGGCCAATTATAGGAATTTTCGGTGTGCTTCCCTTCACGACACGGAAATCTATTAAAAGATGCGTGTGGGAAAATGCGCCTCCATCAAATCTGAACAACAACTTGATCCCCTCAAGAACTGCCACAGTCCTCCCATTTATCACCGCGGGAGGTTCGTCTTTGGATATCATGACTTTTGATGTTTTGATATGTTTCTGCCTCCATGCTTCGCTGATGAGACATTCTTTATCGCCACAGTTCCACTCTGCTACTGTCCGAATGCCATTTAAAACACATTTAAGCCGATAGGGGGCTGTTTCTATCTCAATGACATCTGTAACATCTGTCACTGACGGTGTAGGAGAAATGAACTCATCTTTAATGCTCCACATTAAAGATAGAAAGTTGTCTGTATCTATGCCATCACTGGTCTTCTTATGTTTACCCACGTTCATTGCTGTTGCATTATTCTGGTCTGCCATCTTCGATGCTGGTTTTAAAAATCCTGAGGTAAAGATTTCAGATGTAATATATATGTTATTTAACATGCAGTGTAACAGTTAACATGTAATATCCTTTGTGTCTTTTGACAACAATTCTCTGGGGTATATATAGCTGTTCTGTCCTGAACAGACAGAACGCGGTATGACGTATATAAAGGCAGAACGCGGTATGACGTATATAAAGACAGAACGCGGCATGACGTATATAAAGACAGACCGCGGCATGACACAATAAAAACAAAACGCGACGTCACGACCTTTGCTTGTGCCGCCGTTGCCAAGCAACGTTCTGTTTGGGGCCTCCCAGTGAGCACGAACGCGGATTTCATTATGTCTGTATAATACAACTGTTTACTGCTGGAACACGCATGCGCACGGACTCAGTGCATTTTTCTAAGTTAGAGAGGCTGGAGTGTATCTCCAGCCGGCGATATAAAACGTTATAAAATCGAGTATTTAGGACATTTCACATGTAAAATACACGTGTATTTTCCGTAGTTTTCTTACTGTCCGTAGTACTACGGACAGCGAGTGGGGCTGTACACAGTTTAAATGTGGAGGACGTGAGTAAAACGAAGTAATGTACAAATAAACATGGTCAAAACATTGTTGTTTGGCTTATAGCAACATACAAACAATATAAAGTATACACTGTGTAAAATCCAGTTCAGCAGCGTTCCGTTGAAGACACGTTTATACGTCTATGGTCTCCGGTGAAGAGATCTTCAAAACTGGTCTAAAAGTCAATGTGTTTTTCTAATACTTTTTTATTTACAGATGTCCAGCTTGAAAATGGCATATCTCCTGAAACCGGCTCCTGTGTGGCTTTGAAAACGAGATTTAAAGAAGGAAAAGGAGATTATGGTTTGTGGTTAATGTTAGTAACACATCAACAGTTTCCACTTACAGGACAAAAGACCAAGCGACACAGGCAACAGTTCATTTGTATTTATTAAAGCACAATATAAACAATGTTCTTCATATAAAACCATAATCTCCTTTTCCTTCATCAGTTTGTAAGGTCCAACAGGGAAATACAGTGAACATGCATTACAATTAAAAAAATTGAAGACTTTGATTTCCAATTATGAATTGAATAAAATGTATTCTTTTTATTATCATCCTTAAGTTGTGCTACATATTACAGATGGGAAAAACAAAACGATATTTTTGCATGATAAAAATGACTTGTGACATGTTACAATTCTGACACAAATCAACATTATGAGATATGGCAAACTTTTGACTTAATTGGTCAAACTTAAGGTACTTAATTATGAAATATAGCATGTATTATGACATATATATTTTACTTATCTCAGAATTTTGATACAGCACGTCATAATGTTGACTTAGGCTTCCACAACCTGTTGATATCGTCTCTGTGTTATTTTAACACATCTTTATGTTGAAATATGTAACACACAGCATGTGTTGAATGTGCTAACACACTGACTGTGTTGAAAGCAACACAAAATGTGTTGTCCTTAACTCGACAGGCAGGTGTGTTAAAGCATGTCAACAGTTAGCACATTGGTGTTAGTTTAGCAGTAAATACATAATAATGAAGCTAATTTGCTTACATTCATGTGGAGTTCATAAAGTGGCTTTAAAAGTTAAATAAAAACAACAGAAACAGTAGTATCCTCTTCAATATAACTACAAGAAATGAATATCTTATACTGGTTTTAGGTAAAACTATGTTACCGCGTAGAGCAACATAATTCTGTAGGTCTTAATTTTAATGTTTGACTCTATTAAGTTAGGTCCCTGCTGTAAAAGCTGGAGAATATGTAACAACCAGTAGAAGGGGTCGGCCCAGCCCACCACGTGCTGTGGGGTCAGAGGTCAGCAAGAAGTGAGCTGCAGTTAGTTCATGAGATGTTTGAGCTCAAATCAATGTGTGGCTAAAGCACAACAATGAGAAGGAAATTAAAATCTCAGTCTCTGTAATCATGGAAATTATTAAAACAAGTGACTTTTTTTGAATACCAAACACAAAGTAAACCTCAGTTGAAGTACATTTTGGATAAAGGGATCAATCACTGAATTATTTTTGTTGTTAGGAAGTGTTTGAACTGATTTCCGTGCATATCGACTCTTGTTCTGAATTACCACCACTTGGTGTCAGCACATCACCACTGATCACAGATCCGATCACAGGCTAGGGACCAGCTGATTGTATATTATTACTGCAATACATGTTACTGAGTGTGGCAAACAGCAACACATTGAAATAAGATAATTAATAAATATATTTCAGGTAAAATTCAACAAAATAAATGTTTGACCAAAATATAAGCTCAATTTACATAAGCTTAACTCAAAAATATTTGACATCAAATATGAATTCCATGCTTCTTGTTCTCACTTATTCTATTATCAGATATATCAATAATATAACACGGGTTGTAACTAACTGTTTTCATGAATAATTAATTTGTGGATTATTCTACTGATTAATTGTTTGGCCTGTGAAATGTCAGTTTAATATTTCAGTTGACAAAGAAGCAAATCATATTTGAGAAGCTGGAACAAGACGATATGTTGAATTCTTGGTTCACTTTTTTATTCTAGCCAACTGGCTTTACATGGGATGGCTATTGGTTATAAATTATAAGATAAAAATAGAAAAAAATGAACATTATTATATTTCAACTTGCATCGTCAGCTGCTGTAGGAACTATTTTTTCAGGAGATATATGAAATTGTACAATAAACTTCAAAGGCTAAAATTTGTCTCAACCCTTTAAAATTCACAGAATCAGCAGTAGTAAAACTAAAGTGTGTAAAACCACTTTTATATAAGAAGCAGACAGACACTCGTATCCCTTACGGCACAATATTTATTCAACAATATACAGATTAATTTCTCTCTACATCGCAGACTGATCTGCAGTTTTTATATTTATCTTGCTTTCACCTTTGTACATTTTCTATTTACAAGATTTAAAATAAGTCTCTCTCTCCATTTATACAACGTCAATAGTACAGTGTCATCACATCGTCCGGCAGCGTCACCTCGAAAGCGACTCGATTAGATTCATCGTTGATAATCTGTTTATGTTTCATACACCAACTAACGTCGTTGAGCCACAGAGCAGCGGACTGACAGGAGGGCTCGACATGCACCAACAGTCCCGGTGTGCGTCTCTTTGTGAGGGCAGTCGAATGACAGAGGGATGGTCCACATGAGCGGCCCTGGAGCTCTGCAGCACCTCAACAGGGTGTAGAAACAGAGCCGCTGTTGAGGACTTGCACTTTAAAAAAACAAAATCAGCTTCAATGCATCTGCCCCGTCCCACCCGACACGGATCAAGAAGAGCTGGTAACACCAAAGAAAATTTTGAAAATAAAAGGGGAAAAACATGTTGCATAGAATCAATTCTGACTTGAAGAACAGAAATGTTGGTGCTGCCATTTTAAAAAATGGGGCTTTTTGATAAACTCCTGAGACCTTCCGGACCCCCGTAACATTTGTTGTTTTTGGTTTTGAAAAGAAAAAAAATAATAGCCGTGTGTACCCTTAGACTTTAACAAAAATATCATTGCGTTGGATGTGACATCACATAGAAGTACTACTTTAAAGAGACTAAAAACCCTGCATTGATTGTATACACATTTGCACACACATATATATATATTATTTCAATAACTATCTTGAGGAGAGAGGTGGGTGGATTAAAGTGCATAAAACAAAGCCCACAGTTATCACATGAAGGACAGGAAATGTCCACCAGCAACAGGCTGAACCTTTTACTCCCTAATTGAGACGTTTTTTGAAATGTGAGTGGACCTTATGTGGAGTTCTGGGCCTGTTAGTCGACTCAAATGAATAGCAGATACATATTTCCAGCCACAGTCAAATTTTTCATCAACATTCACTGGCTGGGGTTCATTTCCCGCCCTGATCACATGAAATAACACCAGACACTGAGGAGTAATCGTCTATCCGTTACTCCAAGTCCACATACAGTACCAACATGACTGCTGGTAACCTCGGTCAGGGGCACTCGTATCAATGACATGAACACGTCACCAAAAACAGCAAAAGAGTTGACACTCAACTTACGGCAAAAATACAGCAAATGGGACAACACGGCTCGTTGTGAGCGACACAGCAGACGGACCGGGCGAGTGTGAACTGGAGCTGCACTCCTCTCTTCTCCCTTCACAGTGCAGTCCAGCAGGAGGAGGAGGAGCATGCGAGTCCAAAGAGCCGAGGCCTTTTAGGCCTGAAATGTTTAAGGCTAAAGCGCACACAGCACTCACTCAGGACCAGGAGCAGCAGCAGCAGCCGTGAAGGTTTCCGGCACAGCAGGAGCGTGATTGTGTGGGATTTTATATATACATCAATCATTCATTCTCTTTGTTAAAACAAGCACGTGAGCAAGACACGGGAAATGCAATACGACGACGGACATCTACAGTACACGGACGAATAATATACTGCGTCTACGTGTGAACAGCAAACTGTGAGTGTGTGTGTGTAACACACACACTCACTCACACACACCTGTGATTAACGAATTCATGGCAAAAAAGGTGAAGCTGCATCTCAGGGCACGTTGAGCCGTACGTCCAAACATCCCTTGTTTTGTCCCCTAACTCTGAAATAAGACCAGTAAACAGAAAGAAAATAGGCATTTCAACTTAAGACACCCAAGCAAAAACACAATGTCCTTAGAGGATGTGTATTGGCACATCTGGCAAAAGACGAGGACGAGACTCGGGTTTGGCTCGCTGGCTGTTTCACACATCTGTAACAGCTGTGCTTTGCAGGGCACTAAAACATGCAGACAAGCACGCCGTGTTCACTTCACTGGGCCTGGGCAGAGATCACTACAGAAGGCTAAGCTAGCACTGTTAGCAGATGCAGGCATTTAACAGCAGAGATTCAAACTCCATGCATATGAGCATTGAAGGAACAAAAAAAAAAAATTGCACTTCAAAAATTCATTACATAAAAATTTACAAAGAAAATATAAGCCGGACATTTCTCGGGAATTCAAATGATCAGGTTTATCCCGATGTGGGTGTTTGATATTTGACAGTCGTGTTCTTGTTTGCTGTGATTGAACTGAAATGCGAGGCCGAGATAATTCAGTCACGACTCCTCACATGAACGGGTTTGACAGCTTCATCACAGTTCTAGTGTGAAACCAGTTTGGTCCCCACTATTTAACCCCCACCCCCCCAACTGTTCAAGCGCTCCAGTTTCAAACCTAACGGGGGTCTTTAAATCCTGCGTCTGATTGGGAGACAAGTGTCCGAGTGGCAGGGTGAACACACGATGAGGTAGAACAAAATGTTTAATGAGTAGGGGTGTAACGATACGCGTATTCGTATTGAACCGTTCGGTACGAGGCTCACGGTTCGGTAGGACGTGACGATGCGCAGTGACACGTTCACGCCTGCGGAGGGCAGTATATCACCCAGTGCCAAACACACCCACAAGTGCTTTCAGATGGAAGGGCCCATTGAATGGTTTGAACCACAATAACAATCCAATATAAAATAGTCATTGCCTTTTAGCTTCAGACCCAAACCTGCAGCGTCTACAACGTTTGTACATTTCCCACATAGTGATTGCTTCATTAATTGTCCCGCCTTCATCTCCTCCCTTGTCCTTAACTAGACAGGCAGGTGTGTTAAAAATGAACACATGATGTGATATTTTGAAACCCATCTGTTTTGAGAGTGCAGAAATACAGTACTACAGTAAAACTACTTTGTTACTTTCCATTACTGACTACATTTCAGGGAGTAATATCGTGCTTTCTACTTCACTACATTTGTCTGACATCTTTAGCTGATTATAGAATATGATCAACAACGAACGCAACGGCAGCACCTGCCTTTGACTCAATACGTCTGTGTTGTTGACATATGTCTTGAGATGTCAGTAAAATGAAACCAGAATTTTTAACCCGGATTCAGATTTGTGTTCTGCCAACCAGCACATATTTATCAAGATAATGCCTGGTTGCAAAACAATTCATCAGGGAATGTGCTAAAGTTCACGTCACGGAGAATATGTGCAATGTACAGAGATGATATGAATCTGTGAATGTAGGTTTTATATGTTGAAACTTTGAGACATTGATCATGATTTTGATTCAATGTTATTGTTCTTCTAGAAAGTTATTTTTGGTTATTTTGTAGAAATGAATTTCGTGTCATGAGTTTTTTTAGTACTTATTATTGTACTTTATAGAAATTAATCATCAGAACTTTATTCTGAGTTGAATAATTACAGCTCTTACAGAAAAATGATAAGTGAGATAAGCTAATTGAATTACATTTTTTTTTTTTTTTTCGATGTTATTGAATTCATTTTGACATGTTAAACTGGGGGAACCGGAGCACACCGGAGAAAACCCTTAACTATCATCACAGTAGAAGTCCCTCAGACTCACAAAGGCTCAAGCCTTCTAGCTGTCACACTGTTGACCTCTGTGGGGCAGAGCTCAACTCCTGCCCCATCGAGGTAAATGGTAAATGGACTGTACTGTAAAGCGATTTTCTAGTCTTCACGACCACTCAAAGCGCTTTCACATTTGTCATCATTCACCCATTCACACCCATTCATACGCTGATGGTGGAGGCCATGCCCACCATCAGGCCTAACTAACATTCACACACCGTACGCACCACACTGTTGACCTCTGTGGGGCAGAGCTCAACTCCTGCCCCATCGAGGTAAATGGTAAATGGACTGTACTGTAAAGCGCTTTTCTAGTCTTCACGACCACTCAAAGCGCTTTCACATTTGTCATCATTCACCCATTCACACCCATTCATACGCTGATGGTGGAGGCCATGCCCACCATCAGGCCTAACTAACATTCACACACCGTACGCACAGCTACGGGAGCAATTTTGGGGTTCAGTGTCTTGCCCAAGGACACATCGACATGCGACTAGCGGAGCCGGGGATCAAACCACTGATCCTGCTCTCTACTAAGCCACAGTCGCCACAGGTGACCTGCTGCGCCGCTGGTCTTGGTCCCTCTATGATGAAGGACAGAGGACACAGCAGGAGACTGCTTTCATTTTGAAGAAGAAAAAAAAACTCAAGCATTTTTTTCCCCCTCAAGATGAATACCGCATTAAAGAGATGTTTGTTGTTTTGATTTGGTGAATGAAGTTGATATTCACTAAATGTAGGGTAAATCTTACCTTACCTTCACCTGTATAACACCAACCCTATTTCTACGCCTGCAGATGTTGGAGATGGCTTTGCCCACAGATGAGAAGAACTTGCAAATGGTCCTGCGCTTTTTGGCTGGTGTCATCAGGTGATCTTTGACAGAGGAGGCAATGCAGTCCCCAAGTTCTGGTTCCTCTGAAAGCATGGACACCAACACCATTTCTACACTGCCCCACTTCTTACACAGGTCCTGGGTAATGGCGTTGTCAAGTTCTTTGAACGTTTTTGAGGTTGGATCAAAATCGACACCCTGGACTTCGATCCACGTTCTTTCAAACAGAGGCATAATGATGGCCTCGTAGTCTGCAGTGGGCCAGTTCATTTTGGCTTTCCTGAATATCCGCGAGACCAGCGCCTCGAAGAATATCTTAACTGATGTTTTCTTTATTTCATCCTGTGCTGTTGCACCTGGCGCAGGTTTGGCAGGTGCTTCCTCACATACTGAGCCAGGAGTTGCAGAAGGTACGTCGTCCTCGATGCTGTCGACCGGCAACGGAGATGATGAAAGAGACTCAGGGTCCATTCTCTTACATACTGAGCCAGGAGTTGCAGAAGGTACGTCGTCCTCGGTGCTGTCAATATCAATGCCCCCGTTGTAATCTGGCTCATCCAACTTCACCAGTCAGTCTGACACCCTATCCACAAAATTCGAAGGGTTGCCCGTATAATTTTTGATCAAAGGACGCAGCACGTTAGCTCCAATGACTGTGGTCTCTGGACCCGTCACAACCAGCATCGGCACATTGAGTCCTTGTTCCGCCAACGTGCCGATACTAAGTTTCGCTAGGATCCACCCAATGACACCAGCTATAATGCTCCACATTAAAGATAGAAAGTTGTCTGTATCTATGCCATCACTGGTCTTCTTATGTTTACCCACGTTCATTGCTGTTGCATTATTCTGGTCTGCCATCTTCGATGCTGGTTTTAAAAATCCTGAGGTAAAGATTTCAGATGTAATATATATGTTATTTAACATGCAGTGTAACAGTTAACATGTAATATCCTTTGTGTCTTTTGACAACAATTCTCTGGGGTATATATAGCTGTTCTGTCCTGAACAGACAGAACGTGGTATGACGTATATAAAGACAGACCGCGGTATGACGTATATAAAGACAGAACGCGGCATGACGTATATAAAGACAGACCGCGGCATGACGTATATAAAGACAGACCGCGGCATGACACAATAAAAACAAAACGCGACGTCACGACCTTTGCTTGTGCCGCCGTTGCCAAGCAACGTTCTGTTTGGGGCCTCCCAGTGAGCACGAACGCGGATTTCATTATGTCTGTATAATACAACTGTTTACTGCTGGAACACGCATGCGCACGGACTCAGTGCATTTTTCTAAGTTAGAGAGGCTGGAGTGTATCTCCAGCCGGCGATATAAAACGTTATAAAATCGAGTATTTAGGACATTTCACATGTAAAATACACGTGTATTTTCCGTAGTTTTCTTACTGTCCGTAGTACTACGGACAGCGAGTGGGGCTGTACACAGTTTAAATGTGGAGGACGTGAGTAAAACGAAGTAATGTACAAATAAACATGGTCAAAACATTGTATAAAGTATACACTGTGTAAAATCCAGTTCAGCAGCGTTCCGTTGAAGACACGTTTATACGTCTATGGTCTCCGGTGAAGAGATCTTCAAAACTGGTCTAAAAGTCAATGTGTTTTTCTAATACTTTTTTATTTACAGATGTCCATCTTGAAAATGGCATATCTCCTGAAACCGGCTCCTGTGTGGCTTTGAAAACGAGATTTAAAGAAGGAAAAGGAGATTATGGTTTGTGGTTAATGTTAGTAACACATCAACAGTTTCCACTTACAGGACAAAAGACCAAGCGACACAGGCAACAGTTCATTTGTATTTATTAAAGCACAATATAAACAATGTTCTTCATATAAAACCATAATCTCCTTTTCCTTCATCATTTTGTAAGGTCCAACAGGGAAATACAGTGAACATGCATTACAATTTAAAAAAATTGAAGACTTTGATTTCCAATTATGAATTGAATAAAATGTATTTTTTATTATTATCATCCTTAAGTTGTGCTACATATTACAGATGGGAAAAACAAAACGATATTTTTGCATTATAAAAATGACTTGTGACATGTTACAATTCTGACACAAATCAACATTATGAGATATGGCAAACTTTTGACTTAATTGGTCAAACTTAAGGTACTTAATTATGAAATATAGCATGTATTATGACATATATATTTTACTTATCTCAGAATTTTGATACAGCACGTCATAATGTTGACTTAGGCTTCCACAACCTGTTGATATCGTCTCTGTGTTATTTTAACACATCTTTATGTTGAAATATGTAACACACAGCATGTGTTGAATGTGCTAACACACTGACTGTGTTGAAAGCAACACAAAATGTGTTGTCCTTAACTCGACAGGCAGGTGTGTTAAAGCATGTCAACAGTTAGCACATTGGTGTTAGTTTAGCAGTAAATACATAATAATGAAGCTAATTTGCTTACATTCATGTGGAGTTCATAAAGTGGCTTTAAAAGTTAAATAAAAACAACAGAAACAGTAGTATCCTCTTAAATATAACTACAAGAAATGAATATCTTATACTGGTTTTAGGTAAAACTATGTTACCGCGTAGAGCAACATAATTCTGGAGGTCTTAATTTTAATGTTTGACTCTATTAAGTTAGGTCCCTGCTGTAAAAGCTGGAGAATATGTAACAACCAGTAGAAGGGTCGGCCCAGCCCACCACGTGCTGTGGGGTCAGAGGTCAGCAAGAAGTGAGCTGCAGTTAGTTCATGAGATGTTTGAGCTCAAATCAATGTGTGGCTAAAGCACAACAATGAGAAGGAAATTAAAATCTCAGTCTCTGTAATCATGGAAATTATTAAAACAAGTGACTTTTTTTGAATACCAAACACAAAGTAAACCTCAGTTGAAGTACATTTTGGATAAAGGGATCAATCACTGAATTATTTTTGTTGTTAGGAAGTGTTTGAACTGATTTCCGTGCATATCGACTCTTGTTCTGAATTACCACCACTTGGTGTCAGCACATCACCACTGATCACAGATCCGATCACAGGCTAGGGACCAGCTGATTGTATATTATTACTGCAATACATGTTACTGAGTGTGGCAAACAGCAACACATTGAAATAAGATAATTAATAAATATATTTCAGGTAAAATTCAACAAAATAAATGTTTGACCAAAATATAAGCTCAATTTACATAAGCTTAACTCAAAAATATTTGACATCAAATATGAATTCCATGCTTCTTGTTCTCACTTATTCTATTATCAGATATATCAATAATATAACACGGGTTGTAACTAACTGTTTTCATGAATAATTAATTTGTGGATTATTCTACTGATTAATTGTTTGGCCTGTGAAATGTCAGTTTAATATTTCAGTTGACAAAGAAGCAAATCATATTTGAGAAGCTGGAACAAGACGATATGTTGAATTCTTGGTTCACTTTTTTATTCTAGCCAACTGGCTTTACATGGGATGGCTATTGGTTATAAATTATAAGATAAAAATAGAAAAAAATGAACATTATTATATTTCAACTTGCATCGTCAGCTGCTGTAGGAACTATTTTTTCAGGAGATATATGAAATTGTACAATAAACTTCAAAGGCTAAAATTTGTCTCAACCCTTTAAAATTCACAGAATCAGCAGTAGTAAAACTAAAGTGTGTAAAACCACTTTTATATAAGAAGCAGACAGACACTCGTATCCCTTACGGCACAATATTTATTCAACAATATACAGATTAATTTCTCTCTACATCGCAGACTGATCTGCAGTTTTTATATTTATCTTGCTTTCACCTTTGTACATTTTCTATTTACAAGATTTAAAATAAGTCTCTCTCTCCATTTATACAACGTCAATAGTACAGTGTCATCACATCGTCCGGCAGCGTCACCTCGAAAGCGACTCGATTAGATTCATCGTTGATAATCTGTTTATGTTTCATACACCAACTAACGTCGTTGAGCCACAGAGCAGCGGACTGACAGGAGGGCTCGACATGCACCAACAGTCCCGGTGTGCGTCTCTTTGTGAGGGCAGTCGAATGACAGAGGGATGGTCCACATGAGCGGCCCTGGAGCTCTGCAGCACCTCAACAGGGTGTAGAAACAGAGCCGCTGTTGAGGACTTGCACTTTAAAAAAACAAAATCAGCTTCAATGCATCTGCCCCGTCCCACCCGACACGGATCAAGAAGAGCTGGTAACACCAAAGAAAATTTTGAAAATAAAAGGGGAAAAACATGTTGCATAGAATCAATTCTGACTTGAAGAACAGAAATGTTGGTGCTGCCATTTTAAAAAATGGGGCTTTTTGATAAACTCCTGAGACCTTCCGGACCCCCGTAACATTTGTTGTTTTTGGTTTTGAAAAGAAAAAAAATAATAGCCGTGTGTACCCTTAGACTTTAACAAAAATATCATTGCGTTGGATGTGACATCACATAGAAGTACTACTTTAAAGAGACTAAAAACCCTGCATTGATTGTATACACATTTGCACACACATATATATATATTATTTCAATAACTATCTTGAGGAGAGAGGTGGGTGGATTAAAGTGCATAAAACAAAGCCCACAGTTATCACATGAAGGACAGGAAATGTCCACCAGCAACAGGCTGAACCTTTTACTCCCTAATTGAGACGTTTTTTGAAATGTGAGTGGACCTTATGTGGAGTTCTGGGCCTGTTAGTCGACTCAAATGAATAGCAGATACATATTTCCAGCCACAGTCAAATTTTTCATCAACATTCACTGGCTGGGGTTCATTTCCCGCCCTGATCACATGAAATAACACCAGACACTGAGGAGTAATCGTCTATCCGTTACTCCAAGTCCACATACAGTACCAACATGACTGCTGGTAACCTCGGTCAGGGGCACTCGTATCAATGACATGAACACGTCACCAAAAACAGCAAAAGAGTTGACACTCAACTTACGGCAAAAATACAGCAAATGGGACAACACGGCTCGTTGTGAGCGACACAGCAGACGGACCGGGCGAGTGTGAACTGGAGCTGCACTCCTCTCTTCTCCCTTCACAGTGCAGTCCAGCAGGAGGAGGAGGAGCATGCGAGTCCAAAGAGCCGAGGCCTTTTAGGCCTGAAATGTTTAAGGCTAAAGCGCACACAGCACTCACTCAGGACCAGGAGCAGCAGCAGCAGCCGTGAAGGTTTCCGGCACAGCAGGAGCGTGATTGTGTGGGATTTTATATATACATCAATCATTCATTCTCTTTGTTAAAACAAGCACGTGAGCAAGACACGGGAAATGCAATACGACGACGGACATCTACAGTACACGGACGAATAATATACTGCGTCTACGTGTGAACAGCAAACTGTGAGTGTGTGTGTGTAACACACACACTCACTCACACACACCTGTGATTAACGAATTCATGGCAAAAAAGGTGAAGCTGCATCTCAGGGCACGTTGAGCCGTACGTCCAAACATCCCTTGTTTTGTCCCCTAACTCTGAAATAAGACCAGTAAACAGAAAGAAAATAGGCATTTCAACTTAAGACACCCAAGCAAAAACACAATGTCCTTAGAGGATGTGTATTGGCACATCTGGCAAAAGACGAGGACGAGACTCGGGTTTGGCTCGCTGGCTGTTTCACACATCTGTAACAGCTGTGCTTTGCAGGGCACTAAAACATGCAGACAAGCACGCCGTGTTCACTTCACTGGGCCTGGGCAGAGATCACTACAGAAGGCTAAGCTAGCACTGTTAGCAGATGCAGGCATTTAACAGCAGAGATTCAAACTCCATGCATATGAGCATTGAAGGAACAAAAAAAAAAAATTGCACTTCAAAAATTCATTACATAAAAATTTACAAAGAAAATATAAGCCGGACATTTCTCGGGAATTCAAATGATCAGGTTTATCCCGATGTGGGTGTTTGATATTTGACAGTCGTGTTCTTGTTTGCTGTGATTGAACTGAAATGCGAGGCCGAGATAATTCAGTCACGACTCCTCACATGAACGGGTTTGACAGCTTCATCACAGTTCTAGTGTGAAACCAGTTTGGTCCCCACTATTTAACCCCCACCCCCCCAACTGTTCAAGCGCTCCAGTTTCAAACCTAACGGGGGTCTTTAAATCCTGCGTCTGATTGGGAGACAAGTGTCCGAGTGGCAGGGTGA
Organism: Melanostigma gelatinosum; assembly: GCF_949748355.1. NCBI lineage: Eukaryota > Metazoa > Chordata > Actinopteri > Perciformes > Zoarcidae > Melanostigma > Melanostigma gelatinosum. The sequence continues at coordinate 18,155,759 of NC_136643.1, read as the reverse complement.
ACACACGATGAGGTAGAACAAAATGTTTAATGAGTAGGGGTGTAACGATACGCGTATTCGTATTGAACCGTTCGGTACGAGGCTCACGGTTCGGTAGGACGTGACGATGCGCAGTGACACGTTCACGCCTGCGGAGGGCAGTATATCACCCAGTGCCAAACACACCCACAAGTGCTTTCAGATGGAAGGGCCCATTGAATGGTTTGAACCACAATAACAATCCAATATAAAATAGTCATTGCCTTTTAGCTTCAGACCCAAACCTGCAGCGTCTACAACGTTTGTACATTTCCCACATAGTGATTGCTTCATTAATTGTCCCGCCTTCATCTCCTCCCTTGTCCTTAACTAGACAGGCAGGTGTGTTAAAAATGAACACATGATGTGATATTTTGAAACCCATCTGTTTTGAGAGTGCAGAAATACAGTACTACAGTAAAACTACTTTGTTACTTTCCATTACTGACTACATTTCAGGGAGTAATATCGTGCTTTCTACTTCATTACATTTGTCTGACATCTTTAGCTGATTATAGAATATGATCAACAACGAACGCAACGGCAGCACCTGCCTTTGACTCAATACGTCTGTGTTGTTGACATATGTCTTGAGATGTCAGTAAAATGAAACCAGAATTTTGAACCCGGATTCAGATTTGTGTTCTGCCAACCAGCACATATTTATCAAGATAATGCCTGGTTGCAAAACAATTCATCAGGGAATGTGCTAAAGTTCACGTCACGGAGAATATGTGCAATGTACAGAGATGATATGAATCTGTGAATGTAGGTTTTATATGTTGAAACTTTGAGACATTGATCATGATTTTGATTCAATGTTATTGTTCTTCTAGAAAGTTATTTTTGGTTATTTTGTAGAAATGAATTTCGTGTCATGAGTTTTTTTAGTACTTTTTAGTACTTTATAGAAATTAATCATCAGAACTTTATTCTGAGTTGAATAATTACAGCTCTTACAGAAAAATGATAAGTGAGATAAGCTAATTGAATTACATTTTTATTTTATTTTTTCGATGTTATTGAATTCATTTTGACATGTTAAACTGGGGGAACCGGAGCACACCGGAGAAAACCCTTAACTATCATCACAGTAGAAGTCGCTCAGACTCACAAAGGCTCAAGCCTTCTAGCTGTCACACTGTTGACCTCTGTGGGGCAGAGCTCAACTCCTGCCCCATCGAGGTAAATGGTAAATGGACTGTACTGTAAAGCGATTTTCTAGTCTTCACGACCACTCAAAGCGCTTTCACATTTGTCATCATTCACCCATTCACACCCATTCATACGCTGATGGTGGAGGCCATGCCCACCATCAGGCCTAACTAACATTCACACACCGTACGCACCACACTGTTGACCTCTGTGGGGCAGAGCTCAACTCCTGCCCCATCGAGGTAAATGGTAAATGGACTGTACTGTAAAGCGATTTTCTAGTCTTCACGACCACTCAAAGCGCTTTCACATTTGTCATCATTCACCCATTCACACCCATTCATACGCTGATGGTGGAGGCCATGCCCACCATCAGGCCTAACTAACATTCACACACCGTACGCACCACACTGTTGACCTCTGTGGGGCGGAGCTCAACTCCTGCCCCATCGAGGTAAATGGTAAATGGACTGTACTGTAAAGCGATTTTCTAGGCTTCACGACCACTCAAAGCGCTTTCACATTTGTCATCATTCACCCATTCACACCCATTCATACGCTGATGGTGGAGGCCATGCCCACCATCAGGCCTAACTAACATTCACACACCGTACGCACAGCTACGGGAGCAATTTTGGGGTTCAGTGTCTTGCCCAAGGACACATCGACATGCGACTAGCGGAGCCGGGGATCAAACCACCGATCCTGCTCTCTACTAAGCCACAGTCGCCACAGGTGACCTGCTGCGCCGCTGGTCTTGGTCCCTCTATGATGAAGAACAGAGGACACAGCAGGAGACTGCTTTCATTTTGAAGAAGAAAAAAAAACTCAAGCATTTTTTTCACCCTCAAGATGAATACCGCATTAAAGAGATGTTTGTTGTTTTGATTTGGTGAATGAAGTTGATATTCACTAAATGTAGGGTAAATCTTACCTTACCTTCACCTATATAACACCAACCCTATTTCTACGCCTGCAGATGTTGGAGATGGCTTTGCCCACAGATGAGAAGAACTTGCAAATGGTCCTGCGCTTTTTGGCTGGTGTCATCAGGTGATCTTTGACAGAGGAGGCAATGCAGTCCCCAAGTTCTGGTTCCTCTGAAAGCATGGACACCAACACCATTTCTACACTGCCCCACTTCTTACACAGGTCCTGGGTAATGGCGTTGTCAAGTTCTTTGAACGTTTTTGAGGTTGGATCAAAATCGACACCCTGGACTTCGATCCACGTTCTTTCAAACAGAGGCATAATGATGGCCTCGTAGTCTGCAGTGGGCCAGTTCATTTTGGCTTTCCTGAATATCCGCGAGACCAGCGCCTCGAAGAATATCTTAACTGATGTTTTCTTTATTTCATCCTGTGCTGTTGCACCTGGCGCAGGTTTGGCAGGTGCTTCCTCACATACTGAGCCAGGAGTTGCAGAAGGTACGTCGTCCTCGATGCTGTCGACCGGCAACGGAGATGATGAAAGAGACTCAGGGTCCATTCTCTTACATACTGAGCCAGGAGTTGCTGAAGGTACGTCGTCCTCGGTGCTGTCAATATCAATGCCCCCGTTGTAATCTGGCTCATCCAACTTCACCAGCCAGTCTGACACCCTATCCACAAAATTCGAAGGGTTGCCCGTATAATAAGCATATATTGGAAACTCTTTGAGAGTATACCATTGGGCTTCGGGCTTCTGCGGCTCCTCCTGCGGCTCCTCCTGCGGCTCCTCCTGCGGCTCCTCCTGCGGCTCCTCCTGCGGCTCCTCCTGCGTCTCCTCCTGCGGCTCCTCCTGCGGCTCCTCCTGCGGCTCCTCCTGCGGCTTATTTTTGATCAAAGGACGCAGCACGTTAGCTCCAATGACTGTGGTCTCTGGACCCGTCACAACCAGCATCGGCACATTGAGTCCTTGTTCCGCCAACGTGCCGATACTAAGTTTCGCTAGGATCCACCCACTGACACCAGCTATAAATCGAATGAACCCATGGTTGTTTAGCTCGGCCAAAGGTCTGACCTCATTCGGCATGTGCACATCTGTCCATGCAGTGTGTACATAGGACATTGATGATTCAGAACGCAACACCGCCTGCGTGTATATTCCGTTCAGTTTACAAGAAACGGAATAATTGCTTGATGGTGACTTGATGGTGTAACCTGATATAGCTTTTTTGGTGAACGAGTAAGCGAGGTAACGCATTGCATTCTGGCCAATTATAGGAATTTTCGGTGTGCTTCCCTTCACGACACGGAAATCTATTAAAAGATGCGTGTGGGAAAATGCGCCTCCATCAAATCTGAACAACAACTTGATCCCCTCAAGAACTGCCACAGTCCTCCCATTTATCACCGCGGGAGGTTCGTCTTTGGATATCATGACTTTTGATGTTTTGATATGTTTCTGCCTCCATGCTTCGCTGATGAGACATTCTTTATCGCCACAGTTCCACTCTGCTACTGTCCGAATGCCATTTAAAACACATTTAAGCCGATAGGGGGCTGTTTCTATCTCAATGACATCTGTAACATCTGTCACTGACGGTGTAGGAGAAATGAACTCATCTTTAATGCTCCACATTAAAGATAGAAAGTTGTCTGTATCTATGCCATCACTGGTCTTCTTATGTTTACCCACGTTCATTGCTGTTGCATTATTCTGGTCTGCCATCTTCGATGCTGGTTTTAAAAATCCTGAGGTAAAGATTTCAGATGTAATATATATGTTATTTAACATGCAGTGTAACAGTTAACATGTAATATCCTTTGTGTCTTTTGACAACAATTCTCTGGGGTATATATAGCTGTTCTGTCCTGAACAGACAGAACGCGGTATGACGTATATAAAGGCAGAACGCGGTATGACGTATATAAAGACAGAACGCGGCATGACGTATATAAAGACAGACCGCGGCATGACACAATAAAAACAAAACGCGACGTCACGACCTTTGCTTGTGCCGCCGTTGCCAAGCAACGTTCTGTTTGGGGCCTCCCAGTGAGCACGAACGCGGATTTCATTATGTCTGTATAATACAACTGTTTACTGCTGGAACACGCATGCGCACGGACTCAGTGCATTTTTCTAAGTTAGAGAGGCTGGAGTGTATCTCCAGCCGGCGATATAAAACGTTATAAAATCGAGTATTTAGGACATTTCACATGTAAAATACACGTGTATTTTCCGTAGTTTTCTTACTGTCCGTAGTACTACGGACAGCGAGTGGGGCTGTACACAGTTTAAATGTGGAGGACGTGAGTAAAACGAAGTAATGTACAAATAAACATGGTCAAAACATTGTTGTTTGGCTTATAGCAACATACAAACAATATAAAGTATACACTGTGTAAAATCCAGTTCAGCAGCGTTCCGTTGAAGACACGTTTATACGTCTATGGTCTCCGGTGAAGAGATCTTCAAAACTGGTCTAAAAGTCTATGTGTTTTTCTAATACTTTTTTATTTACAGATGTCCAGCTTGAAAATGGCATATCTCCTGAAACCGGCTCCTGTGTGGCTTTGAAAACGAGATTTAAAGAAGGAAAAGGAGATTATGGTTTGTGGTTAATGTTAGTAACACATCAACAGTTTCCACTTACAGGACAAAAGACCAAGCGACACAGGCAACAGTTCATTTGTATTTATTAAAGCACAATATAAACAATGTTCTTCATATAAAACCATAATCTCCTTTTCCTTCATCATTTTGTAAGGTCCAACAGGGAAATACAGTGAACATGCATTACAATTTAAAAAAATTGAAGACTTTGATTTCCAATTATGAATTGAATAAAATGTATTCTTTTTATTATCATCCTTAAGTTGTGCTACATATTACAGATGGGAAAAACAAAACGATATTTTTGCATGATAAAAATGACTTGTGACATGTTACAATTCTGACACAAATCAACATTATGAGATATGGCAAACTTTTGACTTAATTGGTCAAACTTAAGGTACTTAATTATGAAATATAGCATGTATTATGACATATATATTTTACTTATCTCAGAATTTTGATACAGCACGTCATAATGTTGACTTAGGCTTCCACAACCTGTTGATATCGTCTCTGTGTTATTTTAACACATCTTTATGTTGAAATATGTAACACACAGCATGTGTTGAATGTGCTAACACACTGACTGTGTTGAAAGCAACACAAAATGTGTTGTCCTTAACTCGACAGGCAGGTGTGTTTTAACTAATGTGTGTTTAATTAATTTGTGGATTATTCTACTGATTAATTGTTTGGCCTGTGAAATGTCAGTTTAATATTTCAGTTGACAAAGAAGCAAATCATATTTGAGAAGCTGGAACAAGACGATATGTTGAATTCTTGGTTCACGTTTTTATTCTAGCCAACTGGCTTTACATGGGATGGCTATTGGTTATAAATTATAAGATACAAATAGAAAAAAAAATGAACATTATTATATTTCAACTTGCATCGTCAGCTGCTGTAGGAACTATTTTTTCAGGAGATATATGAAATTGTACAATAAAATTCAAAGGCTAAAATTAGTCTCAACCCTTTAAAATTCACAGAATCAGCAGTAGTAAAACTAAAGTGTGTAAAACCACTTTTATATAAGAAGCAGACAGACACTCGTATCCCTTACGGCACAATATTTATTCAACAATATACAGATTAATTTCTCTCTACATCGCAGACTGATCTGCAGTTTTTATATTTATCTTGCTTTCACCTTTGTACATTTTCTATTTACAAGATTTAAAATAAGTCTCTCTCCATTTATACAACATCAATAGTACAGTGTCATCACATCGTCCGGCGGCGTCACCTCGAAAGCGACTCGATTAGATTCATCGTTGATAATCTGTTTATGTTTCATACACCAACTAACGTCGTTGAGCCACAGAGCAGCGGACTGACAGGAGGGCTCGACATGCACCAACAGTCCCGGTGTGCGTCTCTTTGTGAGGGCAGTCGAATGACAGAGGGATGGTCCACATGAGCGGTCCTGGAGCTCTGCAGCACCTCAACAGGGTGTAGAAACAGAGCCGCTGTTGAGGACTTGCACTTTAAAAAAACAAAATCAGCTTCAATGCATCTGCCCCGTCCCACCCGACACGGATCAAGAAGAGCTGGTAACACCAAAGAAAATTTTGAAAATAAAAGGGGAAAAACATGTTGCATAGAATCAATTCTGACTTGAAGAACAGAAATGTTGGTGCTGCCATTTTAAAAAATGGGGCTTTTTGATAAACTCCTGAGACCTTCCGGACCCCCGTAACATTTGTTGTTTTTGGTTTTGAAAAGAAAAAAAATAATAGCCGTGTGTACCCTTAGACTTTAACAAAAATATCATTGCGTTGGATGTGACATCACATAGAAGTACTACTTTAAAGAGACTAAAAACCCTGCATTGATTGTATACACATTTGCACACACATATATATATATTATTTCAATAACTATCTTGAGGAGAGAGGTGGGTGGATTAAAGTGCATAAAACAAAGCCCACAGTTATCACATGAAGGACAGGAAATGTCCACCAGCAACAGGCTGAACCTTTTACTCCCTAATTGAGACGTTTTTTGAAATGTGAGTGGACCTTATGTGGAGTTCTGGGCCTGTTAGTCGACTCAAATGAATAGCAGATACATATTTCCAGCCACAGTCAAATTTTTCATCAACATTCACTGGCTGGGGTTCATTTCCCGCCCTGATCACATGAAATAACACCAGACACTGAGGAGTAATCGTCTATCCGTTACTCCAAGTCCACATACAGTACCAACATGACTGCTGGTAACCTCGGTCAGGGGCACTCGTATCAATGACATGAACACGTCACCAAAAACAGCAAAAGAGTTGACACTCAACTTACGGCAAAAATACAGCAAATGGGACAACACGGCTCGTTGTGAGCGACACAGCAGACGGACCGGGCGAGTGTGAACTGGAGCTGCACTCCTCTCTTCTCCCTTCACAGTGCAGTCCAGCAGGAGGAGGAGGAGCATGCGAGTCCAAAGAGCCGAGGCCTTTTAGGCCTGAAATGTTTAAGGCTAAAGCGCACACAGCACTCACTCAGGACCAGGAGCAGCAGCAGCAGCCGTGAAGGTTTCCGGCACAGCAGGAGCGTGATTGTGTGGGATTTTATATATACATCAATCATTCATTCTCTTTGTTAAAACAAGCACGTGAGCAAGACACGGGAAATGCAATACGACGACGGACATCTACAGTACACGGACGAATAATATACTGCGTCTACGTGTGAACAGCAAACTGTGAGTGTGTGTGTGTAACACACACACTCACTCACACACACCTGTGATTAACGAATTCATGGCAAAAAAGGTGAAGCTGCATCTCAGGGCACGTTGAGCCGTACGTCCAAACATCCCTTGTTTTGTCCCCTAACTCTGAAATAAGACCAGTAAACAGAAAGAAAATAGGCATTTCAACTTAAGACACCCAAGCAAAAACACAATGTCCTTAGAGGATGTGTATTGGCACATCTGGCAAAAGACGAGGACGAGACTCGGGTTTGGCTCGCTGGCTGTTTCACACATCTGTAACAGCTGTGCTTTGCAGGGCACTAAAACATGCAGACAAGCACGCCGTGTTCACTTCACTGGGCCTGGGCAGAGATCACTACAGAAGGCTAAGCTAGCACTGTCAGCAGATGCAGGCATTTAACAGCAGAGATTCAAACTCCATGCATATGAGCATTGAAGGAACAAAAAAAAAAAATTGCACTTCAAAAATTCATTACATAAAAATTTACAAAGAAAATATAAGCCGGACATTTCTCGGGAATTCAAATGATCAGGTTTATCCCGATGTGGGTGTTTGATATTTGACAGTCGTGTTCTTGTTTGCTGTGATTGAACTGAAATGCGAGGCCGAGATAATTCAGTCACGACTCCTCACATGAACGGGTTTGACAGCTTCATCACAGTTCTAGTGTGAAACCAGTTTGGTCCCCACTATTTAACCCCCACCCCCCCCAACTGTTCAAGCGCTCCAGTTTCAAACCTAACGGGGGTCTTTAAATCCTGCGTCTGATTGGGAGACAAGTGTCCGAGTGGCAGGGTGAACACACGATGAGGTAGAACAAAATGTTTAATGAGTAGGGGTGTAACGATACGCGTATTCGTATTGAACCGTTCGGTACGAGGCTCACGGTTCGGTAGGACGTGACGATGCGCAGTGACACGTTCACGCCTGCGGAGGGCAGTATATCACCCAGAGCCAAACACACCCACAAGTGCTTTCAGATGGAAGGGCCCATTGAATGGTTTGAACCACAATAACAATCCAATATAAAATAGTCATTGCCTTTTAGCTTCAGACCCAAACCTGCAGCGTCTACAACGTTTGTACATTTCCCACATAGTGATTGCTTCATTAATTGTCCCGCCTTCATCTCCTCCCTTGTCCTTAACTAGACAGGCAGGTGTGTTAAAAATGAACACATGATGTGATATTTTGAAACCCATCTGTTTTGAGAGTGCAGAAATACAGTACTACAGTAAAACTACTTTGTTACTTTCCATTACTGACTACATTTCAGGGAGTAATATCGTGCTTTCTACTTCATTACATTTGTCTGACATCTTTAGCTGATTATAGAATATGATCAACAACGAACGCAACGGCAGCACCTGCCTTTGACTCAATACGTCTGTGTTGTTGACATATGTCTTGAGATGTCAGTAAAATGAAACCAGAATTTTTAACCCGGATTCAGATTTGTGTTCTGCCAACCAGCACATATTTATCAAGATAATGCCTGGTTGCAAAACAATTCATCAGGGAATGTGCTAAAGTTTACGTCACGGAGAATATGTGCAATGTACAGAGATGATATGAATCTGTGAATGTAGGTTTTATATGTTGAAACTTTGAGACATTGATCATGATTTTGATTCAATGTTATTGTTCTTCTAGAAAGTTATTTTTGGTTATTTTGTAGAAATGAATTTCGTGTCATGAGTTTTTTTAGTACTTATTATTGTACTTTATAGAAATTAATCATCAGAACTTTATTCTGAGTTGAATAATTACAGCTCTTACAGAAAAATGATAAGTGAGATAAGCTAATTGAATTACATTTTTTTTTTTTTTTTCGATGTTATTGAATTCATTTTGACATGTTAAACTGGGGGAACCGGAGCACACCGGAGAAAACCCTTAACTATCATCACAGTAGAAGTCCCTCAGACTCACAAAGGCTTAAGCCTTCTAGCTGTCACACTGTTGACCTCTGTGGGGCAGAGCTCAACTCCTGCCCCATCGAGGTAAATGGTAAATGGACTGTACTGTAAAGCGATTTTCTAGTCTTCACGACCACTCAAAGCGCTTTCACATTTGTCATCATTCACCCATTCACACCCATTCATACGCTGATGGTGGAGGCCATGCCCACCATCAGGCCTAACTAACATTCACACACCGTACGCACCACACTGTTGACCTCTGTGGGGCGGAGCTCAACTCCTGCCCCATCGAGGTAAATGGTAAATGGACTGTACTGTAAAGCGATTTTCTAGGCTTCACGACCACTCAAAGCGCTTTCACATTTGTCATCATTCACCCATTCACACCCATTCATACGCTGATGGTGGAGGCCATGCCCACCATCAGGCCTAACTAACATTCACACACCGTACGCACAGCTACGGGAGCAATTTTGGGGTTCAGTGTCTTGCCCAAGGACACATCGACATGCGACTAGCGGAGCCGGGGATCAAACCACCGATCCTGCTCTCTACTAAGCCACAGTCGCCACAGGTGACCTGCTGCGCCGCTGGTCTTGGTCCCTCTATGATGAAGGACAGAGGACACAGCAGGAGACTGCTTTCATTTTGAAGAAGAAAAAAAAACTCAAGCATTTTTTTCACCCTCAAGATGAATACCGCATTAAAGAGATGTTTGTTGTTTTGATTTGGTGAATGAAGTTGATATTCACTAAATGTAGGGTAAATCTTACCTTACCTTCACCTATATAACACCAACCCTATTTCTACGCCTGCAGATGTTGGAGATGGCTTTGCCCACAGATGAGAAGAACTTGCAAATGGGGCTGCGCTTTTTGGCTGGTGTCATCAGGTGATCTTTGACTGATGTTTTCTTTATTTCATCCTGTGCTGTTGCACCTGGCGCAGGTTTGGCAGGTGCTTCCTCACATACTGAGCCAGGAGTTGCAGAAGGTACGTCGTCCTCGATGCTGTCGACCGGCAACGGAGATGATGAAAGAGACTCAGGGTCCATTCTCTTACATACTGAGCCAGGAGTTGCTGAAGGTACGTCGTCCATGGTGCTGTCAATATCAATGCCCCCGTTGTAATCTGGCTCATCCAACTTCACCAGCCAGTCTGACACCCTATCCACAAAATTCGAAGGGTTGCCCGTATAATAAGCATATATTGGAAACTCTTTGAGAGTATACCATTGGGCTTCGGGCTTCTGCGGCTCCTCCTGCGGCTCCTCCTGCGGCTCCTCCTGCGGCTCCTCCTGCGGCTCCTCCTGCGTCTCCTCCTGCGGCTCCTCCTGCGGCTCCTCCTGCGGCTTATTTTTGATCAAAGGACGCAGCACGTTAGCTCCAATGACTGTGGTCTCTGGACCCGTCACAACCAGCATCGGCACATTGAGTCCTTGTTCCGCCAACGTGCCGATACTAAGTTTCGCTAGGATCCACCCACTGACACCAGCTATAAATCGAATGAACCCATGGTTGTTTAGCTCGGCCAAAGGTCTGACCTCATTCGGCATGTGCACATCTGTCCATGCAGTGTGTACATAGGACATTGATGATTCAGAACGCAACACCGCCTGCGTGTATATTCCGTTCAGTTTACAAGAAACGGAATAATTGCTTGATGGTGACTTGATGGTGTAACCTGATATAGCTTTTTTGGTGAACGAGTAAGCGAGGTAACGCATTGCATTCTGGCCAATTATAGGAATTTTCGGTGTGCTTCCCTTCACGACACGGAAATCTATTAAAAGATGCGTGTGGGAAAATGCGCCTCCATCAAATCTGAACAACAACTTGATCCCCTCAAGAACTGCCACAGTCCTCCCATTTATCACCGCGGGAGGTTCGTCTTTGGATATCATGACTTTTGATGTTTTGATATGTTTCTGCCTCCATGCTTCGCTGATGAGACATTCTTTATCGCCACAGTTCCACTCTGCTACTGTCCGAATGCCATTTAAAACACATTTAAGCCGATAGGGGGCTGTTTCTATCTCAATGACATCTGTAACATCTGTCACTGACGGTGTAGGAGAAATGAACTCATCTTTAATGCTCCACATTAAAGATAGAAAGTTGTCTGTATCTATGCCATCACTGGTCTTCTTATGTTTACCCACGTTCATTGCTGTTGCATTATTCTGGTCTGCCATCTTCGATGCTGGTTTTAAAAATCCTGAGGTAAAGATTTCAGATGTAATATATATGTTATTTAACATGCAGTGTAACAGTTAACATGTAATATCCTTTGTGTCTTTTGACAACAATTCTCTGGGGTATATATAGCTGTTCTGTCCTGAACAGACAGAACGCGGTATGACGTATATAAAGGCAGAACGCGGTATGACGTATATAAAGACAGAACGCGGCATGACGTATATAAAGACAGACCGCGGCATGACACAATAAAAACAAAACGCGACGTCACGACCTTTGCTTGTGCCGCCGTTGCCAAGCAACGTTCTGTTTGGGGCCTCCCAGTGAGCACGAACGCGGATTTCATTATGTCTGTATAATACAACTGTTTACTGCTGGAACACGCATGCGCACGGACTCAGTGCATTTTTCTAAGTTAGAGAGGCTGGAGTGTATCTCCAGCCGGCGATATAAAACGTTATAAAATCGAGTATTTAGGACATTTCACATGTAAAATACACGTGTATTTTCCGTAGTTTTCTTACTGTCCGTAGTACTACGGACAGCGAGTGGGGCTGTACACAGTTTAAATGTGGAGGACGTGAGTAAAACGAAGTAATGTACAAATAAACATGGTCAAAACATTGTTGTTTGGCTTATAGCAACATACAAACAATATAAAGTATACACTGTGTAAAATCCAGTTCAGCAGCGTTCCGTTGAAGACACGTTTATACGTCTATGGTCTCCGGTGAAGAGATCTTCAAAACTGGTCTAAAAGTCAATGTGTTTTTCTAATACTTTTTTATTTACAGATGTCCATCTTGAAAATGGCATATCTCCTGAAACCGGCTCCTGTGTGGCTTTGAAAACGAGATTTAAAGAAGGAAAAGGAGATTATGGTTTGTGGTTAATGTTAGTAACACATCAACAGTTTCCACTTACAGGACAAAAGACCAAGCGACACAGGCAACAGTTCATTTGTATTTATTAAAGCACAATATAAACAATGTTCTTCATATAAAACCATAATCTCCTTTTCCTTCATCAGTTTGTAAGGTCCAACAGGGAAATACAGTGAACATGCATTACAATTAAAAAAATTGAAGACTTTGATTTCCAATTATGAATTGAATAAAATGTATTCTTTTTATTATCATCCTTAAGTTGTGCTACATATTACAGATGGGAAAAACAAAACGATATTTTTGCATGATAAAAATGACTTGTGACATGTTACAATTCTGACACAAATCAACATTATGAGATATGGCAAACTTTTGACTTAATTGGTCAAACTTAAGGTACTTAATTATGAAATATAGCATGTATTATGACATATATATTTTACTTATCTCAGAATTTTGATACAGCACGTCATAATGTTGACTTAGGCTTCCACAACCTGTTGATATCGTCTCTGTGTTATTTTAACACATCTTTATGTTGAAATATGTAACACACAGCATGTGTTGAATGTGCTAACACACTGACTGTGTTGAAAGCAACACAAAATGTGTTGTCCTTAACTCGACAGGCAGGTGTGTTAAAGCATGTCAACAGTTAGCACATTGGTGTTAGTTTAGCAGTAAATACATAATAATGAAGCTAATTTGCTTACATTCATGTGGAGTTCATAAAGTGGCTTTAAAAGTTAAATAAAAACAACAGAAACAGTAGTATCCTCTTCAATATAACTACAAGAAATGAATATCTTATACTGGTTTTAGGTAAAACTATGTTACCGCGTAGAGCAACATAATTCTGTAGGTCTTAATTTTAATGTTTGACTCTATTAAGTTAGGTCCCTGCTGTAAAAGCTGGAGAATATGTAACAACCAGTAGAAGGGGTCGGCCCAGCCCACCACGTGCTGTGGGGTCAGAGGTCAGCAAGAAGTGAGCTGCAGTTAGTTCATGAGATGTTTGAGCTCAAATCAATGTGTGGCTAAAGCACAACAATGAGAAGGAAATTAAAATCTCAGTCTCTGTAATCATGGAAATTATTAAAACAAGTGACTTTTTTTGAATACCAAACACAAAGTAAACCTCAGTTGAAGTACATTTTGGATAAAGGGATCAATCACTGAATTATTTTTGTTGTTAGGAAGTGTTTGAACTGATTTCCGTGCATATCGACTCTTGTTCTGAATTACCACCACTTGGTGTCAGCACATCACCACTGATCACAGATCCGATCACAGGCTAGGGACCAGCTGATTGTATATTATTACTGCAATACATGTTACTGAGTGTGGCAAACAGCAACACATTGAAATAAGATAATTAATAAATATATTTCAGGTAAAATTCAACAAAATAAATGTTTGACCAAAATATAAGCTCAATTTACATAAGCTTAACTCAAAAATATTTGACATCAAATATGAATTCCATGCTTCTTGTTCTCACTTATTCTATTATCAGATATATCAATAATATAACACGGGTTGTAACTAACTGTTTTCATGAATAATTAATTTGTGGATTATTCTACTGATTAATTGTTTGGCCTGTGAAATGTCAGTTTAATATTTCAGTTGACAAAGAAGCAAATCATATTTGAGAAGCTGGAACAAGACGATATGTTGAATTCTTGGTTCACTTTTTTATTCTAGCCAACTGGCTTTACATGGGATGGCTATTGGTTATAAATTATAAGATAAAAATAGAAAAAAAATGAATATTATTATATTTCAACTTGCATCGTCAGCTGCTGTAGGAACTATTTTTTCAGGAGATATATGAAATTGTACAATAAACTTCAAAGGCTAAAATTTGTCTCAACCCTTTAAAATTCACAGAATCAGCAGTAGTAAAACTAAAGTGTGTAAAACCACTTTTATATAAGAAGCAGACAGACACTCGTATCCCTTACGGCACAATATTTATTCAACAATATACAGATTAATTTCTCTCTACATCGCAGACTGATCTGCAGTTTTTATATTTATCTTGCTTTCACCTTTGTACATTTTCTATTTACAAGATTTAAAATAAGTCTCTCTCTCCATTTATACAACGTCAATAGTACAGTGTCATCACATCGTCCGGCAGCGTCACCTCGAAAGCGACTCGATTAGATTCATCGTTGATAATCTGTTTATGTTTCATACACCAACTAACGTCGTTGAGCCACAGAGCAGCGGACTGACAGGAGGGCTCGACATGCACCAACAGTCCCGGTGTGCGTCTCTTTGTGAGGGCAGTCGAATGACAGAGGGATGGTCCACATGAGCGGCCCTGGAGCTCTGCAGCACCTCAACAGGGTGTAGAAACAGAGCCGCTGTTGAGGACTTGCACTTTAAAAAAACAAAATCAGCTTCAATGCATCTGCCCCGTCCCACCCGACACGGATCAAGAAGAGCTGGTAACACCAAAGAACATTTTGAAAATAAAAGGGGAAAAACATGTTGCATAGAATCAATTCTGACTTGAAGAACAGAAATGTTGGTGCTGCCATTTTAAAAAATGGGGCTTTTTGATAAACTCCTGAGACCTTCCGGACCCCCGTAACATTTGTTGTTTTTGGTTTTGAAAAGAAAAAAAATAATAGCCGTGTGTACCCTTAGACTTTAACAAAAATATCATTGCGTTGGATGTGACATCACATAGAAGTACTACTTTAAAGAGACTAAAAACCCTGCATTGATTGTATACACATTTGCACACACATATATATATATTATTTCAATAACTATCTTGAGGAGAGAGGTGGGTGGATTAAAGTGCATAAAACAAAGCCCACAGTTATCACATGAAGGACAGGAAATGTCCACCAGCAACAGGCTGAACCTTTTACTCCCTAATTGAGACGTTTTTTGAAATGTGAGTGGACCTTATGTGGAGTTCTGGGCCTGTTAGTCGACTCAAATGAATAGCAGATACATATTTCCAGCCACAGTCAAATTTTTCATCAACATTCACTGGCTGGGGTTCATTTCCCGCCCTGATCACATGAAATAACACCAGACACTGAGGAGTAATCGTCTATCCGTTACTCCAAGTCCACATACAGTACCAACATGACTGCTGGTAACCTCGGTCAGGGGCACTCGTATCAATGACATGAACACGTCACCAAAAACAGCAAAAGAGTTGACACTCAACTTACGGCAAAAATACAGCAAATGGGACAACACGGCTCGTTGTGAGCGACACAGCAGACGGACCGGGCGAGTGTGAACTGGAGCTGCACTCCTCTCTTCTCCCTTCACAGTGCAGTCCAGCAGGAGGAGGAGGAGCATGCGAGTCCAAAGAGCCGAGGCCTTTTAGGCCTGAAATGTTTAAGGCTAAAGCGCACACAGCACTCACTCAGGACCAGGAGCAGCAGCAGCAGCCGTGAAGGTTTCCGGCACAGCAGGAGCGTGATTGTGTGGGATTTTATATATACATCAATCATTCATTCTCTTTGTTAAAACAAGCACGTGAGCAAGACACGGGAAATGCAATACGACGACGGACATCTACAGTACACGGACGAATAATATACTGCGTCTACGTGTGAACAGCAAACTGTGAGTGTGTGTGTGTAACACACACACTCACTCACACACACCTGTGATTAACGAATTCATGGCAAAAAAGGTGAAGCTGCATCTCAGGGCACGTTGAGCCGTACGTCCAAACATCCCTTGTTTTGTCCCCTAACTCTGAAATAAGACCAGTAAACAGAAAGAAAATAGGCATTTCAACTTAAGACACCCAAGCAAAAACACAATGTCCTTAGAGGATGTGTATTGGCACATCTGGCAAAAGACGAGGACGAGACTCGGGTTTGGCTCGCTGGCTGTTTCACACATCTGTAACAGCTGTGCTTTGCAGGGCACTAAAACATGCAGACAAGCACGCCGTGTTCACTTCACTGGGCCTGGGCAGAGATCACTACAGAAGGCTAAGCTAGCACTGTTAGCAGATGCAGGCATTTAACAGCAGAGATTCAAACTCCATGCATATGAGCATTGAAGGAACAAAAAAAAAAAATTGCACTTCAAAAATTCATTACATAAAAATTTACAAAGAAAATATAAGCCGGACATTTCTCGGGAATTCAAATGATCAGGTTTATCCCGATGTGGGTGTTTGATATTTGACAGTCGTGTTCTTGTTTGCTGTGATTGAACTGAAATGCGAGGCCGAGATAATTCAGTCACGACTCCTCACATGAACGGGTTTGACAGCTTCATCACAGTTCTAGTGTGAAACCAGTTTGGTCCCCACTATTTAACCCCCACCCCCCCAACTGTTCAAGCGCTCCAGTTTCAAACCTAACGGGGGTCTTTAAATCCTGCGTCTGATTGGGAGACAAGTGTCCGAGTGGCAGGGTGAACACACGATGAGGTAGAACAAAATGTTTAATGAGTAGGGGTGTAACGATACGCGTATTCGTATTGAACCGTTCGGTACGAGGCTCACGGTTCGGTAGGACGTGACGATGCGCAGTGACACGTGCACGCCTGCGGAGGGCAGTATATCACCCAGAGCCAAACACACCCACAAGTGCTTTCAGATGGAAGGGCCCATTGAATGGTTTGAACCACAATAACAATCCAATATAAAATAGTCATTGCCTTTTAGCTTCAGACCCAAACCTGCAGCGTCTACAACGTTTGTACATTTCCCACATAGTGATTGCTTCATTAATTGTCCCGCCTTCATCTCCTCCCTTGTCCTTAACTAGACAGGCAGGTGTGTTAAAAATGAACACATGATGTGATATTTTGAAACCCATCTGTTTTGAGAGTGCAGAAATACAGTACTACAGTAAAACTACTTTGTTACTTTCCATTACTGACTACATTTCAGGGAGTAATATCGTGCTTTCTACTTCATTACATTTGTCTGACATCTTTAGCTGATTATAGAATATGATCAACAACGAACGCAACGGCAGCACCTGCCTTTGACTCAATACGTCTGTGTTGTTGACATATGTCTTGAGATGTCAGTAAAATGAAACCAGAATTTTTAACCCGGATTCAGATTTGTGTTCTGCCAACCAGCACATATTTATCAAGATAATGCCTGGTTGCAAAACAATTCATCAGGGAATGTGCTAAAGTTCACGTCACGGAGAATATGTGCAATGTACAGAGATGATATGAATCTGTGAATGTAGGTTTTATATGTTGAAACTTTGAGACATTGATCATGATTTTGATTCAATGTTATTGTTCTTCTAGAAAGTTATTTTTGGTTATTTTGTAGAAATGAATTTCGTGTCATGAGTTTTTTTAGTACTTATTATTGTACTTTATAGAAATTAATCATCAGAACTTTATTCTGAGTTGAATAATTACAGCTCTTACAGAAAAATGATAAGTGAGATAAGCTAATTGAATTACATTTTTTTTTTTTTTTCGATGTTATTGAATTCATTTTGACATGTTAAACTGGGGGAACCGGAGCACACCGGAGAAAACCCTTAACTATCATCACAGTAGAAGTCCCTCAGACTCACAAAGGCTCAAGCCTTCTAGCTGTCACACTGTTGACCTCTGTGGGGCAGAGCTCAACTCCTGCCCCATCGAGGTAAATGGTAAATGGACTGTACTGTAAAGCGCTTTTCTAGTCTTCACGACCACTCAAAGCGCTTTCACATTTGTCATCATTCACCCATTCACACCCATTCATACGCTGATGGTGGAGGCCATGCCCACCATCAGGCCTAACTAACATTCACACACCGTACGCACCACACTGTTGACCTCTGTGGGGCAGAGCTCAACTCCTGCCCCATCGAGGTAAATGGTAAATGGACTGTACTGTAAAGCGCTTTTCTAGTCTTCACGACCACTCAAAGCGCTTTCACATTTGTCATCATTCACCCATTCACACCCATTCATACGCTGATGGTGGAGGCCATGCCCACCATCAGGCCTAACTAACATTCACACACCGTACGCACAGCTACGGGAGCAATTTTGGGGTTCAGTGTCTTGCCCAAGGACACATCGACATGCGACTAGCGGAGCCGGGGATCAAACCACTGATCCTGCTCTCTACTAAGCCACAGTCGCCACAGGTGACCTGCTGCGCCGCTGGTCTTGGTCCCTCTATGATGAAGGACAGAGGACACAGCAGGAGACTGCTTTCATTTTGAAGAAGAAAAAAAAACTCAAGCATTTTTTTCCCCCTCAAGATGAATACCGCATTAAAGAGATGTTTGTTGTTTTGATTTGGTGAATGAAGTTGATATTCACTAAATGTAGGGTAAATCTTACCTTACCTTCACCTATATAACACCAACCCTATTTCTACGCCTGCAGATGTTGGAGATGGCTTTGCCCACAGATGAGAAGAACTTGCAAATGGTCCTGCGCTTTTTGGCTGGTGTCATCAGGTGATCTTTGACAGAGGAGGCAATGCAGTCCCCAAGTTCTGGTTCCTCTGAAAGCATGGACACCAACACCATTTCTACACTGCCCCACTTCTTACACAGGTCCTGGGTAATGGCGTTGTCAAGTTCTTTGAACGTTTTTGAGGTTGGATCAAAATCGACACCCTGGACTTCGATCCACGTTCTTTCAAACAGAGGCATAATGATGGCCTCGTAGTCTGCAGTGGGCCAGTTCATTTTGGCTTTCCTGAATATCCGCGAGACCAGCGCCTCGAAGAATATCTTAACTGATGTTTTCTTTATTTCATCCTGTGCTGTTGCACCTGGCGCAGGTTTGGCAGGTGCTTCCTCACATACTGAGCCAGGAGTTGCAGAAGGTACGTCGTCCTCGATGCTGTCGACCGGCAACGGAGATGATGAAAGAGACTCAGGGTCCATTCTCTTACATACTGAGCCAGGAGTTGCAGAAGGTACGTCGTCCTCGGTGCTGTCAATATCAATGCCCCCGTTGTAATCTGGCTCATCCAACTTCACCAGTCAGTCTGACACCCTATCCACAAAATTCGAAGGGTTGCCCGTATAATTTTTGATCAAAGGACGCAGCACGTTAGCTCCAATGACTGTGGTCTCTGGACCCGTCACAACCAGCATCGGCACATTGAGTCCTTGTTCCGCCAACGTGCCGATACTAAGTTTCGCTAGGATCCACCCAATGACACCAGCTATAATGCTCCACATTAAAGATAGAAAGTTGTCTGTATCTATGCCATCACTGGTCTTCTTATGTTTACCCACGTTCATTGCTGTTGCATTATTCTGGTCTGCCATCTTCGATGCTGGTTTTAAAAATCCTGAGGTAAAGATTTCAGATGTAATATATATGTTATTTAACATGCAGTGTAACAGTTAACATGTAATATCCTTTGTGTCTTTTGACAACAATTCTCTGGGGTATATATAGCTGTTCTGTCCTGAACAGACAGAACGCGGTATGACGTATATAAAGGCAGAACGCGGTATGACGTATATAAAGACAGAACGCGGCATGACGTATATAAAGACAGAACGCGGCATGACACAATAAAAACAAAACGCGACGTCACGACCTTTGCTTGTGCCGCCGTTGCCAAGCAACGTTCTGTTTGGGGCCTCCCAGTGAGCACGAACGCGGATTTCATTATGTCTGTATAATACAACTGTTTACTGCTGGAACACGCATGCGCACGGACTCAGTGCATTTTTCTAAGTTAGAGAGGCTGGAGTGTATCTCCAGCCGGCGATATAAAACGTTATAAAATCGAGTATTTAGGACATTTCACATGTAAAATACACGTGTATTTTCCGTAGTTTTCTTACTGTCCGTAGTACTACGGACAGCGAGTGGGGCTGTACACAGTTTAAATGTGGAGGACGTGAGTAAAACGAAGTAATGTACAAATAAACATGGTCAAAACATTGTATAAAGTATACACTGTGTAAAATCCAGTTCAGCAGCGTTCCGTTGAAGACACGTTTATACGTCTATGGTCTCCGGTGAAGAGATCTTCAAAACTGGTCTAAAAGTCAATGTGTTTTTCTAATACTTTTTTATTTACAGATGTCCATCTTGAAAATGGCATATCTCCTGAAACCGGCTCCTGTGTGGCTTTGAAAACGAGATTTAAAGAAGGAAAAGGAGATTATGGTTTGTGGTTAATGTTAGTAACACATCAACAGTTTCCACTTACAGGACAAAAGACCAAGCGACACAGGCAACAGTTCATTTGTATTTATTAAAGCACAATATAAACAATGTTCTTCATATAAAACCATAATCTCCTTTTCCTTCATCATTTTGTAAGGTCCAACAGGGAAATACAGTGAACATGCATTACAATTTAAAAAAATTGAAGACTTTGATTTCCAATTATGAATTGAATAAAATGTATTTTTTATTATTATCATCCTTAAGTTGTGCTACATATTACAGATGGGAAAAACAAAACGATATTTTTGCATTATAAAAATGACTTGTGACATGTTACAATTCTGACACAAATCAACATTATGAGATATGGCAAACTTTTGACTTAATTGGTCAAACTTAAGGTACTTAATTATGAAATATAGCATGTATTATGACATATATATTTTGCTTATCTCAGAATTTTGATACAGCACGTCATAATGTTGACTTAGGCTTCCACAACCTGTTGATATCGTCTCTGTGTTATTTTAACACATCTTTATGTTGAAATATGTAACACACAGCATGTGTTGAATGTGCTAACACACTGACTGTGTTGAAAGCAACACAAAATGTGTTGTCCTTAACTCGACAGGCAGGTGTGTTAAAGCATGTCAACAGTTAGCACATTGGTGTTAGTTTAGCAGTAAATACATAATAATGAAGCTAATTTGCTTACATTCATGTGGAGTTCATAAAGTGGCTTTAAAAGTTAAATAAAAACAACAGAAACAGTAGTATCCTCTTAAATATAACTACAAGAAATGAATATCTTATACTGGTTTTAGGTAAAACTATGTTACCGCGTAGAGCAACATAATTCTGGAGGTCTTAATTTTAATGTTTGACTCTATTAAGTTAGGTCCCTGCTGTAAAAGCTGGAGAATATGTAACAACCAGTAGAAGGGTCGGCCCAGCCCACCACGTGCTGTGGGGTCAGAGGTCAGCAAGAAGTGAGCTGCAGTTAGTTCATGAGATGTTTGAGCTCAAATCAATGTGTGGCTAAAGCACAACAATGAGAAGGAAATTAAAATCTCAGTCTCTGTAATCATGGAAATTATTAAAACAAGTGACTTTTTTTGAATACCAAACACAAAGTAAACCTCAGTTGAAGTACATTTTGGATAAAGGGATCAATCACTGAATTATTTTTGTTGTTAGGAAGTGTTTGAACTGATTTCCGTGCATATCGACTCTTGTTCTGAATTACCACCACTTGGTGTCAGCACATCACCACTGATCACAGATCCGATCACAGGCTAGGGACCAGCTGATTGTATATTATTACTGCAATACATGTTACTGAGTGTGGCAAACAGCAACACATTGAAATAAGATAATTAATAAATATATTTCAGGTAAAATTCAACAAAATAAATGTTTGACCAAAATATAAGCTCAATTTACATAAGCTTAACTCAAAAATATTTGACATCAAATATGAATTCCATGCTTCTTGTTCTCACTTATTCTATTATCAGATATATCAATAATATAACACGGGTTGTAACTAACTGTTTTCATGAATAATTAATTTGTGGATTATTCTACTGATTAATTGTTTGGCCTGTGAAATGTCAGTTTAATATTTCAGTTGACAAAGAAGCAAATCATATTTGAGAAGCTGGAACAAGACGATATGTTGAATTCTTGGTTCACTTTTTTATTCTAGCCAACTGGCTTTACATGGGATGGCTATTGGTTATAAATTATAAGATAAAAATAGAAAAAAATGAACATTATTATATTTCAACTTGCATCGTCAGCTGCTGTAGGAACTATTTTTTCAGGAGATATATGAAATTGTACAATAAACTTCAAAGGCTAAAATTTGTCTCAACCCTTTAAAATTCACAGAATCAGCAGTAGTAAAACTAAAGTGTGTAAAACCACTTTTATATAAGAAGCAGACAGACACTCGTATCCCTTACGGCACAATATTTATTCAACAATATACAGATTAATTTCTCTCTACATCGCAGACTGATCTGCAGTTTTTATATTTATCTTGCTTTCACCTTTGTACATTTTCTATTTACAAGATTTAAAATAAGTCTCTCTCTCCATTTATACAACGTCAATAGTACAGTGTCATCACATCGTCCGGCAGCGTCACCTCGAAAGCGACTCGATTAGATTCATCGTTGATAATCTGTTTATGTTTCATACACCAACTAACGTCGTTGAGCCACAGAGCAGCGGACTGACAGGAGGGCTCGACATGCACCAACAGTCCCGGTGTGCGTCTCTTTGTGAGGGCAGTCGAATGACAGAGGGATGGTCCACATGAGCGGCCCTGGAGCTCTGCAGCACCTCAACAGGGTGTAGAAACAGAGCCGCTGTTGAGGACTTGCACTTTAAAAAAACAAAATCAGCTTCAATGCATCTGCCCCGTCCCACCCGACACGGATCAAGAAGAGCTGGTAACACCAAAGAAAATTTTGAAAATAAAAGGGGAAAAACATGTTGCATAGAATCAATTCTGACTTGAAGAACAGAAATGTTGGTGCTGCCATTTTAAAAAATGGGGCTTTTTGATAAACTCCTGAGACCTTCCGGACCCCCGTAACATTTGTTGTTTTTGGTTTTGAAAAGAAAAAAAATAATAGCCGTGTGTACCCTTAGACTTTAACAAAAATATCATTGCGTTGGATGTGACATCACATAGAAGTACTACTTTAAAGAGACTAAAAACCCTGCATTGATTGTATACACATTTGCACACACATATATATATATTATTTCAATAACTATCTTGAGGAGAGAGGTGGGTGGATTAAAGTGCATAAAACAAAGCCCACAGTTATCACATGAAGGACAGGAAATGTCCACCAGCAACAGGCTGAACCTTTTACTCCCTAATTGAGACGTTTTTTGAAATGTGAGTGGACCTTATGTGGAGTTCTGGGCCTGTTAGTCGACTCAAATGAATAGCAGATACATATTTCCAGCCACAGTCAAATTTTTCATCAACATTCACTGGCTGGGGTTCATTTCCCGCCCTGATCACATGAAATAACACCAGACACTGAGGAGTAATCGTCTATCCGTTACTCCAAGTCCACATACAGTACCAACATGACTGCTGGTAACCTCGGTCAGGGGCACTCGTATCAATGACATGAACACGTCACCAAAAACAGCAAAAGAGTTGACACTCAACTTACGGCAAAAATACAGCAAATGGGACAACACGGCTCGTTGTGAGCGACACAGCAGACGGACCGGGCGAGTGTGAACTGGAGCTGCACTCCTCTCTTCTCCCTTCACAGTGCAGTCCAGCAGGAGGAGGAGGAGCATGCGAGTCCAAAGAGCCGAGGCCTTTTAGGCCTGAAATGTTTAAGGCTAAAGCGCACACAGCACTCACTCAGGACCAGGAGCAGCAGCAGCAGCCGTGAAGGTTTCCGGCACAGCAGGAGCGTGATTGTGTGGGATTTTATATATACATCAATCATTCATTCTCTTTGTTAAAACAAGCACGTGAGCAAGACACGGGAAATGCAATACGACGACGGACATCTACAGTACACGGACGAATAATATACTGCGTCTACGTGTGAACAGCAAACTGTGAGTGTGTGTGTGTAACACACACACTCACTCACACACACCTGTGATTAACGAATTCATGGCAAAAAAGGTGAAGCTGCATCTCAGGGCACGTTGAGCCGTACGTCCAAACATCCCTTGTTTTGTCCCCTAACTCTGAAATAAGACCAGTAAACAGAAAGAAAATAGGCATTTCAACTTAAGACACCCAAGCAAAAACACAATGTCCTTAGAGGATGTGTATTGGCACATCTGGCAAAAGACGAGGACGAGACTCGGGTTTGGCTCGCTGGCTGTTTCACACATCTGTAACAGCTGTGCTTTGCAGGGCACTAAAACATGCAGACAAGCACGCCGTGTTCACTTCACTGGGCCTGGGCAGAGATCACTACAGAAGGCTAAGCTAGCACTGTTAGCAGATGCAGGCATTTAACAGCAGAGATTCAAACTCCATGCATATGAGCATTGAAGGAACAAAAAAAAAAAATTGCACTTCAAAAATTCATTACATAAAAATTTACAAAGAAAATATAAGCCGGACATTTCTCGGGAATTCAAATGATCAGGTTTATCCCGATGTGGGTGTTTGATATTTGACAGTCGTGTTCTTGTTTGCTGTGATTGAACTGAAATGCGAGGCCGAGATAATTCAGTCACGACTCCTCACATGAACGGGTTTGACAGCTTCATCACAGTTCTAGTGTGAAACCAGTTTGGTCCCCACTATTTAACCCCCACCCCCCCCAACTGTTCAAGCGCTCCAGTTTCAAACCTAACGGGGGTCTTTAAATCCTGCGTCTGATTGGGAGACAAGTGTCCGAGTGGCAGGGTGAACACACGATGAGGTAGAACAAAATGTTTAATGAGTAGGGGTGTAACGATACGCGTATTCGTATTGAACCGTTCGGTACGAGGCTCACGGTTCGGTAGGACGTGACGATGCGCAGTGACACGTTCACGCCTGCGGAGGGCAGTATATCACCCAGTGCCAAACACACCCACAAGTGCTTTCAGATGGAAGGGCCCATTGAATGGTTTGAACCACAATAACAATCCAATATAAAATAGTCATTGCCTTTTAGCTTCAGACCCAAACCTGCAGCGTCTACAACGTTTGTACATTTCCCACATAGTGATTGCTTCATTAATTGTCCCGCCTTCATCTCCTCCCTTGTCCTTAACTAGACAGGCAGGTGTGTTAAAAATGAACACATGATGTGATATTTTGAAACCCATCTGTTTTGAGAGTGCAGAAATACAGTACTACAGTAAAACTACTTTGTTACTTTCCATTACTGACTACATTTCAGGGAGTAATATCGTGCTTTCTACTTCACTACATTTGTCTGACATCTTTAGCTGATTATAGAATATGATCAACAACGAACGCAACGGCAGCACCTGCCTTTGACTCAATACGTCTGTGTTGTTGACATATGTCTTGAGATGTCAGTAAAATGAAACCAGAATTTTTAACCCGGATTCAGATTTGTGTTCTGCCAACCAGCACATATTTATCAAGATAATGCCTGGTTGCAAAACAATTCATCAGGGAATGTGCTAAAGTTCACGTCACGGAGAATATGTGCAATGTACAGAGATGATATGAATCTGTGAATGTAGGTTTTATATGTTGAAACTTTGAGACATTGATCATGATTTTGATTCAATGTTATTGTTCTTCTAGAAAGTTATTTTTGGTTATTTTGTAGAAATGAATTTCGTGTCATGAGTTTTTTTAGTACTTATTATTGTACTTTATAGAAATTAATCATCAGAACTTTATTCTGAGTTGAATAATTACAGCTCTTACAGAAAAATGATAAGTGAGATAAGCTAATTGAATTACATTTTTTTTTTTTTTTTCGATGTTATTGAATTCATTTTGACATGTTAAACTGGGGGAACCGGAGCACACCGGAGAAAACCCTTAACTATCATCACAGTAGAAGTCCCTCAGACTCACAAAGGCTCAAGCCTTCTAGCTGTCACACTGTTGACCTCTGTGGGGCAGAGCTCAACTCCTGCCCCATCGAGGTAAATGGTAAATGGACTGTACTGTAAAGCGCTTTTCTAGTCTTCACGACCACTCAAAGCGCTTTCACATTTGTCATCATTCACCCATTCACACCCATTCATACGCTGATGGTGGAGGCCATGCCCACCATCAGGCCTAACTAACATTCACACACCGTACGCACAGCTACGGGAGCAATTTTGGGGTTCAGTGTCTTGCCCAAGGACACATCGACATGCGACTAGCGGAGCCGGGGATCAAACC
Organism: Melanostigma gelatinosum; assembly: GCF_949748355.1. NCBI lineage: Eukaryota > Metazoa > Chordata > Actinopteri > Perciformes > Zoarcidae > Melanostigma > Melanostigma gelatinosum. Next base: position 18,129,339 of record NC_136643.1, on the reverse strand, counting down.
ACTGATCCTGCTCTCTACTAAGCCACAGTCGCCACAGGTGACCTGATGCGCCGCTGGTCTTGGTCCCTCTATGATGAAGGACAGAGGACACAGCAGGAGACTGCTTTCATTTTGAAGAAGAAAAAAAAACTCAAGCATTTTTTTCCCCCTCAAGATGAATACCGCATTAAAGAGATGTTTGTTGTTTTGATTTGGTGAATGAAGTTGATATTCACTAAATGTAGGGTAAATCTTACCTTACCTTCACCTATATAACACCAACCCTATTTCTACGCCTGCAGATGTTGGAGATGGCTTTGCCCACAGATGAGAAGAACTTGCAAATGGTCCTGCGCTTTTTGGCTGGTGTCATCAGGTGATCTTTGACAGAGGAGGCAATGCAGTCCCCAAGTTCTGGTTCCTCTGAAAGCATGGACACCAACACCATTTCTACACTGCCCCACTTCTTACACAGGTCCTGGGTAATGGCGTTGTCAAGTTCTTTGAACGTTTTTGAGGTTGGATCAAAATCGACACCCTGGACTTCGATCCACGTTCTTTCAAACAGAGGCATAATGATGGCCTCGTAGTCTGCAGTGGGCCAGTTCATTTTGGCTTTCCTGAATATCCGCGAGACCAGCGCCTCGAAGAATATCTTAACTGATGTTTTCTTTATTTCATCCTGTGCTGTTGCACCTGGCGCAGGTTTGGCAGGTGCTTCCTCACATACTGAGCCAGGAGTTGCAGAAGGTACGTCGTCCTCGATGCTGTCGACCGGCAACGGAGATGATGAAAGAGACTCAGGGTCCATTCTCTTACATACTGAGCCAGGAGTTGCAGAAGGTACGTCGTCCTCGGTGCTGTCAATATCAATGCCCCCGTTGTAATCTGGCTCATCCAACTTCACCAGTCAGTCTGACACCCTATCCACAAAATTCGAAGGGTTGCCCGTATAATTTTTGATCAAAGGACGCAGCACGTTAGCTCCAATGACTGTGGTCTCTGGACCCGTCACAACCAGCATCGGCACATTGAGTCCTTGTTCCGCCAACGTGCCGATACTAAGTTTCGCTAGGATCCACCCAATGACACCAGCTATAATGCTCCACATTAAAGATAGAAAGTTGTCTGTATCTATGCCATCACTGGTCTTCTTATGTTTACCCACGTTCATTGCTGTTGCATTATTCTGGTCTGCCATCTTCGATGCTGGTTTTAAAAATCCTGAGGTAAAGATTTCAGATGTAATATATATGTTATTTAACATGCAGTGTAACAGTTAACATGTAATATCCTTTGTGTCTTTTGACAACAATTCTCTGGGGTATATATAGCTGTTCTGTCCTGAACAGACAGAACGCGGTATGACGTATATAAAGGCAGAACGCGGTATGACGTATATAAAGACAGAACGCGGCATGACACAATAAAAACAAAACGCGACGTCACGACCTTTGCTTGTGCCGCCGTTGCCAAGCAACGTTCTGTTTGGGGCCTCCCAGTGAGCACGAACGCGGATTTCATTATGTCTGTATAATACAACTGTTTACTGCTGGAACACGCATGCGCACGGACTCAGTGCATTTTTCTAAGTTAGAGAGGCTGGAGTGTATCTCCAGCCGGCGATATAAAACGTTATAAAATCGAGTATTTAGGACATTTCACATGTAAAATACACGTGTATTTTCCGTAGTTTTCTTACTGTCCGTAGTACTACGGACAGCGAGTGGGGCTGTACACAGTTTAAATGTGGAGGACGTGAGTAAAACGAAGTAATGTACAAATAAACATGGTCAAAACATTGTATAAAGTATACACTGTGTAAAATCCAGTTCAGCAGCGTTCCGTTGAAGACACGTTTATACGTCTATGGTCTCCGGTGAAGAGATCTTCAAAACTGGTCTAAAAGTCAATGTGTTTTTCTAATACTTTTTTATTTACAGATGTCCATCTTGAAAATGGCATATCTCCTGAAACCGGCTCCTGTGTGGCTTTGAAAACGAGATTTAAAGAAGGAAAAGGAGATTATGGTTTGTGGTTAATGTTAGTAACACATCAACAGTTTCCACTTACAGGACAAAAGACCAAGCGACACAGGCAACACAGTTCATTTGTATTTATTAAAGCACAATATAAACAATGTTCTTCATATAAAACCATAATCTCCTTTTCCTTCATCATTTTGTAAGGTCCAACAGGGAAATACAGTGAACATGCATTACAATTTTAAAAAATTGAAGACTTTGATTTCCAATTATGAATTGAATAAAATGTATTTTTTATTATTATCATCCTTAAGTTGTGCTACATATTACAGATGGGAAAAACAAAACGATATTTTTGCATTATAAAAATGACTTGTGACATGTTACAATTCTGACACAAATCAACATTATGAGATATGGCAAACTTTTGACTTAATTGGTCAAACTTAAGGTACTTAATTATGAAATATAGCATGTATTATGACATATATATTTTACTTATCTCAGAATTTTGATACAGCACGTCATAATGTTGACTTAGGCTTCCACAACCTGTTGATATCGTCTCTGTGTTATTTTAACACATCTTTATGTTGAAATATGTAACACACAGCATGTGTTGAATGTGCTAACACACTGACTGTGTTGAAAGCAACACAAAATGTGTTGTCCTTAACTCGACAGGCAGGTGTGTTAAAGCATGTCAACAGTTAGCACATTGGTGTTAGTTTAGCAGTAAATACATAATAATGAAGCTAATTTGCTTACATTCATGTGGAGTTCATAAAGTGGCTTTAAAAGTTAAATAAAAACAACAGAAACAGTAATATCCTCTTAAATATAACTACAAGAAATGAATATCTTATACTGGTTTTAGGTAAAACTATGTTACCGCGTAGAGCAACATAATTCTGGAGGTCTTAATTTTAATGTTTGACTCTATTAAGTTAGGTCCCTGCTGTAAAAGCTGGAGAATATGTAACAACCAGTAGAAGGGTCGGCCCAGCCCACCACGTGCTGTGGGGTCAGAGGTCAGCAAGAAGTGAGCTGCAGTTAGTTCATGAGATGTTTGAGCTCAAATCAATGTGTGGCTAAAGCACAACAATGAGAAGGAAATTAAAATCTCAGTCTCTGTAATCATGGAAATTATTAAAACAAGTGACTTTTTTTGAATACCAAACACAAAGTAAACCTCAGTTGAAGTACATTTTGGATAAAGGGATCAATCACTGAATTATTTTTGTTGTTAGGAAGTGTTTGAACTGATTTCCGTGCATATCGACTCTTGTTCTGAATTACCACCACTTGGTGTCAGCACATCACCACTGATCACAGATCCGATCACAGGCTAGGGACCAGCTGATTGTATATTATTACTGCAATACACGTTACTGAGTGTGGCAAACAGCAACACATTGAAATAAGATAATTAATAAATATATTTCAGGTAAAATTCAACAAAATAAATGTTTGACCAAAATATAAGCTCAATTTACATAAGCTTAACTCAAAAATATTTGACATCAAATATGAATTCCATGCTTCTTGTTCTCACTTATTCTATTATCAGATATATCAATAATATAACACGGGTTGTAACTAACTGTTTTCATGAATAATTAATTTGTGGATTATTCTACTGATTAATTGTTTGGCCTGTGAAATGTCAGTTTAATATTTCAGTTGACAAAGAAGCAAATCATATTTGAGAAGCTGGAACAAGACGATATGTTGAATTCTTGGTTCACTTTTTTATTCTAGCCAACTGGCTTTACATGGGATGGCTATTGGTTATAAATTATAAGATAAAAATAGAAAAAAATGAACATTATTATATTTCAACTTGCATCGTCAGCTGCTGTAGGAACTATTTTTTCAGGAGATATATGAAATTGTACAATAAACTTCAAAGGCTAAAATTTGTCTCAACCCTTTAAAATTCACAGAATCAGCAGTAGTAAAACTAAAGTGTGTAAAACCACTTTTATATAAGAAGCAGACAGACACTCGTATCCCTTACGGCACAATATTTATTCAACAATATACAGATTAATTTCTCTCTACATCGCAGACTGATCTGCAGTTTTTATATTTATCTTGCTTTCACCTTTGTACATTTTCTATTTACAAGATTTAAAATAAGTCTCTCTCTCCATTTATACAACGTCAATAGTACAGTGTCATCACATCGTCTGGCAGCGTCACCTCGAAAGCGACTCGATTAGATTCATCGTTGATAATCTGTTTATGTTTCATACACCAACTAACGCCGTTGAGCCACAGAGCAGCGGACTGACAGGAGGGCTCGACATGCACCAACAGTCCCGGTGTGCGTCTCTTTGTGAGGGCAGTCGAATGACAGAGGGATGGTCCACATGAGCGGCCCTGGAGCTCTGCAGCACCTCAACAGGGTGTAGAAACAGAGCCGCTGTTGAGGACTTGCACTTTAAAAAAACAAAATCAGCTTCAATGCATCTGCCCCGTCCCACCCGACACGGATCAAGAAGAGCTGGTAACACCAAAGAAAATTTTGAAAATAAAAGGGGAAAAACATGTTGCATAGAATCAATTCTGACTTGAAGAACAGAAATGTTGGTGCTGCCATTTTAAAAAATGGGGCTTTTTGATAAACTCCTGAGACCTTCCGGACCCCCGTAACATTTGTTGTTTTTGGTTTTGAAAAGAAAAAAAATAATAGCCGTGTGTACCCTTAGACTTTAACAAAAATATCATTGCGTTGGATGTGACATCACATAGAAGTACTACTTTAAAGAGACTAAAAACCCTGCATTGATTGTATACACATTTGCACACACATATATATATATTATTTCAATAACTATCTTGAGGAGAGAGGTGGGTGGATTAAAGTGCATAAAACAAAGCCCACAGTTATCACATGAAGGACAGGAAATGTCCACCAGCAACAGGCTGAACCTTTTACTCCCTAATTGAGACGTTTTTTGAAATGTGAGTGGACCTTATGTGGAGTTCTGGGCCTGTTAGTCGACTCAAATGAATAGCAGATACATATTTCCAGCCACAGTCAAATTTTTCATCAACATTCACTGGCTGGGGTTCATTTCCCGCCCTGATCACATGAAATAACACCAGACACTGAGGAGTAATCGTCTATCCGTTACTCCAAGTCCACATACAGTACCAACATGACTGCTGGTAACCTCGGTCAGGGGCACTCGTATCAATGACATGAACACGTCACCAAAAACAGCAAAAGAGTTGACACTCAACTTACGGCAAAAATACAGCAAATGGGACAACACGGCTCGTTGTGAGCGACACAGCAGACGGACCGGGCGAGTGTGAACTGGAGCTGCACTCCTCTCTTCTCCCTTCACAGTGCAGTCCAGCAGGAGGAGGAGGAGCATGCGAGTCCAAAGAGCCGAGGCCTTTTAGGCCTGAAATGTTTAAGGCTAAAGCGCACACAGCACTCACTCAGGACCAGGAGCAGCAGCAGCAGCCGTGAAGGTTTCCGGCACAGCAGGAGCGTGATTGTGTGGGATTTTATATATACATCAATCATTCATTCTCTTTGTTTAAACAAGCACGTGAGCAAGACACGGGAAATGCAATACGACGACGGACATCTACAGTACACGGACGAATAATATACTGCGTCTACGTGTGAACAGCAAACTGTGAGTGTGTGTGTGTAACACACACACTCACTCACACACACCTGTGATTAACGAATTCATGGCAAAAAAGGTGAAGCTGCATCTCAGGGCACGTTGAGCCGTACGTCCAAACATCCCTTGTTTTGTCCCCTAACTCTGAAATAAGACCAGTAAACAGAAAGAAAATAGGCATTTCAACTTAAGACACCCAAGCAAAAACACAATGTCCTTAGAGGATGTGTATTGGCACATCTGGCAAAAGACGAGGACGAGACTCGGGTTTGGCTCGCTGGCTGTTTCACACATCTGTAACAGCTGTGCTTTGCAGGGCACTAAAACATGCAGACAAGCACGCCGTGTTCACTTCACTGGGCCTGGGCAGAGATCACTACAGAAGGCTAAGCTAGCACTGTTAGCAGATGCAGGCATTTAACAGCAGAGATTCAAACTCCATGCATATGAGCATTGAAGGAACAAAAAAAAAAAATTGCACTTCAAAAATTCATTACATAAAAATTTACAAAGAAAATATAAGCCGGACATTTCTCGGGAATTCAAATGATCAGGTTTATCCCGATGTGGGTGTTTGATATTTGACAGTCGTGTTCTTGTTTGCTGTGATTGAACTGAAATGCGAGGCCGAGATAATTCAGTCACGACTCCTCACATGAACGGGTTTGACAGCTTCATCACAGTTCTAGTGTGAAACCAGTTTGGTCCCCACTATTTAACCCCCACCCCCCCAACTGTTCAAGCGCTCCAGTTTCAAACCTAACGGGGGTCTTTAAATCCTGCGTCTGATTGGGAGACAAGTGTCCGAGTGGCAGGGTGAACACACGATGAGGTAGAACAAAATGTTTAATGAGTAGGGGTGTAACGATACGCGTATTCGTATTGAACCGTTCGGTACGAGGCTCACGGTTCGGTAGGACGTGACGATGCGCAGTGACACGTTCACGCCTGCGGAGGGCAGTATATCACCCAGTGCCAAACACACCCACAAGTGCTTTCAGATGGAAGGGCCCATTGAATGGTTTGAACCACAATAACAATCCAATATAAAATAGTCATTGCCTTTTAGCTTCAGACCCAAACCTGCAGCGTCTACAACGTTTGTACATTTCCCACATAGTGATTGCTTCATTAATTGTCCCGCCTTCATCTCCTCCCTTGTCCTTAACTAGACAGGCAGGTGTGTTAAAAATGAACACATGATGTGATATTTTGAAACCCATCTGTTTTGAGAGTGCAGAAATACAGTACTACAGTAAAACTACTTTGTTACTTTCCATTACTGACTACATTTCAGGGAGTAATATCGTGCTTTCTACTTCACTACATTTGTCTGACATCTTTAGCTGATTATAGAATATGATCAACAACGAACGCAACGGCAGCACCTGCCTTTGACTCAATACGTCTGTGTTGTTGACATATGTCTTGAGATGTCAGTAAAATGAAACCAGAATTTTTAACCCGGATTCAGATTTGTGTTCTGCCAACTAGCACATATTTATCAAGATAATGCCTGGTTGCAAAACAATTCATCAGGGAATGTGCTAAAGTTCACGTCACGGAGAATATGTGCAATGTACAGAGATGATATGAATCTGTGAATGTAGGTTTTATATGTTGAAACTTTGAGACATTGATCATGATTTTGATTCAATGTTATTGTTCTTCTAGAAAGTTATTTTTGGTTATTTTGTAGAAATGAATTTCGTGTCATGAGTTTTTTTAGTACTTATTATTGTACTTTATAGAAATTAATCATCAGAACTTTATTCTGAGTTGAATAATTACAGCTCTTACAGAAAAATGATAAGTGAGATAAGCTAATTGAATTACATTTTTTTTTTTTTTTTTTCGATGTTATTGAATTCATTTTGACATGTTAAACTGGGGGAACCGGAGCACACCGGAGAAAACCCTTAACTATCATCACAGTAGAAGTCCCTCAGACTCACAAAGGCTCAAGCCTTCTAGCTGTCACACTGTTGACCTCTGTGGGGCAGAGCTCAACTCCTGCCCCATCGAGGTAAATGGTAAATGGACTGTACTGTAAAGCGCTTTTCTAGTCTTCACGACCACTCAAAGCGCTTTCACATTTGTCATCATTCACCCATTCACACCCATTCATACGCTGATGGTGGAGGCCATGCCCACCATCAGGCCTAACTAACATTCACACACCGTACGCACAGCTACGGGAGCAATTTTGGGGTTCAGTGTCTTGCCCAAGGACACATCGACATGCGACTAGCGGAGCCGGGGATCAAACCACTGATCCTGCTCTCTACTAAGCCACAGTCGCCACAGGTGACCTGATGCGCCGCTGGTCTTGGTCCCTCTATGATGAAGGACAGAGGACACAGCAGGAGACTGCTTTCATTTTGAAGAAGAAAAAAAAACTCAAGCATTTTTTTCCCCCTCAAGATGAATACCGCATTAAAGAGATGTTTGTTGTTTTGATTTGGTGAATGAAGTTGATATTCACTAAATGTAGGGTAAATCTTACCTTACCTTCACCTATATAACACCAACCCTATTTCTACGCCTGCAGATGTTGGAGATGGCTTTGCCCACAGATGAGAAGAACTTGCAAATGGTCCTGCGCTTTTTGGCTGGTGTCATCAGGTGATCTTTGACAGAGGAGGCAATGCAGTCCCCAAGTTCTGGTTCCTCTGAAAGCATGGACACCAACACCATTTCTACACTGCCCCACTTCTTACACAGGTCCTGGGTAATGGCGTTGTCAAGTTCTTTGAACGTTTTTGAGGTTGGATCAAAATCGACACCCTGGACTTCGATCCACGTTCTTTCAAACAGAGGCATAATGATGGCCTCGTAGTCTGCAGTGGGCCAGTTCATTTTGGCTTTCCTGAATATCCGCGAGACCAGCGCCTCGAAGAATATCTTAACTGATGTTTTCTTTATTTCATCCTGTGCTGTTGCACCTGGCGCAGGTTTGGCAGGTGCTTCCTCACATACTGAGCCAGGAGTTGCAGAAGGTACGTCGTCCTCGATGCTGTCGACCGGCAACGGAGATGATGAAAGAGACTCAGGGTCCATTCTCTTACATACTGAGCCAGGAGTTGCAGAAGGTACGTCGTCCTCGGTGCTGTCAATATCAATGCCCCCGTTGTAATCTGGCTCATCCAACTTCACCAGTCAGTCTGACACCCTATCCACAAAATTCGAAGGGTTGCCCGTATAATTTTTGATCAAAGGACGCAGCACGTTAGCTCCAATGACTGTGGTCTCTGGACCCGTCACAACCAGCATCGGCACATTGAGTCCTTGTTCCGCCAACGTGCCGATACTAAGTTTCGCTAGGATCCACCCAATGACACCAGCTATAATGCTCCACATTAAAGATAGAAAGTTGTCTGTATCTATGCCATCACTGGTCTTCGTATGTTTACCCACGTTCATTGCTGTTGCATTATTCTGGTCTGCCATCTTCGATGCTGGTTTTAAAAATCCTGAGGTAAAGATTTCAGATGTAATATATATGTTATTTAACATGCAGTGTAACAGTTAACATGTAATATCCTTTGTGTCTTTTGACAACAATTCTCTGGGGTATATATAGCTGTTCTGTCCTGAACAGACAGAACGCGGTATGACGTATATAAAGGCAGAACGCGGTATGACGTATATAAAGACAGAACACAGCATGACGTATATAAAGACAGAACGCGGCATGACACAATAAAAACAAAACGCGACGTCACGACCTTTGCTTGTGCCGCCGTTGCCAAGCAACGTTCTGTTTGGGGCCTCCCAGTGAGCACGAACGCGGATTTCATTATGTCTGTATAATACAACTGTTTACTGCTGGAACACGCATGCGCACGGACTCAGTGCATTTTTCTAAGTTAGAGAGGCTGGAGTGTATCTCCAGCCGGCGATATAAAACGTTATAAAATCGAGTATTTAGGACATTTCACATGTAAAATACACGTGTATTTTCCGTAGTTTTCTTACTGTCCGTAGTACTACGGACAGCGAGTGGGGCTGTACACAGTTTAAATGTGGAGGACGTGAGTAAAACGAAGTAATGTACAAATAAACATGGTCAAAACATTGTATAAAGTATACACTGTGTAAAATCCAGTTCAGCAGCGTTCCGTTGAAGACACGTTTATACGTCTATGGTCTCCGGTGAAGAGATCTTCAAAACTGGTCTAAAAGTCAATGTGTTTTTCTAATACTTTTTTATTTACAGATGTCCATCTTGAAAATGGCATATCTCCTGAAACCGGCTCCTGTGTGGCTTTGAAAACGAGATTTAAAGAAGGAAAAGGAGATTATGGTTTGTGGTTAATGTTAGTAACACATCAACAGTTTCCACTTACAGGACAAAAGACCAAGCGACACAGGCAACAGTTCATTTGTATTTATTAAAGCACAATATAAACAATGTTCTTCATATAAAACCATAATCTCCTTTTCCTTCATCATTTTGTAAGGTCCAACAGGGAAATACAGTGAACATGCATTACAATTAAAAAAATTGAAGACTTTGATTTCCAATTATGAATTGAATAAAATGTATTTTTTATTATTATCATCCTTAAGTTGTGCTACATATTACAGATGGGAAAAACAAAACGATATTTTTGCATTATAAAAATGACTTGTGACATGTTACAATTCTGACACAAATCAACATTATGAGATATGGCAAACTTTTGACTTAATTGGTCAAACTTAAGGTACTTAATTATGAAATATAGCATGTATTATGACATATATATTTTACTTATCTCAGAATTTTGATACAGCACGTCATAATGTTGACTTAGGCTTCCACAACCTGTTGATATCGTCTCTGTGTTATTTTAACACATCTTTATGTTGAAATATGTAACACACAGCATGTGTTGAATGTGCTAACACACTGACTGTGTTGAAAGCAACACAAAATGTGTTGTCCTTAACTCGACAGGCAGGTGTGTTAAAGCATGTCAACAGTTAGCACATTGGTGTTAGTTTAGCAGTAAATACATAATAATGAAGCTAATTTGCTTACATTCATGTGGAGTTCATAAAGTGGCTTTAAAAGTTAAATAAAAACAACAGAAACAGTAGTATCCTCTTAAATATAACTACAAGAAATGAATATCTTATACTGGTTTTAGGTAAAACTATGTTACCGCGTAGAGCAACATAATTCTGGAGGTCTTAATTTTAATGTTTGACTCTATTAAGTTAGGTCCTTGCTGTAAAAGCTGGAGAATATGTAACAACCAGTAGAAGGGTCGGCCCAGCCCACCACGTGCTGTGGGGTCAGAGGTCAGCAAGAAGTGAGCTGCAGTTAGTTCATGAGATGTTTGAGCTCAAATCAATGTGTGGCTAAAGCACAACAATGAGAAGGAAATTAAAATCTCAGTCTCTGTAATCATGGAAATTATTAAAACAAGTGACTTTTTTTGAATACCAAACACAAAGTAAACCTCAGTTGAAGTACATTTTGGATAAAGGGATCAATCACTGAATTATTTTTGTTGTTAGGAAGTGTTTGAACTGATTTCCGTGCATATCGACTCTTGTTCTGAATTACCACCACTTGGTGTCAGCACATCACCACTGATCACAGATCCGATCACAGGCTAGGGACCAGCTGATTGTATATTATTACTGCAATACATGTTACTGAGTGTGGCAAACAGCAACACATTGAAATAAGATAATTAATAAATATATTTCAGGTAAAATTCAACAAAATAAATGTTTGACGAAAATATAAGCTCAATTTACATAAGCTTAACTCAAAAATATTTGACATCAAATATGAATTCCATGCTTCTTGTTCTCACTTATTCTATTATCAGATATATCAATAATATAACACGGGTTGTAACTAACTGTTTTCATGAATAATTAATTTGTGGATTATTCTACTGATTAATTGTTTGGCCTGTGAAATGTCAGTTTAATATTTCAGTTGACAAAGAAGCAAATCATATTTGAGAAGCTGGAACAAGACGATATGTTGAATTCTTGGTTCACTTTTTTATTCTAGCCAACTGGCTTTACATGGGATGGCTATTGGTTATAAATTATAAGATAAAAATAGAAAAAAATGAACATTATTATATTTCAACTTGCATCGTCAGCTGCTGTAGGAACTATTTTTTCAGGAGATATATGAAATTGTACAATAAACTTCAAAGGCTAAAATTTGTCTCAACCCTTTAAAATTCACAGAATCAGCAGTAGTAAAACTAAAGTGTGTAAAACCACTTTTATATAAGAAGCAGACAGACACTCGTATCCCTTACGGCACAATATTTATTCAACAATATACAGATTAATTTCTCTCTACATCGCAGACTGATCTGCAGTTTTTATATTTATCTTGCTTTCACCTTTGTACATTTTCTATTTACAAGATTTAAAATAAGTCTCTCTCTCCATTTATACAACGTCAATAGTACAGTGTCATCACATCGTCCGGCAGCGTCACCTCGAAAGCGACTCGATTAGATTCATCGTTGATAATCTGTTTATGTTTCATACACCAACTAACGCCGTTGAGCCACAGAGCAGCGGACTGACAGGAGGGCTCGACATGCACCAACAGTCCCGGTGTGCGTCTCTTTGTGAGGGCAGTCGAATGACAGAGGGATGGTCCACATGAGCGGCCCTGGAGCTCTGCAGCACCTCAACAGGGTGTAGAAACAGAGCCGCTGTTGAGGACTTGCACTTTAAAAAAACAAAATCAGCTTCAATGCATCTGCCCCGTCCCACCCGACACGGATCAAGAAGAGCTGGTAACACCAAAGAAAATTTTGAAAATAAAAGGGGAAAAACATGTTGCATAGAATCAATTCTGACTTGAAGAACAGAAATGTTGGTGCTGCCATTTTAAAAAATGGGGCTTTTTGATAAACTCCTGAGACCTTCCGGACCCCCGTAACATTTGTTGTTTTTGGTTTTGAAAAGAAAAAAAATAATAGCCGTGTGTACCCTTAGACTTTAACAAAAATATCATTGCGTTGGATGTGACATCACATAGAAGTACTACTTTAAAGAGACTAAAAACCCTGCATTGATTGTATACACATTTGCACACACATATATATATATTATTTCAATAACTATCTTGAGGAGAGAGGTGGGTGGATTAAAGTGCATAAAACAAAGCCCACAGTTATCACATGAAGGACAGGAAATGTCCACCAGCAACAGGCTGAACCTTTTACTCCCTAATTGAGACGTTTTTTGAAATGTGAGTGGACCTTATGTGGAGTTCTGGGCCTGTTAGTCGACTCAAATGAATAGCAGATACATATTTCCAGCCACAGTCAAATTTTTCATCAACATTCACTGGCTGGGGTTCATTTCCCGCCCTGATCACATGAAATAACACCAGACACTGAGGAGTAATCGTCTATCCGTTACTCCAAGTCCACATACAGTACCAACATGACTGCTGGTAACCTCGGTCAGGGGCACTCGTATCAATGACATGAACACGTCACAAAAAACAGCAAAAGAGTTGACACTCAACTTACGGCAAAAATACAGCAAATGGGACAACACGGCTCGTTGTGAGCGACACAGCAGACGGACCGGGCGAGTGTGAACTGGAGCTGCACTCCTCTCTTCTCCCTTCACAGTGCAGTCCAGCAGGAGGAGGAGGAGCATGCGAGTCCAAAGAGCCGAGGCCTTTTAGGCCTGAAATGTTTAAGGCTAAAGCGCACACAGCACTCACTCAGGACCAGGAGCAGCAGCAGCAGCCGTGAAGGTTTCCGGCACAGCAGGAGCGTGATTGTGTGGGATTTTATATATACATCAATCATTCATTCTCTTTGTTAAAACAAGCACGTGAGCAAGACACGGGAAATGCAATACGACGACGGACATCTACAGTACACGGACGAATAATATACTGCGTCTACGTGTGAACAGCAAACTGTGAGTGTGTGTGTGTAACACACACACTCACTCACACACACCTGTGATTAACGAATTCATGGCAAAAAAGGTGAAGCTGCATCTCAGGGCACGTTGAGCCGTACGTCCAAACATCCCTTGTTTTGTCCCCTAACTCTGAAATAAGACCAGTAAACAGAAAGAAAATAGGCATTTCAACTTAAGACACCCAAGCAAAAACACAATGTCCTTAGAGGATGTGTATTGGCACATCTGGCAAAAGACGAGGACGAGACTCGGGTTTGGCTCGCTGGCTGTTTCACACATCTGTAACAGCTGTGCTTTGCAGGGCACTAAAACATGCAGACAAGCACGCCGTGTTCACTTCACTGGGCCTGGGCAGAGATCACTACAGAAGGCTAAGCTAGCACTGTTAGCAGATGCAGGCATTTAACAGCAGAGATTCAAACTCCATGCATATGAGCATTGAAGGAACAAAAAAAAAAAATTGCACTTCAAAAATTCATTACATAAAAATTTACAAAGAAAATATAAGCCGGATATTTCTCGGGAATTCAAATGATCAGGTTTATCCCGATGTGGGTGTTTGATATTTGACAGTCGTGTTCTTGTTTGCTGTGATTGAACTGAAATGCGAGGCCGAGATAATTCAGTCACGACTCCTCACATGAACGGGTTTGACAGCTTCATCACAGTTCTAGTGTGAAACCAGTTTGGTCCCCACTATTTAACCCCCACCCCCCCAACTGTTCAAGCGCTCCAGTTTCAAACCTAACGGGGGTCTTTAAATCCTGCGTCTGATTGGGAGACAAGTGTCCGAGTGGCAGGGTGAACACACGATGAGGTAGAACAAAATGTTTAATGAGTAGGGGTGTAACGATACGCGTATTCGTATTGAACCGTTCGGTACGAGGCTCACGGTTCGGTAGGACGTGACGATGCGCAGTGACACGTTCACGCCTGCGGAGGGCAGTATATCACCCAGTGCCAAACACACCCACAAGTGCTTTCAGATGGAAGGGCCCATTGAATGGTTTGAACCACAATAACAATCCAATATAAAATAGTCATTGCCTTTTAGCTTCAGACCCAAACCTGCAGCGTCTACAACGTTTGTACATTTCCCACATAGTGATTGCTTCATTAATTGTCCCGCCTTCATCTCCTCCCTTGTCCTTAACTAGACAGGCAGGTGTGTTAAAAATGAACACATGATGTGATATTTTGAAACCCATCTGTTTTGAGAGTGCAGAAATACAGTACTACAGTAAAACTACTTTGTTACTTTCCATTACTGACTACATTTCAGGGAGTAATATCGTGCTTTCTACTTCATTACATTTGTCTGACATCTTTAGCTGATTATAGAATATGATCAACAACGAACGCAACGGCAGCACCTGCCTTTGACTCAATACGTCTGTGTTGTTGACATATGTCTTGAGATGTCAGTAAAATGAAACCAGAATTTTTAACCCGGATTCAGATTTGTGTTCTGCCAACCAGCACATATTTATCAAGATAATGCCTGGTTGCAAAACAATTCATCAGGGAATGTGCTAAAGTTCACGTCACGGAGAATATGTGCAATGTACAGAGATGATATGAATCTGTGAATGTAGGTTTTATATGTTGAAACTTTGAGACATTGATCATGATTTTGATTCAATGTTATTGTTCTTCTAGAAAGTTATTTTTGGTTATTTTGTAGAAATGAATTTCGTGTCATGAGTTTTTTTAGTACTTATTATTGTACTTTATAGAAATTAATCATCAGAACTTTATTCTGAGTTGAATAATTACAGCTCTTACAGAAAAATTATAAGTGAGATAAGCTAATTGAATTACATTTTTTTTTTTTTTTTCGATGTTATTGAATTCATTTTGACATGTTAAACTGGGGGAACCGGAGCACACCGGAGAAAACCCTTAACTATCATCACAGTAGAAGTCCCTCAGACTCACAAAGGCTCAAGCCTTCTAGCTGTCACACTGTTGACCTCTGTGGGGCAGAGCTCAACTCCTGCCCCATCGAGGTAAATGGTAAATGGACTGTACTGTAAAGCGCTTTTCTAGTCTTCACGACCACTCAAAGCGCTTTCACATTTGTCATCATTCACCCATTCACACCCATTCATACGCTGATGGTGGAGGCCATGCCCACCATCAGGCCTAACTAACATTCACACACCGTACGCACCACACTGTTGACCTCTGTGGGGCAGAGCTCAACTCCTGCCCCATCGAGGTAAATGGTAAATGGACTGTACTGTAAAGCGCTTTTCTAGTCTTCACGACCACTCAAAGCGCTTTCACATTTGTCATCATTCACCCATTCACACCCATTCATACGCTGATGGTGGAGGCCATGCCCACCATCAGGCCTAACTAACATTCACACACCGTACGCACAGCTACGGGAGCAATTTTGGGGTTCAGTGTCTTGCCCAAGGACACATCGACATGCGACTAGCGGAGCCGGGGATCAAACCACCGATCCTGCTCTCTACTAAGCCACAGTCGCCACAGGTGACCTGCTGCGCCGCTGGTCTTGGTCCCTCTATGATGAAGGACAGAGGACACAGCAGGAGACTGCTTTCATTTTGAAGAAGAAAAAAAAACTCAAGCATTTTTTTCACCCTCAAGATGAATACCGCATTAAAGAGATGTTTGTTGTTTTGATTTGGTGAATGAAGTTGATATTCACTAAATGTAGGGTAAATCTTACCTTACCTTCACCTATATAACACCAACCCTATTTCTACGCCTGCAGATGTTGGAGATGGCTTTGCCCACAGATGAGAAGAACTTGCAAATGGGGCTGCGCTTTTTGGCTGGTGTCATCAGGTGATCTTTGACTGATGTTTTCTTTATTTCATCCTGTGCTGTTGCACCTGGCGCAGGTTTGGCAGGTGCTTCCTCACATACTGAGCCAGGAGTTGCAGAAGGTACGTCGTCCTCGATGCTGTCGACCGGCAACGGAGATGATGAAAGAGACTCAGGGTCCATTCTCTTACATACTGAGCCAGGAGTTGCTGAAGGTACGTCGTCCTCGGTGCTGTCAATATCAATGCCCCCGTTGTAATCTGGCTCATCCAACTTCACCAGCCAGTCTGACACCCTATCCACAAAATTCGAAGGGTTGCCCGTATAATAAGCATATATTGGAAACTCTTTGAGAGTATACCATTGGGCTTCGGGCTTCTGCGGCTCCTCCTGCGGCTCCTCCTGCGGCTCCTCCTGCGGCTCCTCCTGCGGCTCCTCCTGCGGCTCCTCCTGCGTCTCCTCCTGCGGCTCCTCCTGCGGCTCCTCCTGCGGCTCCTCCTGCGGCTTATTTTTGATCAAAGGACGCAGCACGTTAGCTCCAATGACTGTGGTCTCTGGACCCGTCACAACCAGCATCGGCACATTGAGTCCTTGTTCCGCCAACGTGCCGATACTAAGTTTCGCTAGGATCCACCCACTGACACCAGCTATAAATCGAATGAACCCATGGTTGTTTAGCTCGGCCAAAGGTCTGACCTCATTCGGCATGTGCACATCTGTCCATGCAGTGTGTACATAGGACATTGATGATTCAGAACGCAACACCGCCTGCGTGTATATTCCGTTCAGTTTACAAGAAACGGAATAATTGCTTGATGGTGACTTGATGGTGTAACCTGATATAGCTTTTTTGGTGAACGAGTAAGCGAGGTAACGCATTGCATTCTGGCCAATTATAGGAATTTTCGGTGTGCTTCCCTTCACGACACGGAAATCTATTAAAAGATGCGTGTGGGAAAATGCGCCTCCATCAAATCTGAACAACAACTTGATCCCCTCAAGAACTGCCACAGTCCTCCCATTTATCACCGCGGGAGGTTCGTCTTTGGATATCATGACTTTTGATGTTTTGATATGTTTCTGCCTCCATGCTTCGCTGATGAGACATTCTTTATCGCCACAGTTCCACTCTGCTACTGTCCGAATGCCATTTAAAACACATTTAAGCCGATAGGGGGCTGTTTCTATCTCAATGACATCTGTAACATCTGTCACTGACGGTGTAGGAGAAATGAACTCATCTTTAATGCTCCACATTAAAGATAGAAAGTTGTCTGTATCTATGCCATCACTGGTCTTCTTATGTTTACCCACGTTCATTGCTGTTGCATTATTCTGGTCTGCCATCTTCGATGCTGGTTTTAAAAATCCTGAGGTAAAGATTTCAGATGTAATATATATGTTATTTAACATGCAGTGTAACAGTTAACATGTAATATCCTTTGTGTCTTTTGACAACAATTCTCTGGGGTATATATAGCTGTTCTGTCCTGAACAGACAGAACGCGGTATGACGTATATAAAGGCAGAACGCGGTATGACGTATATAAAGACAGAACGCGGCATGACGTATATAAAGACAGACCGCGGCATGACACAATAAAAACAAAACGCGACGTCACGACCTTTGCTTGTGCCGCCGTTGCCAAGCAACGTTCTGTTTGGGGCCTCCCAGTGAGCACGAACGCGGATTTCATTATGTCTGTATAATACAACTGTTTACTGCTGGAACACGCATGCGCACGGACTCAGTGCATTTTTCTAAGTTAGAGAGGCTGGAGTGTATCTCCAGCCGGCGATATAAAACGTTATAAAATCGAGTATTTAGGACATTTCACATGTAAAATACACGTGTATTTTCCGTAGTTTTCTTACTGTCCGTAGTACTACGGACAGCGAGTGGGGCTGTACACAGTTTAAATGTGGAGGACGTGAGTAAAACGAAGTAATGTACAAATAAACATGGTCAAAACATTGTTGTTTGGCTTATAGCAACATACAAACAATATAAAGTATACACTGTGTAAAATCCAGTTCAGCAGCGTTCCGTTGAAGACACGTTTATACGTCTATGGTCTCCGGTGAAGAGATCTTCAAAACTGGTCTAAAAGTCAATGTGTTTTTCTAATACTTTTTTATTTACAGATGTCCAGCTTGAAAATGGCATATCTCCTGAAACCGGCTCCTGTGTGGCTTTGAAAACGAGATTTAAAGAAGGAAAAGGAGATTATGGTTTGTGGTTAATGTTAGTAACACATCAACAGTTTCCACTTACAGGACAAAAGACCAAGCGACACAGGCAACAGTTCATTTGTATTTATTAAAGCACAATATAAACAATGTTCTTCATATAAAACCATAATCTCCTTTTCCTTCATCAGTTTGTAAGGTCCAACAGGGAAATACAGTGAACATGCATTACAATTAAAAAAATTGAAGACTTTGATTTCCAATTATGAATTGAATAAAATGTATTCTTTTTATTATCATCCTTAAGTTGTGCTACATATTACAGATGGGAAAAACAAAACGATATTTTTGCATGATAAAAATGACTTGTGACATGTTACAATTCTGACACAAATCAACATTATGAGATATGGCAAACTTTTGACTTAATTGGTCAAACTTAAGGTACTTAATTATGAAATATAGCATGTATTATGACATATATATTTTACTTATCTCAGAATTTTGATACAGCACGTCATAATGTTGACTTAGGCTTCCACAACCTGTTGATATCGTCTCTGTGTTATTTTAACACATCTTTATGTTGAAATATGTAACACACAGCATGTGTTGAATGTGCTAACACACTGACTGTGTTGAAAGCAACACAAAATGTGTTGTCCTTAACTCGACAGGCAGGTGTGTTAAAGCATGTCAACAGTTAGCACATTGGTGTTAGTTTAGCAGTAAATACATAATAATGAAGCTAATTTGCTTACATTCATGTGGAGTTCATAAAGTGGCTTTAAAAGTTAAATAAAAACAACAGAAACAGTAGTATCCTCTTCAATATAACTACAAGAAATGAATATCTTATACTGGTTTTAGGTAAAACTATGTTACCGCGTAGAGCAACATAATTCTGTAGGTCTTAATTTTAATGTTTGACTCTATTAAGTTAGGTCCCTGCTGTAAAAGCTGGAGAATATGTAACAACCAGTAGAAGGGGTCGGCCCAGCCCACCACGTGCTGTGGGGTCAGAGGTCAGCAAGAAGTGAGCTGCAGTTAGTTCATGAGATGTTTGAGCTCAAATCAATGTGTGGCTAAAGCACTCCAATGAGAAGGAAATTAAAATCTCAGTCTCTGTAATCATGGAAATTATTAAAACAAGTGACTTTTTTTGAATACCAAACACGAAGTAAACCTCAGTTGAAGTACATTTTGGATAAAGGGATCAATCACTGAATTATTTTTGTTGTTAGGAAGTGTTTGAACTGATTTCCGTGCATATCGACTCTTGTTCTGAATTACCACCACTTGGTGTCAGCACATCACCACTGATCACAGATCCGATCACAGGCTAGGGACCAGCTGATTGTATATTATTACTGCAATACACGTTACTGAGTGTGGCAAACAGCAACACATTGAAATAAGATAATTAATAAATATATTTCAGGTAAAATTCAACAAAATAAATGTTTGACCAAAATATTAGCTCAATTTACATAAGCTTAACTCAAAAATATTTGACATCAAATATGAATTCCATGCTTCTTGTTCTCACTTATTCTATTATCAGATATATCAATAATATAACACGGGTTGTAACTAACTGTTTTCATGAATAATTAATTTGTGGATTATTCTACTGATTAATTGTTTGGCCTGTGAAATGTCAGTTTAATATTTCAGTTGACAAAGAAGCAAATCATATTTGAGAAGCTGGAACAAGACGATATGTTGAATTCTTGGTTCACGTTTTTATTCTAGCCAACTGGCTTTACATGGGATGGCTATTGGTTATAAATTATAAGATAAAAATAGAAAAAAAAATGAACATTATTATATTTCAACTTGCATCGTCAGCTGCTGTAGGAACTATTTTTTCAGGAGATATATGAAATTGTACAATAAAATTCAAAGGCTAAAATTAGTCTCAACCCTTTAAAATTCACAGAATCAGCAGTAGTAAAACTAAAGTGTGTAAAACCACTTTTATATAAGAAGCAGACAGACACTCGTATCCCTTACGGCACAATATTTATTCAACAATATACAGATTAATTTCTCTCTACATCGCAGACTGATCTGCAGTTTTTATATTTATCTTGCTTTCACCTTTGTACATTTTCTATTTACAAGATTTAAAATAAGTCTCTCTCTCCATTTATACAACGTCAATAGTACAGTGTCATCACATCGTCCGGCGGCGTCACCTCGAAAGCGACTCGATTAGATTCATCGTTGATAATCTGTTTATGTTTCATACACCAACTAACGCCGTTGAGCCACAGAGCAGCGGACTGACAGGAGGGCTCGACATGCACCAACAGTCCCGGTGTGCGTCTCTTTGTGAGGGCAGTCGAATGACAGAGGGATGGTCCACATGAGCGGCCCTGGAGCTCTGCAGCACCTCAACAGGGTGTAGAAACAGAGCCGCTGTTGAGGACTTGCACTTTAAAAAAACAAAATCAGCTTCAATGCATCTGCCCCGTCCCACCCGACACGGATCAAGAAGAGCTGGTAACACCAAAGAAAATTTTGAAAATAAAAGGGGAAAAACATGTTGCATAGAATCAATTCTGACTTGAAGAACAGAAATGTTGGTGCTGCCATTTTAAAAAATGGGGCTTTTTGATAAACTCCTGAGACCTTCCGGACCCCCGTAACATTTGTTGTTTTTGGTTTTGAAAAGAAAAAAAATAATAGCCGTGTGTACCCTTAGACTTTAACAAAAATATCATTGCGTTGGATGTGACATCACATAGAAGTACTACTTTAAAGAGACTAAAAACCCTGCATTGATTGTATACACATTTGCACACACATATATATATATTATTTCAATAACTATCTTGAGGAGAGAGGTGGGTGGATTAAAGTGCATAAAACAAAGCCCACAGTTATCACATGAAGGACAGGAAATGTCCACCAGCAACAGGCTGAACCTTTTACTCCCTAATTGAGACGTTTTTTGAAATGTGAGTGGACCTTATGTGGAGTTCTGGGCCTGTTAGTCGACTCAAATGAATAGCAGATACATATTTCCAGCCACAGTCAAATTTTTCATCAACATTCACTGGCTGGGGTTCATTTCCCGCCCTGATCACATGAAATAACACCAGACACTGAGGAGTAATCGTCTATCCGTTACTCCAAGTCCACATACAGTACCAACATGACTGCTGGTAACCTCGGTCAGGGGCACTCGTATCAATGACATGAACACGTCACCAAAAACAGCAAAAGAGTTGACACTCAACTTACGGCAAAAATACAGCAAATGGGACAACACGGCTCGTTGTGAGCGACACAGCAGACGGACCGGGCGAGTGTGAACTGGAGCTGCACTCCTCTCTTCTCCCTTCACAGTGCAGTCCAGCAGGAGGAGGAGGAGCATGCGAGTCCAAAGAGCCGAGGCCTTTTAGGCCTGAAATGTTTAAGGCTAAAGCGCACACAGCACTCACTCAGGACCAGGAGCAGCAGCAGCAGCCGTGAAGGTTTCCGGCACAGCAGGAGCGTGATTGTGTGGGATTTTATATATACATCAATCATTCATTCTCTTTGTTTAAACAAGCACGTGAGCAAGACACGGGAAATGCAATACGACGACGGACATCTACAGTACACGGACGAATAATATACTGCGTCTACGTGTGAACAGCAAACTGTGAGTGTGTGTGTGTAACACACACACTCACTCACACACACCTGTGATTAACGAATTCATGGCAAAAAAGGTGAAGCTGCATCTCAGGGCACGTTGAGCCGTACGTCCAAACATCCCTTGTTTTGTCCCCTAACTCTGAAATAAGACCAGTAAACAGAAAGAAAATAGGCATTTCAACTTAAGACACCCAAGCAAAAACACAATGTCCTTAGAGGATGTGTATTGGCACATCTGGCAAAAGACGAGGACGAGACTCGGGTTTGGCTCGCTGGCTGTTTCACACATCTGTAACAGCTGTGCTTTGCAGGGCACTAAAACATGCAGACAAGCACGCCGTGTTCACTTCACTGGGCCTGGGCAGAGATCACTACAGAAGGCTAAGCTAGCACTGTTAGCAGATGCAGGCATTTAACAGCAGAGATTCAAACTCCATGCATATGAGCATTGAAGGAACAAAAAAAAAAAATTGCACTTCAAAAATTCATTACATAAAAATTTACAAAGAAAATATAAGCCGGACATTTCTCGGGAATTCAAATGATCAGGTTTATCCCGATGTGGGTGTTTGATATTTGACAGTCGTGTTCTTGTTTGCTGTGATTGAACTGAAATGCGAGGCCGAGATAATTCAGTCACGACTCCTCACATGAACGGGTTTGACAGCTTCATCACAGTTCTAGTGTGAAACCAGTTTGGTCCCCACTATTTAACCCCCACCCCCCAACTGTTCAAGCGCTCCAGTTTCAAACCTAACGGGGGTCTTTAAATCCTGCGTCTGATTGGGAGACAAGTGTCCGAGTGGCAGGGTGAACACACGATGAGGTAGAACAAAATGTTTAATGAGTAGGGGTGTAACGATACGCGTATTCGTATTGAACCGTTCGGTACGAGGCTCACGGTTCGGTAGGACGTGACGATGCGCAGTGACACGTGCACGCCTGCGGAGGGCAGTATATCACCCAGAGCCAAACACACCCACAAGTGCTTTCAGATGGAAGGGCCCATTGAATGGTTTGAACCACAATAACAATCCAATATAAAATAGTCATTGCCTTTTAGCTTCAGACCCAAACCTGCAGCGTCTACAACGTTTGTACATTTCCCACATAGTGATTGCTTCATTAATTGTCCCGCCTTCATCTCCTCCCTTGTCCTTAACTAGACAGGCAGGTGTGTTAAAAATGAACACATGATGTGATATTTTGAAACCCATCTGTTTTGAGAGTGCAGAAATACAGTACTACAGTAAAACTACTTTGTTACTTTCCATTACTGACTACATTTCAGGGAGTAATATCGTGCTTTCTACTTCATTACATTTGTCTGACATCTTTAGCTGATTATAGAATATGATCAACAACGAACGCAACGGCAGCACCTGCCTTTGACTCAATACGTCTGTGTTGTTGACATATGTCTTGAGATGTCAGTAAAATGAAACCAGAATTTTTAACCCGGATTCAGATTTGTGTTCTGCCAACCAGCACATATTTATCAAGATAATGCCTGGTTGCAAAACAATTCATCAGGGAATGTGCTAAAGTTCACGTCACGGAGAATATGTGCAATGTACAGAGATGATATGAATCTGTGAATGTAGGTTTTATATGTTGAAACTTTGAGACATTGATCATGATTTTGATTCAATGTTATTGTTCTTCTAGAAAGTTATTTTTGGTTATTTTGTAGAAATGAATTTCGTGTCATGAGTTTTTTTAGTACTTATTATTGTACTTTATAGAAATTAATCATCAGAACTTTATTCTGAGTTGAATAATTACAGCTCTTACAGAAAAATGATAAGTGAGATAAGCTAATTGAATTACATTTTTTTTTTTTTTTCGATGTTATTGAATTCATTTTGACATGTTAAACTGGGGGAACCGGAGCACACCGGAGAAAACCCTTAACTATCATCACAGTAGAAGTCCCTCAGACTCACAAAGGCTCAAGCCTTCTAGCTGTCACACTGTTGACCTCTGTGGGGCAGAGCTCAACTCCTGCCCCATCGAGGTAAATGGTAAATGGACTGTACTGTAAAGCGCTTTTCTAGTCTTCACGACCACTCAAAGCGCTTTCACATTTGTCATCATTCACCCATTCACACCCATTCATACGCTGATGGTGGAGGCCATGCCCACCATCAGGCCTAACTAACATTCACACACCGTACGCACCACACTGTTGACCTCTGTGGGGCAGAGCTCAACTCCTGCCCCATCGAGGTAAATGGTAAATGGACTGTACTGTAAAGCGCTTTTCTAGTCTTCACGACCACTCAAAGCGCTTTCACATTTGTCATCATTCACCCATTCACACCCATTCATACGCTGATGGTGGAGGCCATGCCCACCATCAGGCCTAACTAACATTCACACACCGTACGCACAGCTACGGGAGCAATTTTGGGGTTCAGTGTCTTGCCCAAGGACACATCGACATGCGACTAGCGGAGCCGGGGATCAAACCACTGATCCTGCTCTCTACTAAGCCACAGTCGCCACAGGTGACCTGATGCGCCGCTGGTCTTGGTCCCTCTATGATGAAGGACAGAGGACACAGCAGGAGACTGCTTTCATTTTGAAGAAGAAAAAAAAACTCAAGCATTTTTTTCCCCCTCAAGATGAATACCGCATTAAAGAGATGTTTGTTGTTTTGATTTGGTGAATGAAGTTGATATTCACTAAATGTAGGGTAAATCTTACCTTACCTTCACCTATATAACACCAACCCTATTTCTACGCCTGCAGATGTTGGAGATGGCTTTGCCCACAGATGAGAAGAACTTGCAAATGGTCCTGCGCTTTTTGGCTGGTGTCATCAGGTGATCTTTGACAGAGGAGGCAATGCAGTCCCCAAGTTCTGGTTCCTCTGAAAGCATGGACACCAACACCATTTCTACACTGCCCCACTTCTTACACAGGTCCTGGGTAATGGCGTTGTCAAGTTCTTTGAACGTTTTTGAGGTTGGATCAAAATCGACACCCTGGACTTCGATCCACGTTCTTTCAAACAGAGGCATAATGATGGCCTCGTAGTCTGCAGTGGGCCAGTTCATTTTGGCTTTCCTGAATATCCGCGAGACCAGCGCCTCGAAGAATATCTTAACTGATGTTTTCTTTATTTCATCCTGTGCTGTTGCACCTGGCGCAGGTTTGGCAGGTGCTTCCTCACATACTGAGCCAGGAGTTGCAGAAGGTACGTCGTCCTCGATGCTGTCGACCGGCAACGGAGATGATGAAAGAGACTCAGGGTCCATTCTCTTACATACTGAGCCAGGAGTTGCAGAAGGTACGTCGTCCTCGGTGCTGTCAATATCAATGCCCCCGTTGTAATCTGGCTCATCCAACTTCACCAGTCAGTCTGACACCCTATCCACAAAATTCGAAGGGTTGCCCGTATAATTTTTGATCAAAGGACGCAGCACGTTAGCTCCAATGACTGTGGTCTCTGGACCCGTCACAACCAGCATCGGCACATTGAGTCCTTGTTCCGCCAACGTGCCGATACTAAGTTTCGCTAGGATCCACCCAATGACACCAGCTATAATGCTCCACATTAAAGATAGAAAGTTGTCTGTATCTATGCCATCACTGGTCTTCTTATGTTTACCCACGTTCATTGCTGTTGCATTATTCTGGTCTGCCATCTTCGATGCTGGTTTTAAAAATCCTGAGGTAAAGATTTCAGATGTAATATATATGTTATTTAACATGCAGTGTAACAGTTAACATGTAATATCCTTTGTGTCTTTTGACAACAATTCTCTGGGGTATATATAGCTGTTCTGTCCTGAACAGACAGAACGCGGTATGACGTATATAAAGGCAGAACGCGGTATGACGTATATAAAGACAGAACGCGGCATGACGTATATAAAGACAGAACGCGGCATGACACAATAAAAACAAAACGCGACGTCACGACCTTTGCTTGTGCCGCCGTTGCCAAGCAACGTTCTGTTTGGGGCCTCCCAGTGAGCACGAACGCGGATTTCATTATGTCTGTATAATACAACTGTTTACTGCTGGAACACGCATGCGCACGGACTCAGTGCATTTTTCTAAGTTAGAGAGGCTGGAGTGTATCTCCAGCCGGCGATATAAAACGTTATAAAATCGAGTATTTAGGACATTTCACATGTAAAATACACGTGTATTTTCCGTAGTTTTCTTACTGTCCGTAGTACTACGGACAGCGAGTGGGGCTGTACACAGTTTAAATGTGGAGGACGTGAGTAAAACGAAGTAATGTACAAATAAACATGGTCAAAACATTGTATAAAGTATACACTGTGTAAAATCCAGTTCAGCAGCGTTCCGTTGAAGACACGTTTATACGTCTATGGTCTCCGGTGAAGAGATCTTCAAAACTGGTCTAAAAGTCAATGTGTTTTTCTAATACTTTTTTATTTACAGATGTCCATCTTGAAAATGGCATATCTCCTGAAACCGGCTCCTGTGTGGCTTTGAAAACGAGATTTAAAGAAGGAAAAGGAGATTATGGTTTGTGGTTAATGTTAGTAACACATCAACAGTTTCCACTTACAGGACAAAAGACCAAGCGACACAGGCAACAGTTCATTTGTATTTATTAAAGCACAATATAAACAATGTTCTTCATATAAAACCATAATCTCCTTTTCCTTCATCATTTTGTAAGGTCCAACAGGGAAATACAGTGAACATGCATTACAATTTAAAAAAATTGAAGACTTTGATTTCCAATTATGAATTGAATAAAATGTATTTTTTATTATTATCATCCTTAAGTTGTGCTACATATTACAGATGGGAAAAACAAAACGATATTTTTGCATTATAAAAATGACTTGTGACATGTTACAATTCTGACACAAATCAACATTATGAGATATGGCAAACTTTTGACTTAATTGGTCAAACTTAAGGTACTTAATTATGAAATATAGCATGTATTATGACATATATATTTTGCTTATCTCAGAATTTTGATACAGCACGTCATAATGTTGACTTAGGCTTCCACAACCTGTTGATATCGTCTCTGTGTTATTTTAACACATCTTTATGTTGAAATATGTAACACACAGCATGTGTTGAATGTGCTAACACACTGACTGTGTTGAAAGCAACACAAAATGTGTTGTCCTTAACTCGACAGGCAGGTGTGTTAAAGCATGTCAACAGTTAGCACATTGGTGTTAGTTTAGCAGTAAATACATAATAATGAAGCTAATTTGCTTACATTCATGTGGAGTTCATAAAGTGGCTTTAAAAGTTAAATAAAAACAACAGAAACAGTAGTATCCTCTTAAATATAACTACAAGAAATGAATATCTTATACTGGTTTTAGGTAAAACTATGTTACCGCGTAGAGCAACATAATTCTGGAGGTCTTAATTTTAATGTTTGACTCTATTAAGTTAGGTCCCTGCTGTAAAAGCTGGAGAATATGTAACAACCAGTAGAAGGGTCGGCCCAGCCCACCACGTGCTGTGGGGTCAGAGGTCAGCAAGAAGTGAGCTGCAGTTAGTTCATGAGATGTTTGAGCTCAAATCAATGTGTGGCTAAAGCACAACAATGAGAAGGAAATTAAAATCTCAGTCTCTGTAATCATGGAAATTATTAAAACAAGTGACTTTTTTTGAATACCAAACACAAAGTAAACCTCAGTTGAAGTACATTTTGGATAAAGGGATCAATCACTGAATTATTTTTGTTGTTAGGAAGTGTTTGAACTGATTTCCGTGCATATCGACTCTTGTTCTGAATTACCACCACTTGGTGTCAGCACATCACCACTGATCACAGATCCGATCACAGGCTAGGGACCAGCTGATTGTATATTATTACTGCAATACATGTTACTGAGTGTGGCAAACAGCAACACATTGAAATAAGATAATTAATAAATATATTTCAGGTAAAATTCAACAAAATAAATGTTTGACCAAAATATAAGCTCAATTTACATAAGCTTAACTCAAAAATATTTGACATCAAATATGAATTCCATGCTTCTTGTTCTCACTTATTCTATTATCAGATATATCAATAATATAACACGGGTTGTAACTAACTGTTTTCATGAATAATTAATTTGTGGATTATTCTACTGATTAATTGTTTGGCCTGTGAAATGTCAGTTTAATATTTCAGTTGACAAAGAAGCAAATCATATTTGAGAAGCTGGAACAAGACGATATGTTGAATTCTTGGTTCACTTTTTTATTCTAGCCAACTGGCTTTACATGGGATGGCTATTGGTTATAAATTATAAGATAAAAATAGAAAAAAATGAACATTATTATATTTCAACTTGCATCGTCAGCTGCTGTAGGAACTATTTTTTCAGGAGATATATGAAATTGTACAATAAACTTCAAAGGCTAAAATTTGTCTCAACCCTTTAAAATTCACAGAATCAGCAGTAGTAAAACTAAAGTGTGTAAAACCACTTTTATATAAGAAGCAGACAGACACTCGTATCCCTTACGGCACAATATTTATTCAACAATATACAGATTAATTTCTCTCTACATCGCAGACTGATCTGCAGTTTTTATATTTATCTTGCTTTCACCTTTGTACATTTTCTATTTACAAGATTTAAAATAAGTCTCTCTCTCCATTTATACAACGTCAATAGTACAGTGTCATCACATCGTCCGGCAGCGTCACCTCGAAAGCGACTCGATTAGATTCATCGTTGATAATCTGTTTATGTTTCATACACCAACTAACGTCGTTGAGCCACAGAGCAGCGGACTGACAGGAGGGCTCGACATGCACCAACAGTCCCGGTGTGCGTCTCTTTGTGAGGGCAGTCGAATGACAGAGGGATGGTCCACATGAGCGGCCCTGGAGCTCTGCAGCACCTCAACAGGGTGTAGAAACAGAGCCGCTGTTGAGGACTTGCACTTTAAAAAAACAAAATCAGCTTCAATGCATCTGCCCCGTCCCACCCGACACGGATCAAGAAGAGCTGGTAACACCAAAGAAAATTTTGAAAATAAAAGGGGAAAAACATGTTGCATAGAATCAATTCTGACTTGAAGAACAGAAATGTTGGTGCTGCCATTTTAAAAAATGGGGCTTTTTGATAAACTCCTGAGACCTTCCGGACCCCCGTAACATTTGTTGTTTTTGGTTTTGAAAAGAAAAAAAATAATAGCCGTGTGTACCCTTAGACTTTAACAAAAATATCATTGCGTTGGATGTGACATCACATAGAAGTACTACTTTAAAGAGACTAAAAACCCTGCATTGATTGTATACACATTTGCACACACATATATATATATTATTTCAATAACTATCTTGAGGAGAGAGGTGGGTGGATTAAAGTGCATAAAACAAAGCCCACAGTTATCACATGAAGGACAGGAAATGTCCACCAGCAACAGGCTGAACCTTTTACTCCCTAATTGAGACGTTTTTTGAAATGTGAGTGGACCTTATGTGGAGTTCTGGGCCTGTTAGTCGACTCAAATGAATAGCAGATACATATTTCCAGCCACAGTCAAATTTTTCATCAACATTCACTGGCTGGGGTTCATTTCCCGCCCTGATCACATGAAATAACACCAGACACTGAGGAGTAATCGTCTATCCGTTACTCCAAGTCCACATACAGTACCAACATGACTGCTGGTAACCTCGGTCAGGGGCACTCGTATCAATGACATGAACACGTCACCAAAAACAGCAAAAGAGTTGACACTCAACTTACGGCAAAAATACAGCAAATGGGACAACACGGCTCGTTGTGAGCGACACAGCAGACGGACCGGGCGAGTGTGAACTGGAGCTGCACTCCTCTCTTCTCCCTTCACAGTGCAGTCCAGCAGGAGGAGGAGGAGCATGCGAGTCCAAAGAGCCGAGGCCTTTTAGGCCTGAAATGTTTAAGGCTAAAGCGCACACAGCACTCACTCAGGACCAGGAGCAGCAGCAGCAGCCGTGAAGGTTTCCGGCACAGCAGGAGCGTGATTGTGTGGGATTTTATATATACATCAATCATTCATTCTCTTTGTTAAAACAAGCACGTGAGCAAGACACGGGAAATGCAATACGACGACGGACATCTACAGTACACGGACGAATAATATACTGCGTCTACGTGTGAACAGCAAACTGTGAGTGTGTGTGTGTAACACACACACTCACTCACACACACCTGTGATTAACGAATTCATGGCAAAAAAGGTGAAGCTGCATCTCAGGGCACGTTGAGCCGTACGTCCAAACATCCCTTGTTTTGTCCCCTAACTCTGAAATAAGACCAGTAAACAGAAAGAAAATAGGCATTTCAACTTAAGACACCCAAGCAAAAACACAATGTCCTTAGAGGATGTGTATTGGCACATCTGGCAAAAGACGAGGACGAGACTCGGGTTTGGCTCGCTGGCTGTTTCACACATCTGTAACAGCTGTGCTTTGCAGGGCACTAAAACATGCAGACAAGCACGCCGTGTTCACTTCACTGGGCCTGGGCAGAGATCACTACAGAAGGCTAAGCTAGCACTGTTAGCAGATGCAGGCATTTAACAGCAGAGATTCAAACTCCATGCATATGAGCATTGAAGGAACAAAAAAAAAAAATTGCACTTCAAAAATTCATTACATAAAAATTTACAAAGAAAATATAAGCCGGACATTTCTCGGGAATTCAAATGATCAGGTTTATCCCGATGTGGGTGTTTGATATTTGACAGTCGTGTTCTTGTTTGCTGTGATTGAACTGAAATGCGAGGCCGAGATAATTCAGTCACGACTCCTCACATGAACGGGTTTGACAGCTTCATCACAGTTCTAGTGTGAAACCAGTTTGGTCCCCACTATTTAACCCCCACCCCCCCAACTGTTCAAGCGCTCCAGTTTCAAACCTAACGGGGGTCTTTAAATCCTGCGTCTGATTGGGAGACAAGTGTCCGAGTGGCAGGGTGAACACACGATGAGGTAGAACAAAATGTTTAATGAGTAGGGGTGTAACGATACGCGTATTCGTATTGAACCGTTCGGTACGAGGCTCACGGTTCGGTAGGACGTGACGATGCGCAGTGACACGTTCACGCCTGCGGAGGGCAGTATATCACCCAGTGCCAAACACACCCACAAGTGCTTTCAGATGGAAGGGCCCATTGAATGGTTTGAACCACAATAACAATCCAATATAAAATAGTCATTGCCTTTTAGCTTCAGACCCAAACCTGCAGCGTCTACAACGTTTGTACATTTCCCACATAGTGATTGCTTCATTAATTGTCCCGCCTTCATCTCCTCCCTTGTCCTTAACTAGACAGGCAGGTGTGTTAAAAATGAACACATGATGTGATATTTTGAAACCCATCTGTTTTGAGAGTGCAGAAATACAGTACTACAGTAAAACTACTTTGTTACTTTCCATTACTGACTACATTTCAGGGAGTAATATCGTGCTTTCTACTTCATTACATTTGTCTGACATCTTTAGCTGATTATAGAATATGATCAACAACGAACGCAACGGCAGCACCTGCCTTTGACTCAATACGTCTGTGTTGTTGACATATGTCTTGAGATGTCAGTAAAATGAAACCAGAATTTTTAACCCGGATTCAGATTTGTGTTCTGCCAACCAGCACATATTTATCAAGATAATGCCTGGTTGCAAAACAATTCATCAGGGAATGTGCTAAAGTTCACGTCACGGAGAATATGTGCAATGTACAGAGATGATATGAATCTGTGAATGTAGGTTTTATATGTTGAAACTTTGAGACATTGATCATGATTTTGATTCAATGTTATTGTTCTTCTAGAAAGTTATTTTTGGTTATTTTGTAGAAATGAATTTCGTGTCATGAGTTTTTTTAGTACTTATTATTGTACTTTATAGAAATTAATCATCAGAACTTTATTCTGAGTTGAATAATTACAGCTCTTACAGAAAAATGATAAGTGAGATAAGCTAATTGAATTACATTTTTTTTTTTTTTTTCGATGTTATTGAATTCATTTTGACATGTTAAACTGGGGGAACCGGAGCACACCGGAGAAAACCCTTAACTATCATCACAGTAGAAGTCCCTCAGACTCACAAAGGCTCAAGCCTTCTAGCTGTCACACTGTTGACCTCTGTGGGGCAGAGCTCAACTCCTGCCCCATCGAGGTAAATGGTAAATGGACTGTACTGTAAAGCGCTTTTCTAGTCTTCACGACCACTCAAAGCGCTTTCACATTTGTCATCATTCACCCATTCACACCCATTCATACGCTGATGGTGGAGGCCATGCCCACCATCAGGCCTAACTAACATTCACACACCGTACGCACAGCTACGGGAGCAATTTTGGGGTTCAGTGTCTTGCCCAAGGACACATCGACATGCGACTAGCGGAGCCGGGGATCAAACCACTGATCCTGCTCTCTACTAAGCCACAGTCGCCACAGGTGACCTGATGCGCCGCTGGTCTTGGTCCCTCTATGATGAAGGACAGAGGACACAGCAGGAGACTGCTTTCATTTTGAAGAAGAAAAAAAAACTCAAGCATTTTTTTCCCCCTCAAGATGAATACCGCATTAAAGAGATGTTTGTTGTTTTGATTTGGTGAATGAAGTTGATATTCACTAAATGTAGGGTAAATCTTACCTTACCTTCACCTATATAACACCAACCCTATTTCTACGCCTGCAGATGTTGGAGATGGCTTTGCCCACAGATGAGAAGAACTTGCAAATGGTCCTGCGCTTTTTGGCTGGTGTCATCAGGTGATCTTTGACAGAGGAGGCAATGCAGTCCCCAAGTTCTGGTTCCTCTGAAAGCATGGACACCAACACCATTTCTACACTGCCCCACTTCTTACACAGGTCCTGGGTAATGGCGTTGTCAAGTTCTTTGAACGTTTTTGAGGTTGGATCAAAATCGACACCCTGGACTTCGATCCACGTTCTTTCAAACAGAGGCATAATGATGGCCTCGTAGTCTGCAGTGGGCCAGTTCATTTTGGCTTTCCTGAATATCCGCGAGACCAGCGCCTCGAAGAATATCTTAACTGATGTTTTCTTTATTTCATCCTGTGCTGTTGCACCTGGCGCAGGTTTGGCAGGTGCTTCCTCACATACTGAGCCAGGAGTTGCAGAAGGTACGTCGTCCTCGATGCTGTCGACCGGCAACGGAGATGATGAAAGAGACTCAGGGTCCATTCTCTTACATACTGAGCCAGGAGTTGCAGAAGGTACGTCGTCCTCGGTGCTGTCAATATCAATGCCCCCGTTGTAATCTGGCTCATCCAACTTCACCAGTCAGTCTGACACCCTATCCACAAAATTCGAAGGGTTGCCCGTATAATTTTTGATCAAAGGACGCAGCACGTTAGCTCCAATGACTGTGGTCTCTGGACCCGTCACAACCAGCATCGGCACATTGAGTCCTTGTTCCGCCAACGTGCCGATACTAAGTTTCGCTAGGATCCACCCAATGACACCAGCTATAATGCTCCACATTAAAGATAGAAAGTTGTCTGTATCTATGCCATCACTGGTCTTCTTATGTTTACCCACGTTCATTGCTGTTGCATTATTCTGGTCTGCCATCTTCGATGCTGGTTTTAAAAATCCTGAGGTAAAGATTTCAGATGTAATATATATGTTATTTAACATGCAGTGTAACAGTTAACATGTAATATCCTTTGTGTCTTTTGACAACAATTCTCTGGGGTATATATAGCTGTTCTGTCCTGAACAGACAGAACGCGGTATGACGTATATAAAGGCAGAACGCGGTATGACGTATATAAAGACAGAACGCGGCATGACACAATAAAAACAAAACGCGACGTCACGACCTTTGCTTGTGCCGCCGTTGCCAAGCAACGTTCTGTTTGGGGCCTCCCAGTGAGCACGAACGCGGATTTCATTATGTCTGTATAATACAACTGTTTACTGCTGGAACACGCATGCGCACGGACTCAGTGCATTTTTCTAAGTTAGAGAGGCTGGAGTGTATCTCCAGCCGGCGATATAAAACGTTATAAAATCGAGTATTTAGGACATTTCACATGTAAAATACACGTGTATTTTCCGTAGTTTTCTTACTGTCCGTAGTACTACGGACAGCGAGTGGGGCTGTACACAGTTTAAATGTGGAGGACGTGAGTAAAACGAAGTAATGTACAAATAAACATGGTCAAAACATTGTTGTTTGGCTTATAGCAACATACAAACAATATAAAGTATACACTGTGTAAAATCCAGTTCAGCAGCGTTCCGTTGAAGACACGTTTATACGTCTATGGTCTCCGGTGAAGAGATCTTCAAAACTGGTCTAAAAGTCAATGTGTTTTTCTAATACTTTTTTATTTACAGATGTCCATCTTGAAAATGGCATATCTCCTGAAACCGGCTCCTGTGTGGCTTTGAAAACGAGATTTAAAGAAGGAAAAGGAGATTATGGTTTGTGGTTAATGTTAGTAACACATCAACAGTTTCCACTTACAGGACAAAAGACCAAGCGACACAGGCAACAGTTCATTTGTATTTATTAAAGCACAATATAAACAATGTTCTTCATATAAAACCATAATCTCCTTTTCCTTCATCAGTTTGTAAGGTCCAACAGGGAAATACAGTGAACATGCATTACAATTAAAAAAATTGAAGACTTTGATTTCCAATTATGAATTGAATAAAATGTATTCTTTTTATTATCATCCTTAAGTTGTGCTACATATTACAGATGGGAAAAACAAAACGATATTTTTGCATGATAAAAATGACTTGTGACATGTTACAATTCTGACACAAATCAACATTATGAGATATGGCAAACTTTTGACTTAATTGGTCAAACTTAAGGTACTTAATTATGAAATATAGCATGTATTATGACATATATATTTTACTTATCTCAGAATTTTGATACAGCACGTCATAATGTTGACTTAGGCTTCCACAACCTGTTGATATCGTCTCTGTGTTATTTTAACACATCTTTATGTTGAAATATGTAACACACAGCATGTGTTGAATGTGCTAACACACTGACTGTGTTGAAAGCAACACAAAATGTGTTGTCCTTAACTCGACAGGCAGGTGTGTTAAAGCATGTCAACAGTTAGCACATTGGTGTTAGTTTAGCAGTAAATACATAATAATGAAGCTAATTTGCTTACATTCATGTGGAGTTCATAAAGTGGCTTTAAAAGTTAAATAAAAACAACAGAAACAGTAGTATCCTCTTCAATATAACTACAAGAAATGAATATCTTATACTGGTTTTAGGTAAAACTATGTTACCGCGTAGAGCAACATAATTCTGTAGGTCTTAATTTTAATGTTTGACTCTATTAAGTTAGGTCCCTGCTGTAAAAGCTGGAGAATATGTAACAACCAGTAGAAGGGTCGGCCCAGCCCACCACGTGCTGTGGGGTCAGAGGTCAGCAAGAAGTGAGCTGCAGTTAGTTCATGAGATGTTTGAGCTCAAATCAATGTGTGGCTAAAGCACAACAATGAGAAGGAAATTAAAATCTCAGTCTCTGTAATCATGGAAATTATTAAAACAAGTGACTTTTTTTGAATACCAAACACAAAGTAAACCTCAGTTGAAGTACATTTTGGATAAAGGGATCAATCACTGAATTATTTTTGTTGTTAGGAAGTGTTTGAACTGATTTCCGTGCATATCGACTCTTGTTCTGAATTACCACCACTTGGTGTCAGCACATCACCACTGATCACAGATCCGATCACAGGCTAGGGACCAGCTGATTGTATATTATTACTGCAATACATGTTACTGAGTGTGGCAAACAGCAACACATTGAAATAAGATAATTAATAAATATATTTCAGGTAAAATTCAACAAAATAAATGTTTGACCAAAATATAAGCTCAATTTACATAAGCTTAACTCAAAAATATTTGACATCAAATATGAATTCCATGCTTCTTGTTCTCACTTATTCTATTATCAGATATATCAATAATATAACACGGGTTGTAACTAACTGTTTTCATGAATAATTAATTTGTGGATTATTCTACTGATTAATTGTTTGGCCTGTGAAA
This sequence comes from Melanostigma gelatinosum, assembly GCF_949748355.1. NCBI lineage: Eukaryota > Metazoa > Chordata > Actinopteri > Perciformes > Zoarcidae > Melanostigma > Melanostigma gelatinosum. The sequence goes on along the minus strand of NC_136643.1, from coordinate 18,093,129 downwards.
TGTCAGTTTAATATTTCAGTTGACAAAGAAGCAAATCATATTTGAGAAGCTGGAACAAGACGATATGTTGAATTCTTGGTTCACTTTTTTATTCTAGCCAACTGGCTTTACATGGGATGGCTATTGGTTATAAATTATAAGATAAAAATAGAAAAAAATGAACATTATTATATTTCAACTTGCATCGTCAGCTGCTGTAGGAACTATTTTTTCAGGAGATATATGAAATTGTACAATAAACTTCAAAGGCTAAAATTTGTCTCAACCCTTTAAAATTCACAGAATCAGCAGTAGTAAAACTAAAGTGTGTAAAACCACTTTTATATAAGAAGCAGACAGACACTCGTATCCCTTACGGCACAATATTTATTCAACAATATACAGATTAATTTCTCTCTACATCGCAGACTGATCTGCAGTTTTTATATTTATCTTGCTTTCACCTTTGTACATTTTCTATTTACAAGATTTAAAATAAGTCTCTCTCTCCATTTATACAACGTCAATAGTACAGTGTCATCACATCGTCCGGCAGCGTCACCTCGAAAGCGACTCGATTAGATTCATCGTTGATAATCTGTTTATGTTTCATACACCAACTAACGTCGTTGAGCCACAGAGCAGCGGACTGACAGGAGGGCTCGACATGCACCAACAGTCCCGGTGTGCGTCTCTTTGTGAGGGCAGTCGAATGACAGAGGGATGGTCCACATGAGCGGTCCTGGAGCTCTGCAGCACCTCAACAGGGTGTAGAAACAGAGCCGCTGTTGAGGACTTGCACTTTAAAAAAACAAAATCAGCTTCAATGCATCTGCCCCGTCCCACCCGACACGGATCAAGAAGAGCTGGTAACACCAAAGAAAATTTTGAAAATAAAAGGGGAAAAACATGTTGCATAGAATCAATTCTGACTTGAAGAACAGAAATGTTGGTGCTGCCATTTTAAAAAATGGGGCTTTTTGATAAACTCCTGAGACCTTCCGGACCCCCGTAACATTTGTTGTTTTTGGTTTTGAAAAGAAAAAAAATAATAGCCGTGTGTACCCTTAGACTTTAACAAAAATATCATTGCGTTGGATGTGACATCACATAGAAGTACTACTTTAAAGAGACTAAAAACCCTGCATTGATTGTATACACATTTGCACACACATATATATATATTATTTCAATAACTATCTTGAGGAGAGAGGTGGGTGGATTAAAGTGCATAAAACAAAGCCCACAGTTATCACATGAAGGACAGGAAATGTCCACCAGCAACAGGCTGAACCTTTTACTCCCTAATTGAGACGTTTTTTGAAATGTGAGTGGACCTTATGTGGAGTTCTGGGCCTGTTAGTCGACTCAAATGAATAGCAGATACATATTTCCAGCCACAGTCAAATTTTTCATCAACATTCACTGGCTGGGGTTCATTTCCCGCCCTGATCACATGAAATAACACCAGACACTGAGGAGTAATCGTCTATCCGTTACTCCAAGTCCACATACAGTACCAACATGACTGCTGGTAACCTCGGTCAGGGGCACTCGTATCAATGACATGAACACGTCACCAAAAACAGCAAAAGAGTTGACACTCAACTTACGGCAAAAATACAGCAAATGGGACAACACGGCTCGTTGTGAGCGACACAGCAGACGGACCGGGCGAGTGTGAACTGGAGCTGCACTCCTCTCTTCTCCCTTCACAGTGCAGTCCAGCAGGAGGAGGAGGAGCATGCGAGTCCAAAGAGCCGAGGCCTTTTAGGCCTGAAATGTTTAAGGCTAAAGCGCACACAGCACTCACTCAGGACCAGGAGCAGCAGCAGCAGCCGTGAAGGTTTCCGGCACAGCAGGAGCGTGATTGTGTGGGATTTTATATATACATCAATCATTCATTCTCTTTGTTAAAACAAGCACGTGAGCAAGACACGGGAAATGCAATACGACGACGGACATCTACAGTACACGGACGAATAATATACTGCGTCTACGTGTGAACAGCAAACTGTGAGTGTGTGTGTGTAACACACACACTCACTCACACACACCTGTGATTAACGAATTCATGGCAAAAAAGGTGAAGCTGCATCTCAGGGCACGTTGAGCCGTACGTCCAAACATCCCTTGTTTTGTCCCCTAACTCTGAAATAAGACCAGTAAACAGAAAGAAAATAGGCATTTCAACTTAAGACACCCAAGCAAAAACACAATGTCCTTAGAGGATGTGTATTGGCACATCTGGCAAAAGACGAGGACGAGACTCGGGTTTGGCTCGCTGGCTGTTTCACACATCTGTAACAGCTGTGCTTTGCAGGGCACTAAAACATGCAGACAAGCACGCCGTGTTCACTTCACTGGGCCTGGGCAGAGATCACTACAGAAGGCTAAGCTAGCACTGTTAGCAGATGCAGGCATTTAACAGCAGAGATTCAAACTCCATGCATATGAGCATTGAAGGAACAAAAAAAAAAAATTGCACTTCAAAAATTCATTACATAAAAATTTACAAAGAAAATATAAGCCGGACATTTCTCGGGAATTCAAATGATCAGGTTTATCCCGATGTGGGTGTTTGATATTTGACAGTCGTGTTCTTGTTTGCTGTGATTGAACTGAAATGCGAGGCCGAGATAATTCAGTCACGACTCCTCACATGAACGGGTTTGACAGCTTCATCACAGTTCTAGTGTGAAACCAGTTTGGTCCCCACTATTTAACCCCCACCCCCCCCAACTGTTCAAGCGCTCCAGTTTCAAACCTAACGGGGGTCTTTAAATCCTGCGTCTGATTGGGAGACAAGTGTCCGAGTGGCAGGGTGAACACACGATGAGGTAGAACAAAATGTTTAATGAGTAGGGGTGTAACGATACGCGTATTCGTATTGAACCGTTCGGTACGAGGCTCACGGTTCGGTAGGACGTGACGATGCGCAGTGACACGTTCACGCCTGCGGAGGGCAGTATATCACCCAGTGCCAAACACACCCACAAGTGCTTTCAGATGGAAGGGCCCATTGAATGGTTTGAACCACAATAACAATCCAATATAAAATAGTCATTGCCTTTTAGCTTCAGACCCAAACCTGCAGCGTCTACAACGTTTGTACATTTCCCACATAGTGATTGCTTCATTAATTGTCCCGCCTTCATCTCCTCCCTTGTCCTTAACTAGACAGGCAGGTGTGTTAAAAATGAACACATGATGTGATATTTTGAAACCCATCTGTTTTGAGAGTGCAGAAATACAGTACTACAGTAAAACTACTTTGTTACTTTCCATTACTGACTACATTTCAGGGAGTAATATCGTGCTTTCTACTTCATTACATTTGTCTGACATCTTTAGCTGATTATAGAATATGATCAACAACGAACGCAACGGCAGCACCTGCCTTTGACTCAATACGTCTGTGTTGTTGACATATGTCTTGAGATGTCAGTAAAATGAAACCAGAATTTTTAACCCGGATTCAGATTTGTGTTCTGCCAACCAGCACATATTTATCAAGATAATGCCTGGTTGCAAAACAATTCATCAGGGAATGTGCTAAAGTTCACGTCACGGAGAATATGTGCAATGTACAGAGATGATATGAATCTGTGAATGTAGGTTTTATATGTTGAAACTTTGAGACATTGATCATGATTTTGATTCAATGTTATTGTTCTTCTAGAAAGTTATTTTTGGTTATTTTGTAGAAATGAATTTCGTGTCATGAGTTTTTTTAGTACTTATTATTGTACTTTATAGAAATTAATCATCAGAACTTTATTCTGAGTTGAATAATTACAGCTCTTACAGAAAAATGATAAGTGAGATAAGCTAATTGAATTACATTTTTTTTTTTTTTTTCGATGTTATTGAATTCATTTTGACATGTTAAACTGGGGGAACCGGAGCACACCGGAGAAAACCCTTAACTATCATCACAGTAGAAGTCCCTCAGACTCACAAAGGCTCAAGCCTTCTAGCTGTCACACTGTTGACCTCTGTGGGGCAGAGCTCAACTCCTGCCCCATCGAGGTAAATGGTAAATGGACTGTACTGTAAAGCGATTTTCTAGTCTTCACGACCACTCAAAGCGCTTTCACATTTGTCATCATTCACCCATTCACACCCATTCATACGCTGATGGTGGAGGCCATGCCCACCATCAGGCCTAACTAACATTCACACACCGTACGCACCACACTGTTGACCTCTGTGGGGCAGAGCTCAACTCCTGCCCCATCGAGGTAAATGGTAAATGGACTGTACTGTAAAGCGCTTTTCTAGTCTTCACGACCACTCAAAGCGCTTTCACATTTGTCATCATTCACCCATTCACACCCATTCATACGCTGATGGTGGAGGCCATGCCCACCATCAGGCCTAACTAACATTCACACACCGTACGCACAGCTACGGGAGCAATTTTGGGGTTCAGTGTCTTGCCCAAGGACACATCGACATGCGACTAGCGGAGCCGGGGATCAAACCACTGATCCTGCTCTCTACTAAGCCACAGTCGCCACAGGTGACCTGATGCGCCGCTGGTCTTGGTCCCTCTATGATGAAGGACAGAGGACACAGCAGGAGACTGCTTTCATTTTGAAGAAGAAAAAAAAACTCAAGCATTTTTTTCCCCCTCAAGATGAATACCGCATTAAAGAGATGTTTGTTGTTTTGATTTGGTGAATGAAGTTGATATTCACTAAATGTAGGGTAAATCTTACCTTACCTTCACCTATATAACACCAACCCTATTTCTACGCCTGCAGATGTTGGAGATGGCTTTGCCCACAGATGAGAAGAACTTGCAAATGGTCCTGCGCTTTTTGGCTGGTGTCATCAGGTGATCTTTGACAGAGGAGGCAATGCAGTCCCCAAGTTCTGGTTCCTCTGAAAGCATGGACACCAACACCATTTCTACACTGCCCCACTTCTTACACAGGTCCTGGGTAATGGCGTTGTCAAGTTCTTTGAACGTTTTTGAGGTTGGATCAAAATCGACACCCTGGACTTCGATCCACGTTCTTTCAAACAGAGGCATAATGATGGCCTCGTAGTCTGCAGTGGGCCAGTTCATTTTGGCTTTCCTGAATATCCGCGAGACCAGCGCCTCGAAGAATATCTTAACTGATGTTTTCTTTATTTCATCCTGTGCTGTTGCACCTGGCGCAGGTTTGGCAGGTGCTTCCTCACATACTGAGCCAGGAGTTGCAGAAGGTACGTCGTCCTCGATGCTGTCGACCGGCAACGGAGATGATGAAAGAGACTCAGGGTCCATTCTCTTACATACTGAGCCAGGAGTTGCTGAAGGTACGTCGTCCTCGGTGCTGTCAATATCAATGCCCCCGTTGTAATCTGGCTCATCCAACTTCACCAGCCAGTCTGACACCCTATCCACAAAATTCGAAGGGTTGCCCGTATAATAAGCATATATTGGAAACTCTTTGAGAGTATACCATTGGGCTTCGGGCTTCTGCGGCTCCTCCTGCGGCTCCTCCTGCGGCTCCTCCTGCGGCTCCTCCTGCGGCTCCTCCTGCGGCTCCTCCTGCGTCTCCTCCTGCGGCTCCTCCTGCGGCTCCTCCTGCGGCTTATTTTTGATCAAAGGACGCAGCACGTTAGCTCCAATGACTGTGGTCTCTGGACCCGTCACAACCAGCATCGGCACATTGAGTCCTTGTTCCGCCAACGTGCCGATACTAAGTTTCGCTAGGATCCACCCACTGACACCAGCTATAAATCGAATGAACCCATGGTTGTTTAGCTCGGCCAAAGGTCTGACCTCATTCGGCATGTGCACATCTGTCCATGCAGTGTGTACATAGGACATTGATGATTCAGAACGCAACACCGCCTGCGTGTATATTCCGTTCAGTTTACAAGAAACGGAATAATTGCTTGATGGTGACTTGATGGTGTAACCTGATATAGCTTTTTTGGTGAACGAGTAAGCGAGGTAACGCATTGCATTCTGGCCAATTATAGGAATTTTCGGTGTGCTTCCCTTCACGACACGGAAATCTATTAAAAGATGCGTGTGGGAAAATGCGCCTCCATCAAATCTGAACAACAACTTGATCCCCTCAAGAACTGCCACAGTCCTCCCATTTATCACCGCGGGAGGTTCGTCTTTGGATATCATGACTTTTGATGTTTTGATATGTTTCTGCCTCCATGCTTCGCTGATGAGACATTCTTTATCGCCACAGTTCCACTCTGCTACTGTCCGAATGCCATTTAAAACACATTTAAGCCGATAGGGGGCTGTTTCTATCTCAATGACATCTGTAACATCTGTCACTGACGGTGTAGGAGAAATGAACTCATCTTTAATGCTCCACATTAAAGATAGAAAGTTGTCTGTATCTATGCCATCACTGGTCTTCTTATGTTTACCCACGTTCATTGCTGTTGCATTATTCTGGTCTGCCATCTTCGATGCTGGTTTTAAAAATCCTGAGGTAAAGATTTCAGATGTAATATATATGTTATTTAACATGCAGTGTAACAGTTAACATGTAATATCCTTTGTGTCTTTTGACAACAATTCTCTGGGGTATATATAGCTGTTCTGTCCTGAACAGACAGAACGCGGTATGACGTATATAAAGGCAGAACGCGGTATGACGTATATAAAGACAGAACGCGGCATGACGTATATAAAGACAGACCGCGGCATGACACAATAAAAACAAAACGCGACGTCACGACCTTTGCTTGTGCCGCCGTTGCCAAGCAACGTTCTGTTTGGGGCCTCCCAGTGAGCACGAACGCGGATTTCATTATGTCTGTATAATACAACTGTTTACTGCTGGAACACGCATGCGCACGGACTCAGTGCATTTTTCTAAGTTAGAGAGGCTGGAGTGTATCTCCAGCCGGCGATATAAAACGTTATAAAATCGAGTATTTAGGACATTTCACATGTAAAATACACGTGTATTTTCCGTAGTTTTCTTACTGTCCGTAGTACTACGGACAGCGAGTGGGGCTGTACACAGTTTAAATGTGGAGGACGTGAGTAAAACGAAGTAATGTACAAATAAACATGGTCAAAACATTGTTGTTTGGCTTATAGCAACATACAAACAATATAAAGTATACACTGTGTAAAATCCAGTTCAGCAGCGTTCCGTTGAAGACACGTTTATACGTCTATGGTCTCCGGTGAAGAGATCTTCAAAACTGGTCTAAAAGTCAATGTGTTTTTCTAATACTTTTTTATTTACAGATGTCCATCTTGAAAATGGCATATCTCCTGAAACCGGCTCCTGTGTGGCTTTGAAAACGAGATTTAAAGAAGGAAAAGGAGATTATGGTTTGTGGTTAATGTTAGTAACACATCAACAGTTTCCACTTACAGGACAAAAGACCAAGCGACACAGGCAACAGTTCATTTGTATTTATTAAAGCACAATATAAACAATGTTCTTCATATAAAACCATAATCTCCTTTTCCTTCATCAGTTTGTAAGGTCCAACAGGGAAATACAGTGAACATGCATTACAATTAAAAAAATTGAAGACTTTGATTTCCAATTATGAATTGAATAAAATGTATTCTTTTTATTATCATCCTTAAGTTGTGCTACATATTACAGATGGGAAAAACAAAACGATATTTTTGCATGATAAAAATGACTTGTGACATGTTACAATTCTGACACAAATCAACATTATGAGATATGGCAAACTTTTGACTTAATTGGTCAAACTTAAGGTACTTAATTATGAAATATAGCATGTATTATGACATATATATTTTACTTATCTCAGAATTTTGATACAGCACGTCATAATGTTGACTTAGGCTTCCACAACCTGTTGATATCGTCTCTGTGTTATTTTAACACATCTTTATGTTGAAATATGTAACACACAGCATGTGTTGAATGTGCTAACACACTGACTGTGTTGAAAGCAACACAAAATGTGTTGTCCTTAACTCGACAGGCAGGTGTGTTAAAGCATGTCAACAGTTAGCACATTGGTGTTAGTTTAGCAGTAAATACATAATAATGAAGCTAATTTGCTTACATTCATGTGGAGTTCATAAAGTGGCTTTAAAAGTTAAATAAAAACAACAGAAACAGTAGTATCCTCTTCAATATAACTACAAGAAATGAATATCTTATACTGGTTTTAGGTAAAACTATGTTACCGCGTAGAGCAACATAATTCTGGAGGTCTTAATTTTAATGTTTGACTCTATTAAGTTAGGTCCCTGCTGTAAAAGCTGGAGAATATGTAACAACCAGTAGAAGGGGTCGGCCCAGCCCACCACGTGCTGTGGGGTCAGAGGTCAGCAAGAAGTGAGCTGCAGTTAGTTCATGAGATGTTTGAGCTCAAATCAATGTGTGGCTAAAGCACACCAATGAGAAGGAAATTAAAATCTCAGTCTCTGTAATCATGGAAATTATTAAAACAAGTGACTTTTTTTGAATACCAAACACAAAGTAAACCTCAGTTGAAGTACATTTTGGATAAAGGGATCAATCACTGAATTATTTTTGTTGTTAGGAAGTGTTTGAACTGATTTCCGTGCATATCGACTCTTGTTCTGAATTACCACCACTTGGTGTCAGCACATCACCACTGATCACAGATCCGATCACAGGCTAGGGACCAGCTGATTGTATATTATTACTGCAATACACGTTACTGAGTGTGGCAAACAGCAACACATTGAAATAAGATAATTAATAAATATATTTCAGGTAAAATTCAACAAAATAAATGTTTGACCAAAATATTAGCTCAATTTACATAAGCTTAACTCAAAAATATTTGACATCAAATATGAATTCCATGCTTCTTGTTCTCACTTATTCTATTATCAGATATATCAATAATATAACACGGGTTGTAACTAACTGTTTTCATGAATAATTAATTTGTGGATTATTCTACTGATTAATTGTTTGGCCTGTGAAATGTCAGTTTAATATTTCAGTTGACAAAGAAGCAAATCATATTTGAGAAGCTGGAACAAGACGATATGTTGAATTCTTGGTTCACTTTTTTATTCTAGCCAACTGGCTTTACATGGGATGGCTATTGGTTATAAATTATAAGATAAAAATAGAAAAAAATGAACATTATTATATTTCAACTTGCATCGTCAGCTGCTGTAGGAACTATTTTTTCAGGAGATATATGAAATTGTACAATAAACTTCAAAGGCTAAAATTTGTCTCAACCCTTTAAAATTCACAGAATCAGCAGTAGTAAAACTAAAGTGTGTAAAACCACTTTTATATAAGAAGCAGACAGACACTCGTATCCCTTACGGCACAATATTTATTCAACAATATACAGATTAATTTCTCTCTACATCGCAGACTGATCTGCAGTTTTTATATTTATCTTGCTTTCACCTTTGTACATTTTCTATTTACAAGATTTAAAATAAGTCTCTCTCTCCATTTATACAACGTCAATAGTACAGTGTCATCACATCGTCCGGCAGCGTCACCTCGAAAGCGACTCGATTAGATTCATCGTTGATAATCTGTTTATGTTTCATACACCAACTAACGTCGTTGAGCCACAGAGCAGCGGACTGACAGGAGGGCTCGACATGCACCAACAGTCCCGGTGTGCGTCTCTTTGTGAGGGCAGTCGAATGACAGAGGGATGGTCCACATGAGCGGCCCTGGAGCTCTGCAGCACCTCAACAGGGTGTAGAAACAGAGCCGCTGTTGAGGACTTGCACTTTAAAAAAACAAAATCAGCTTCAATGCATCTGCCCCGTCCCACCCGACACGGATCAAGAAGAGCTGGTAACACCAAAGAAAATTTTGAAAATAAAAGGGGAAAAACATGTTGCATAGAATCAATTCTGACTTGAAGAACAGAAATGTTGGTGCTGCCATTTTAAAAAATGGGGCTTTTTGATAAACTCCTGAGACCTTCCGGACCCCCGTAACATTTGTTGTTTTTGGTTTTGAAAAGAAAAAAAATAATAGCCGTGTGTACCCTTAGACTTTAACAAAAATATCATTGCGTTGGATGTGACATCACATAGAAGTACTACTTTAAAGAGACTAAAAACCCTGCATTGATTGTATACACATTTGCACACACATATATATATATTATTTCAATAACTATCTTGAGGAGAGAGGTGGGTGGATTAAAGTGCATAAAACAAAGCCCACAGTTATCACATGAAGGACAGGAAATGTCCACCAGCAACAGGCTGAACCTTTTACTCCCTAATTGAGACGTTTTTTGAAATGTGAGTGGACCTTATGTGGAGTTCTGGGCCTGTTAGTCGACTCAAATGAATAGCAGATACATATTTCCAGCCACAGTCAAATTTTTCATCAACATTCACTGGCTGGGGTTCATTTCCCGCCCTGATCACATGAAATAACACCAGACACTGAGGAGTAATCGTCTATCCGTTACTCCAAGTCCACATACAGTACCAACATGACTGCTGGTAACCTCGGTCAGGGGCACTCGTATCAATGACATGAACACGTCACCAAAAACAGCAAAAGAGTTGACACTCAACTTACGGCAAAAATACAGCAAATGGGACAACACGGCTCGTTGTGAGCGACACAGCAGACGGACCGGGCGAGTGTGAACTGGAGCTGCACTCCTCTCTTCTCCCTTCACAGTGCAGTCCAGCAGGAGGAGGAGGAGCATGCGAGTCCAAAGAGCCGAGGCCTTTTAGGCCTGAAATGTTTAAGGCTAAAGCGCACACAGCACTCACTCAGGACCAGGAGCAGCAGCAGCAGCCGTGAAGGTTTCCGGCACAGCAGGAGCGTGATTGTGTGGGATTTTATATATACATCAATCATTCATTCTCTTTGTTAAAACAAGCACGTGAGCAAGACACGGGAAATGCAATACGACGACGGACATCTACAGTACACGGACGAATAATATACTGCGTCTACGTGTGAACAGCAAACTGTGAGTGTGTGTGTGTAACACACACACTCACTCACACACACCTGTGATTAACGAATTCATGGCAAAAAAGGTGAAGCTGCATCTCAGGGCACGTTGAGCCGTACGTCCAAACATCCCTTGTTTTGTCCCCTAACTCTGAAATAAGACCAGTAAACAGAAAGAAAATAGGCATTTCAACTTAAGACACCCAAGCAAAAACACAATGTCCTTAGAGGATGTGTATTGGCACATCTGGCAAAAGACGAGGACGAGACTCGGGTTTGGCTCGCTGGCTGTTTCACACATCTGTAACAGCTGTGCTTTGCAGGGCACTAAAACATGCAGACAAGCACGCCGTGTTCACTTCACTGGGCCTGGGCAGAGATCACTACAGAAGGCTAAGCTAGCACTGTTAGCAGATGCAGGCATTTAACAGCAGAGATTCAAACTCCATGCATATGAGCATTGAAGGAACAAAAAAAAAAAATTGCACTTCAAAAATTCATTACATAAAAATTTACAAAGAAAATATAAGCCGGACATTTCTCGGGAATTCAAATGATCAGCTTTATCCCGATGTGGGTGTTTGATATTTGACAGTCGTGTTCTTGTTTGCTGTGATTGAACTGAAATGCGAGGCCGAGATAATTCAGTCACGACTCCTCACATGAACGGGTTTGACAGCTTCATCACAGTTCTAGTGTGAAACCAGTTTGGTCCCCACTATTTAACCCCCACCCCCCCAACTGTTCAAGCGCTCCAGTTTCAAACCTAACGGGGGTCTTTAAATCCTGCGTCTGATTGGGAGACAAGTGTCCGAGTGGCAGGGTGAACACACGATGAGGTAGAACAAAATGTTTAATGAGTAGGGGTGTAACGATACGCGTATTCGTATTGAACCGTTCGGTACGAGGCTCACGGTTCGGTAGGACGTGACGATGCGCAGTGACACGTTCACGCCTGCGGAGGGCAGTATATCACCCAGTGCCAAACACACCCACAAGTGCTTTCAGATGGAAGGGCCCATTGAATGGTTTGAACCACAATAACAATCCAATATAAAATAGTCATTGCCTTTTAGCTTCAGACCCAAACCTGCAGCGTCTACAACGTTTGTACATTTCCCACATAGTGATTGCTTCATTAATTGTCCCGCCTTCATCTCCTCCCTTGTCCTTAACTAGACAGGCAGGTGTGTTAAAAATGAACACATGATGTGATATTTTGAAACCCATCTGTTTTGAGAGTGCAGAAATACAGTACTACAGTAAAACTACTTTGTTACTTTCCATTACTGACTACATTTCAGGGAGTAATATCGTGCTTTCTACTTCATTACATTTGTCTGACATCTTTAGCTGATTATAGAATATGATCAACAACGAACGCAACGGCAGCACCTGCCTTTGACTCAATACGTCTGTGTTGTTGACATATGTCTTGAGATGTCAGTAAAATGAAACCAGAATTTTTAACCCGGATTCAGATTTGTGTTCTGCCAACCAGCACATATTTATCAAGATAATGCCTGGTTGCAAAACAATTCATCAGGGAATGTGCTAAAGTTCACGTCACGGAGAATATGTGCAATGTACAGAGATGATATGAATCTGTGAATGTAGGTTTTATATGTTGAAACTTTGAGACATTGATCATGATTTTGATTCAATGTTATTGTTCTTCTAGAAAGTTATTTTTGGTTATTTTGTAGAAATGAATTTCGTGTCATGAGTTTTTTTAGTACTTATTATTGTACTTTATAGAAATTAATCATCAGAACTTTATTCTGAGTTGAATAATTACAGCTCTTACAGAAAAATGATAAGTGAGATAAGCTAATTGAATTACATTTTTTTTTTTTTTTTCGATGTTATTGAATTCATTTTGACATGTTAAACTGGGGGAACCGGAGCACACCGGAGAAAACCCTTAACTATCATCACAGTAGAAGTCCCTCAGACTCACAAAGGCTCAAGCCTTCTAGCTGTCACACTGTTGACCTCTGTGGGGCAGAGCTCAACTCCTGCCCCATCGAGGTAAATGGTAAATGGACTGTACTGTAAAGCGATTTTCTAGTCTTCACGACCACTCAAAGCGCTTTCACATTTGTCATCATTCACCCATTCACACCCATTCATACGCTGATGGTGGAGGCCATGCCCACCATCAGGCCTAACTAACATTCACACACCGTACGCACCACACTGTTGACCTCTGTGGGGCGGAGCTCAACTCCTGCCCCATCGAGGTAAATGGTAAATGGACTGTACTGTAAAGCGATTTTCTAGGCTTCACGACCACTCAAAGCGCTTTCACATTTGTCATCATTCACCCATTCACACCCATTCATACGCTGATGGTGGAGGCCATGCCCACCATCAGGCCTAACTAACATTCACACACCGTACGCACAGCTACGGGAGCAATTTTGGGGTTCAGTGTCTTGCCCAAGGACACATCGACATGCGACTAGCGGAGCCGGGGATCAAACCACCGATCCTGCTCTCTACTAAGCCACAGTCGCCACAGGTGACCTGCTGCGCCGCTGGTCTTGGTCCCTCTATGATGAAGGACAGAGGACACAGCAGGAGACTGCTTTCATTTTGAAGAAGAAAAAAAAACTCAAGCATTTTTTTCACCCTCAAGATGAATACCGCATTAAAGAGATGTTTGTTGTTTTGATTTGGTGAATGAAGTTGATATTCACTAAATGTAGGGTAAATCTTACCTTACCTTCACCTATATAACACCAACCCTATTTCTACGCCTGCAGATGTTGGAGATGGCTTTGCCCACAGATGAGAAGAACTTGCAAATGGGGCTGCGCTTTTTGGCTGGTGTCATCAGGTGATCTTTGACTGATGTTTTCTTTATTTCATCCTGTGCTGTTGCACCTGGCGCAGGTTTGGCAGGTGCTTCCTCACATACTGAGCCAGGAGTTGCAGAAGGTACGTCGTCCTCGATGCTGTCGACCGGCAACGGAGATGATGAAAGAGACTCAGGGTCCATTCTCTTACATACTGAGCCAGGAGTTGCTGAAGGTACGTCGTCCTCGGTGCTGTCAATATCAATGCCCCCGTTGTAATCTGGCTCATCCAACTTCACCAGCCAGTCTGACACCCTATCCACAAAATTCGAAGGGTTGCCCGTATAATAAGCATATATTGGAAACTCTTTGAGAGTATACCATTGGGCTTCGGGCTTCTGCGGCTCCTCCTGCGGCTCCTCCTGCGGCTCCTCCTGCGGCTCCTCCTGCGGCTCCTCCTGCGGCTCCTCCTGCGGCTCCTCCTGCGGCTCCTCCTGCGGCTCCTCCTGCGGCTCCTCCTGCGGCTCCTCCTGCGGCTTATTTTTGATCAAAGGACGCAGCACGTTAGCTCCAATGACTGTGGTCTCTGGACCCGTCACAACCAGCATCGGCACATTGAGTCCTTGTTCCGCCAACGTGCCGATACTAAGTTTCGCTAGGATCCACCCACTGACACCAGCTATAAATCGAATGAACCCATGGTTGTTTAGCTCGGCCAAAGGTCTGACCTCATTCGGCATGTGCACATCTGTCCATGCAGTGTGTACATAGGACATTGATGATTCAGAACGCAACACCGCCTGCGTGTATATTCCGTTCAGTTTACAAGAAACGGAATAATTGCTTGATGGTGACTTGATGGTGTAACCTGATATAGCTTTTTTGGTGAACGAGTAAGCGAGGTAACGCATTGCATTCTGGCCAATTATAGGAATTTTCGGTGTGCTTCCCTTCACGACACGGAAATCTATTAAAAGATGCGTGTGGGAAAATGCGCCTCCATCAAATCTGAACAACAACTTGATCCCCTCAAGAACTGCCACAGTCCTCCCATTTATCACCGCGGGAGGTTCGTCTTTGGATATCATGACTTTTGATGTTTTGATATGTTTCTGCCTCCATGCTTCGCTGATGAGACATTCTTTATCGCCACAGTTCCACTCTGCTACTGTCCGAATGCCATTTAAAACACATTTAAGCCGATAGGGGGCTGTTTCTATCTCAATGACATCTGTAACATCTGTCACTGACGGTGTAGGAGAAATGAACTCATCTTTAATGCTCCACATTAAAGATAGAAAGTTGTCTGTATCTATGCCATCACTGGTCTTCTTATGTTTACCCACGTTCATTGCTGTTGCATTATTCTGGTCTGCCATCTTCGATGCTGGTTTTAAAAATCCTGAGGTAAAGATTTCAGATGTAATATATATGTTATTTAACATGCAGTGTAACAGTTAACATGTAATATCCTTTGTGTCTTTTGACAACAATTCTCTGGGGTATATATAGCTGTTCTGTCCTGAACAGACAGAACGCGGTATGACGTATATAAAGGCAGAACGCGGTATGACGTATATAAAGACAGAACGCGGCATGACGTATATAAAGACAGACCGCGGCATGACACAATAAAAACAAAACGCGACGTCACGACCTTTGCTTGTGCCGCCGTTGCCAAGCAACGTTCTGTTTGGGGCCTCCCAGTGAGCACGAACGCGGATTTCATTATGTCTGTATAATACAACTGTTTACTGCTGGAACACGCATGCGCACGGACTCAGTGCATTTTTCTAAGTTAGAGAGGCTGGAGTGTATCTCCAGCCGGCGATATAAAACGTTATAAAATCGAGTATTTAGGACATTTCACATGTAAAATACACGTGTATTTTCCGTAGTTTTCTTACTGTCCGTAGTACTACGGACAGCGAGTGGGGCTGTACACAGTTTAAATGTGGAGGACGTGAGTAAAACGAAGTAATGTACAAATAAACATGGTCAAAACATTGTTGTTTGGCTTATAGCAACATACAAACAATATAAAGTATACACTGTGTACAATCCAGTTCAGCAGCGTTCCGTTGAAGACACGTTTATACGTCTATGGTCTCCGGTGAAGAGATCTTCAAAACTGGTCTAAAAGTCAATGTGTTTTTCTAATACTTTTTTATTTACAGATGTCCAGCTTGAAAATGGCATATCTCCTGAAACCGGCTCCTGTGTGGCTTTGAAAACGAGATTTAAAGAAGGAAAAGGAGATTATGGTTTGTGGTTAATGTTAGTAACACATCAACAGTTTCCACTTACAGGACAAAAGACCAAGCGACACAGGCAACAGTTCATTTGTATTTATTAAAGCACAATATAAACAATGTTCTTCATATAAAACCATAATCTCCTTTTCCTTCATCAGTTTGTAAGGTCCAACAGGGAAATACAGTGAACATGCATTACAATTAAAAAAATTGAAGACTTTGATTTCCAATTATGAATTGAATAAAATGTATTCTTTTTATTATCATCCTTAAGTTGTGCTACATATTACAGATGGGAAAAACAAAACGATATTTTTGCATGATAAAAATGACTTGTGACATGTTACAATTCTGACACAAATCAACATTATGAGATATGGCAAACTTTTGACTTAATTGGTCAAACTTAAGGTACTTAATTATGAAATATAGCATGTATTATGACATATATATTTTACTTATCTCAGAATTTTGATACAGCACGTCATAATGTTGACTTAGGCTTCCACAACCTGTTGATATCGTCTCTGTGTTATTTTAACACATCTTTATGTTGAAATATGTAACACACAGCATGTGTTGAATGTGCTAACACACTGACTGTGTTGAAAGCAACACAAAATGTGTTGTCCTTAACTCGACAGGCAGGTGTGTTAAAGCATGTCAACAGTTAGCACATTGGTGTTAGTTTAGCAGTAAATACATAATAATGAAGCTAATTTGCTTACATTCATGTGGAGTTCATAAAGTGGCTTTAAAAGTTAAATAAAAACAACAGAAACAGTAGTATCCTCTTCAATATAACTACAAGAAATGAATATCTTATACTGGTTTTAGGTAAAACTATGTTACCGCGTAGAGCAACATAATTCTGTAGGTCTTAATTTTAATGTTTGACTCTATTAAGTTAGGTCCCTGCTGTAAAAGCTGGAGAATATGTAACAACCAGTAGAAGGGTCGGCCCAGCCCACCACGTGCTGTGGGGTCAGAGGTCAGCAAGAAGTGAGCTGCAGTTAGTTCATGAGATGTTTGAGCTCAAATCAATGTGTGGCTAAAGCACACCAATGAGAAGGAAATTAAAATCTCAGTCTCTGTAATCATGGAAATTATTAAAACAAGTGACTTTTTTTGAATACCAAACACAAAGTAAACCTCAGTTGAAGTACATTTTGGATAAAGGGATCAATCACTGAATTATTTTTGTTGTTAGGAAGTGTTTGAACTGATTTCCGTGCATATCGACTCTTGTTCTGAATTACCACCACTTGGTGTCAGCACATCACCACTGATCACAGATCCGATCACAGGCTAGGGACCAGCTGATTGTATATTATTACTGCAATACACGTTACTGAGTGTGGCAAACAGCAACACATTGAAATAAGATAATTAATAAATATATTTCAGGTAAAATTCAACAAAATAAATGTTTGACCAAAATATTAGCTCAATTTACATAAGCTTAACTCAAAAATATTTGACATCAAATATGAATTCCATGCTTCTTGTTCTCACTTATTCTATTATCAGATATATCAATAATATAACACGGGTTGTAACTAACTGTTTTCATGAATAATTAATTTGTGGATTATTCTACTGATTAATTGTTTGGCCTGTGAAATGTCAGTTTAATATTTCAGTTGACAAAGAAGCAAATCATATTTGAGAAGCTGGAACAAGACGATATGTTGAATTCTTGGTTCACTTTTTTATTCTAGCCAACTGGCTTTACATGGGATGGCTATTGGTTATAAATTATAAGATAAAAATAGAAAAAAATGAACATTATTATATTTCAACTTGCATCGTCAGCTGCTGTAGGAACTATTTTTTCAGGAGATATATGAAATTGTACAATAAACTTCAAAGGCTAAAATTTGTCTCAACCCTTTAAAATTCACAGAATCAGCAGTAGTAAAACTAAAGTGTGTAAAACCACTTTTATATAAGAAGCAGACAGACACTCGTATCCCTTACGGCACAATATTTATTCAACAATATACAGATTAATTTCTCTCTACATCGCAGACTGATCTGCAGTTTTTATATTTATCTTGCTTTCACCTTTGTACATTTTCTATTTACAAGATTTAAAATAAGTCTCTCTCTCCATTTATACAACGTCAATAGTACAGTGTCATCACATCGTCCGGCAGCGTCACCTCGAAAGCGACTCGATTAGATTCATCGTTGATAATCTGTTTATGTTTCATACACCAACTAACGTCGTTGAGCCACAGAGCAGCGGACTGACAGGAGGGCTCGACATGCACCAACAGTCCCGGTGTGCGTCTCTTTGTGAGGGCAGTCGAATGACAGAGGGATGGTCCACATGAGCGGCCCTGGAGCTCTGCAGCACCTCAACAGGGTGTAGAAACAGAGCCGCTGTTGAGGACTTGCACTTTAAAAAAACAAAATCAGCTTCAATGCATCTGCCCCGTCCCACCCGACACGGATCAAGAAGAGCTGGTAACACCAAAGAAAATTTTGAAAATAAAAGGGGAAAAACATGTTGCATAGAATCAATTCTGACTTGAAGAACAGAAATGTTGGTGCTGCCATTTTAAAAAATGGGGCTTTTTGATAAACTCCTGAGACCTTCCGGACCCCCGTAACATTTGTTGTTTTTGGTTTTGAAAAGAAAAAAAATAATAGCCGTGTGTACCCTTAGACTTTAACAAAAATATCATTGCGTTGGATGTGACATCACATAGAAGTACTACTTTAAAGAGACTAAAAACCCTGCATTGATTGTATACACATTTGCACACACATATATATATATTATTTCAATAACTATCTTGAGGAGAGAGGTGGGTGGATTAAAGTGCATAAAACAAAGCCCACAGTTATCACATGAAGGACAGGAAATGTCCACCAGCAACAGGCTGAACCTTTTACTCCCTAATTGAGACGTTTTTTGAAATGTGAGTGGACCTTATGTGGAGTTCTGGGCCTGTTAGTCGACTCAAATGAATAGCAGATACATATTTCCAGCCACAGTCAAATTTTTCATCAACATTCACTGGCTGGGGTTCATTTCCCGCCCTGATCACATGAAATAACACCAGACACTGAGGAGTAATCGTCTATCCGTTACTCCAAGTCCACATACAGTACCAACATGACTGCTGGTAACCTCGGTCAGGGGCACTCGTATCAATGACATGAACACGTCACCAAAAACAGCAAAAGAGTTGACACTCAACTTACGGCAAAAATACAGCAAATGGGACAACACGGCTCGTTGTGAGCGACACAGCAGACGGACCGGGCGAGTGTGAACTGGAGCTGCACTCCTCTCTTCTCCCTTCACAGTGCAGTCCAGCAGGAGGAGGAGGAGCATGCGAGTCCAAAGAGCCGAGGCCTTTTAGGCCTGAAATGTTTAAGGCTAAAGCGCACACAGCACTCACTCAGGACCAGGAGCAGCAGCAGCAGCCGTGAAGGTTTCCGGCACAGCAGGAGCGTGATTGTGTGGGATTTTATATATACATCAATCATTCATTCTCTTTGTTAAAACAAGCACGTGAGCAAGACACGGGAAATGCAATACGACGACGGACATCTACAGTACACGGACGAATAATATACTGCGTCTACGTGTGAACAGCAAACTGTGAGTGTGTGTGTGTAACACACACACTCACTCACACACACCTGTGATTAACGAATTCATGGCAAAAAAGGTGAAGCTGCATCTCAGGGCACGTTGAGCCGTACGTCCAAACATCCCTTGTTTTGTCCCCTAACTCTGAAATAAGACCAGTAAACAGAAAGAAAATAGGCATTTCAACTTAAGACACCCAAGCAAAAACACAATGTCCTTAGAGGATGTGTATTGGCACATCTGGCAAAAGACGAGGACGAGACTCGGGTTTGGCTCGCTGGCTGTTTCACACATCTGTAACAGCTGTGCTTTGCAGGGCACTAAAACATGCAGACAAGCACGCCGTGTTCACTTCACTGGGCCTGGGCAGAGATCACTACAGAAGGCTAAGCTAGCACTGTTAGCAGATGCAGGCATTTAACAGCAGAGATTCAAACTCCATGCATATGAGCATTGAAGGAACAAAAAAAAAAAATTGCACTTCAAAAATTCATTACATAAAAATTTACAAAGAAAATATAAGCCGGACATTTCTCGGGAATTCAAATGATCAGGTTTATCCCGATGTGGGTGTTTGATATTTGACAGTCGTGTTCTTGTTTGCTGTGATTGAACTGAAATGCGAGGCCGAGATAATTCAGTCACGACTCCTCACATGAACGGGTTTGACAGCTTCATCACAGTTCTAGTGTGAAACCAGTTTGGTCCCCACTATTTAACCCCCACCCCCCCAACTGTTCAAGCGCTCCAGTTTCAAACCTAACGGGGGTCTTTAAATCCTGCGTCTGATTGGGAGACAAGTGTCCGAGTGGCAGGGTGAACACACGATGAGGTAGAACAAAATGTTTAATGAGTAGGGGTGTAACGATACGCGTATTCGTATTGAACCGTTCGGTACGAGGCTCACGGTTCGGTAGGACGTGACGATGCGCAGTGACACGTTCACGCCTGCGGAGGGCAGTATATCACCCAGTGCCAAACACACCCACAAGTGCTTTCAGATGGAAGGGCCCATTGAATGGTTTGAACCACAATAACAATCCAATATAAAATAGTCATTGCCTTTTAGCTTCAGACCCAAACCTGCAGCGTCTACAACGTTTGTACATTTCCCACATAGTGATTGCTTCATTAATTGTCCCGCCTTCATCTCCTCCCTTGTCCTTAACTAGACAGGCAGGTGTGTTAAAAATGAACACATGATGTGATATTTTGAAACCCATCTGTTTTGAGAGTGCAGAAATACAGTACTACAGTAAAACTACTTTGTTACTTTCCATTACTGACTACATTTCAGGGAGTAATATCGTGCTTTCTACTTCATTACATTTGTCTGACATCTTTAGCTGATTATAGAATATGATCAACAACGAACGCAACGGCAGCACCTGCCTTTGACTCAATACGTCTGTGTTGTTGACATATGTCTTGAGATGTCAGTAAAATGAAACCAGAATTTTTAACCCGGATTCAGATTTGTGTTCTGCCAACCAGCACATATTTATCAAGATAATGCCTGGTTGCAAAACAATTCATCAGGGAATGTGCTAAAGTTCACGTCACGGAGAATATGTGCAATGTACAGAGATGATATGAATCTGTGAATGTAGGTTTTATATGTTGAAACTTTGAGACATTGATCATGATTTTGATTCAATGTTATTGTTCTTCTAGAAAGTTATTTTTGGTTATTTTGTAGAAATGAATTTCGTGTCATGAGTTTTTTTAGTACTTATTATTGTACTTTATAGAAATTAATCATCAGAACTTTATTCTGAGTTGAATAATTACAGCTCTTACAGAAAAATGATAAGTGAGATAAGCTAATTGAATTACATTTTTTTTTTTTTTTTCGATGTTATTGAATTCATTTTGACATGTTAAACTGGGGGAACCGGAGCACACCGGAGAAAACCCTTAACTATCATCACAGTAGAAGTCCCTCAGACTCACAAAGGCTCAAGCCTTCTAGCTGTCACACTGTTGACCTCTGTGGGGCAGAGCTCAACTCCTGCCCCATCGAGGTAAATGGTAAATGGACTGTACTGTAAAGCGATTTTCTAGTCTTCACGACCACTCAAAGCGCTTTCACATTTGTCATCATTCACCCATTCACACCCATTCATACGCTGATGGTGGAGGCCATGCCCACCATCAGGCCTAACTAACATTCACACACCGTACGCACCACACTGTTGACCTCTGTGGGGCGGAGCTCAACTCCTGCCCCATCGAGGTAAATGGTAAATGGACTGTACTGTAAAGCGATTTTCTAGGCTTCACGACCACTCAAAGCGCTTTCACATTTGTCATCATTCACCCATTCACACCCATTCATACGCTGATGGTGGAGGCCATGCCCACCATCAGGCCTAACTAACATTCACACACCGTACGCACAGCTACGGGAGCAATTTTGGGGTTCAGTGTCTTGCCCAAGGACACATCGACATGCGACTAGCGGAGCCGGGGATCAAACCACCGATCCTGCTCTCTACTAAGCCACAGTCGCCACAGGTGACCTGCTGCGCCGCTGGTCTTGGTCCCTCTATGATGAAGAACAGAGGACACAGCAGGAGACTGCTTTCATTTTGAAGAAGAAAAAAAAACTCAAGCATTTTTTTCACCCTCAAGATGAATACCGCATTAAAGAGATGTTTGTTGTTTTGATTTGGTGAATGAAGTTGATATTCACTAAATGTAGGGTAAATCTTACCTTACCTTCACCTATATAACACCAACCCTATTTCTACGCCTGCAGATGTTGGAGATGGCTTTGCCCACAGATGAGAAGAACTTGCAAATGGTCCTGCGCTTTTTGGCTGGTGTCATCAGGTGATCTTTGACAGAGGAGGCAATGCAGTCCCCAAGTTCTGGTTCCTCTGAAAGCATGGACACCAACACCATTTCTACACTGCCCCACTTCTTACACAGGTCCTGGGTAATGGCGTTGTCAAGTTCTTTGAACGTTTTTGAGGTTGGATCAAAATCGACACCCTGGACTTCGATCCACGTTCTTTCAAACAGAGGCATAATGATGGCCTCGTAGTCTGCAGTGGGCCAGTTCATTTTGGCTTTCCTGAATATCCGCGAGACCAGCGCCTCGAAGAATATCTTAACTGATGTTTTCTTTATTTCATCCTGTGCTGTTGCACCTGGCGCAGGTTTGGCAGGTGCTTCCTCACATACTGAGCCAGGAGTTGCAGAAGGTACGTCGTCCTCGATGCTGTCGACCGGCAACGGAGATGATGAAAGAGACTCAGGGTCCATTCTCTTACATACTGAGCCAGGAGTTGCTGAAGGTACGTCGTCCTCGGTGCTGTCAATATCAATGCCCCCGTTGTAATCTGGCTCATCCAACTTCACCAGCCAGTCTGACACCCTATCCACAAAATTCGAAGGGTTGCCCGTATAATAAGCATATATTGGAAACTCTTTGAGAGTATACCATTGGGCTTCGGGCTTCTGCGGCTCCTCCTGCGGCTCCTCCTGCGGCTCCTCCTGCGGCTCCTCCTGCGGCTCCTCCTGCGGCTCCTCCTGCGTCTCCTCCTGCGGCTCCTCCTGCGGCTCCTCCTGCGGCTCCTCCTGCGGCTTATTTTTGATCAAAGGACGCAGCACGTTAGCTCCAATGACTGTGGTCTCTGGACCCGTCACAACCAGCATCGGCACATTGAGTCCTTGTTCCGCCAACGTGCCGATACTAAGTTTCGCTAGGATCCACCCACTGACACCAGCTATAAATCGAATGAACCCATGGTTGTTTAGCTCGGCCAAAGGTCTGACCTCATTCGGCATGTGCACATCTGTCCATGCAGTGTGTACATAGGACATTGATGATTCAGAACGCAACACCGCCTGCGTGTATATTCCGTTCAGTTTACAAGAAACGGAATAATTGCTTGATGGTGACTTGATGGTGTAACCTGATATAGCTTTTTTGGTGAACGAGTAAGCGAGGTAACGCATTGCATTCTGGCCAATTATAGGAATTTTCGGTGTGCTTCCCTTCACGACACGGAAATCTATTAAAAGATGCGTGTGGGAAAATGCGCCTCCATCAAATCTGAACAACAACTTGATCCCCTCAAGAACTGCCACAGTCCTCCCATTTATCACCGCGGGAGGTTCGTCTTTGGATATCATGACTTTTGATGTTTTGATATGTTTCTGCCTCCATGCTTCGCTGATGAGACATTCTTTATCGCCACAGTTCCACTCTGCTACTGTCCGAATGCCATTTAAAACACATTTAAGCCGATAGGGGGCTGTTTCTATCTCAATGACATCTGTAACATCTGTCACTGACGGTGTAGGAGAAATGAACTCATCTTTAATGCTCCACATTAAAGATAGAAAGTTGTCTGTATCTATGCCATCACTGGTCTTCTTATGTTTACCCACGTTCATTGCTGTTGCATTATTCTGGTCTGCCATCTTCGATGCTGGTTTTAAAAATCCTGAGGTAAAGATTTCAGATGTAATATATATGTTATTTAACATGCAGTGTAACAGTTAACATGTAATATCCTTTGTGTCTTTTGACAACAATTCTCTGGGGTATATATAGCTGTTCTGTCCTGAACAGACAGAACGCGGTATGACGTATATAAAGGCAGAACGCGGTATGACGTATATAAAGACAGAACGCGGCATGACGTATATAAAGACAGACCGCGGCATGACACAATAAAAACAAAACGCGACGTCACGACCTTTGCTTGTGCCGCCGTTGCCAAGCAACGTTCTGTTTGGGGCCTCCCAGTGAGCACGAACGCGGATTTCATTATGTCTGTATAATACAACTGTTTACTGCTGGAACACGCATGCGCACGGACTCAGTGCATTTTTCTAAGTTAGAGAGGCTGGAGTGTATCTCCAGCCGGCGATATAAAACGTTATAAAATCGAGTATTTAGGACATTTCACATGTAAAATACACGTGTATTTTCCGTAGTTTTCTTACTGTCCGTAGTACTACGGACAGCGAGTGGGGCTGTACACAGTTTAAATGTGGAGGACGTGAGTAAAACGAAGTAATGTACAAATAAACATGGTCAAAACATTGTTGTTTGGCTTATAGCAACATACAAACAATATAAAGTGTACACTGTGTAAAATCCAGTTCAGCAGCGTTCCGTTGAAGACACGTTTATACGTCTATGGTCTCCGGTGAAGAGATCTTCAAAACTGGTCTAAAAGTCAATGTGTTTTTCTAATACTTTTTTATTTACAGATGTCCAGCTTGAAAATGGCATATCTCCTGAAACCGGCTCCTGTGTGGCTTTGAAAACGAGATTTAAAGAAGGAAAAGGAGATTATGGTTTGTGGTTAATGTTAGTAACACATCAACAGTTTCCACTTACAGGACAAAAGACCAAGCGACACAGGCAACAGTTCATTTGTATTTATTAAAGCACAATATAAACAATGTTCTTCATATAAAACCATAATCTCCTTTTCCTTCATCAGTTTGTAAGGTCCAACAGGGAAATACAGTGAACATGCATTACAATTAAAAAAATTGAAGACTTTGATTTCCAATTATGAATTGAATAAAATGTATTCTTTTTATTATCATCCTTAAGTTGTGCTACATATTACAGATGGGAAAAACAAAACGATATTTTTGCATGATAAAAATGACTTGTGACATGTTACAATTCTGACACAAATCAACATTATGAGATATGGCAAACTTTTGACTTAATTGGTCAAACTTAAGGTACTTAATTATGAAATATAGCATGTATTATGACATATATATTTTACTTATCTCAGAATTTTGATACAGCACGTCATAATGTTGACTTAGGCTTCCACAACCTGTTGATATCGTCTCTGTGTTATTTTAACACATCTTTATGTTGAAATATGTAACACACAGCATGTGTTGAATGTGCTAACACACTGACTGTGTTGAAAGCAACACAAAATGTGTTGTCCTTAACTCGACAGGCAGGTGTGTTAAAGCATGTCAACAGTTAGCACATTGGTGTTAGTTTAGCAGTAAATACATAATAATGAAGCTAATTTGCTTACATTCATGTGGAGTTCATAAAGTGGCTTTAAAAGTTAAATAAAAACAACAGAAACAGTAGTATCCTCTTCAATATAACTACAAGAAATGAATATCTTATACTGGTTTTAGGTAAAACTATGTTACCGCGTAGAGCAACATAATTCTGTAGGTCTTAATTTTAATGTTTGACTCTATTAAGTTAGGTCCCTGCTGTAAAAGCTGGAGAATATGTAACAACCAGTAGAAGGGGTCGGCCCAGCCCACCACGTGCTGTGGGGTCAGAGGTCAGCAAGAAGTGAGCTGCAGTTAGTTCATGAGATGTTTGAGCTCAAATCAATGTGTGGCTAAAGCACAACAATGAGAAGGAAATTAAAATCTCAGTCTCTGTAATCATGGAAATTATTAAAACAAGTGACTTTTTTTGAATACCAAACACAAAGTAAACCTCAGTTGAAGTACATTTTGGATAAAGGGATCAATCACTGAATTATTTTTGTTGTTAGGAAGTGTTTGAACTGATTTCCGTGCATATCGACTCTTGTTCTGAATTACCACCACTTGGTGTCAGCACATCACCACTGATCACAGATCCGATCACAGGCTAGGGACCAGCTGATTGTATATTATTACTGCAATACATGTTACTGAGTGTGGCAAACAGCAACACATTGAAATAAGATAATTAATAAATATATTTCAGGTAAAATTCAACAAAATAAATGTTTGACCAAAATATAAGCTCAATTTACATAAGCTTAACTCAAAAATATTTGACATCAAATATGAATTCCATGCTTCTTGTTCTCACTTATTCTATTATCAGATATATCAATAATATAACACGGGTTGTAACTAACTGTTTTCATGAATAATTAATTTGTGGATTATTCTACTGATTAATTGTTTGGCCTGTGAAATGTCAGTTTAATATTTCAGTTGACAAAGAAGCAAATCATATTTGAGAAGCTGGAACAAGACGATATGTTGAATTCTTGGTTCACTTTTTTATTCTAGCCAACTGGCTTTACATGGGATGGCTATTGGTTATAAATTATAAGATAAAAATAGAAAAAAAATGAATATTATTATATTTCAACTTGCATCGTCAGCTGCTGTAGGAACTATTTTTTCAGGAGATATATGAAATTGTACAATAAACTTCAAAGGCTAAAATTTGTCTCAACCCTTTAAAATTCACAGAATCAGCAGTAGTAAAACTAAAGTGTGTAAAACCACTTTTATATAAGAAGCAGACAGACACTCGTATCCCTTACGGCACAATATTTATTCAACAATATACAGATTAATTTCTCTCTACATCGCAGACTGATCTGCAGTTTTTATATTTATCTTGCTTTCACCTTTGTACATTTTCTATTTACAAGATTTAAAATAAGTCTCTCTCTCCATTTATACAACGTCAATAGTACAGTGTCATCACATCGTCCGGCAGCGTCACCTCGAAAGCGACTCGATTAGATTCATCGTTGATAATCTGTTTATGTTTCATACACCAACTAACGTCGTTGAGCCACAGAGCAGCGGACTGACAGGAGGGCTCGACATGCACCAACAGTCCCGGTGTGCGTCTCTTTGTGAGGGCAGTCGAATGACAGAGGGATGGTCCACATGAGCGGCCCTGGAGCTCTGCAGCACCTCAACAGGGTGTAGAAACAGAGCCGCTGTTGAGGACTTGCACTTTAAAAAAACAAAATCAGCTTCAATGCATCTGCCCCGTCCCACCCGACACGGATCAAGAAGAGCTGGTAACACCAAAGAAAATTTTGAAAATAAAAGGGGAAAAACATGTTGCATAGAATCAATTCTGACTTGAAGAACAGAAATGTTGGTGCTGCCATTTTAAAAAATGGGGCTTTTTGATAAACTCCTGAGACCTTCCGGACCCCCGTAACATTTGTTGTTTTTGGTTTTGAAAAGAAAAAAAATAATAGCCGTGTGTACCCTTAGACTTTAACAAAAATATCATTGCGTTGGATGTGACATCACATAGAAGTACTACTTTAAAGAGACTAAAAACCCTGCATTGATTGTATACACATTTGCACACACATATATATATATTATTTCAATAACTATCTTGAGGAGAGAGGTGGGTGGATTAAAGTGCATAAAACAAAGCCCACAGTTATCACATGAAGGACAGGAAATGTCCACCAGCAACAGGCTGAACCTTTTACTCCCTAATTGAGACGTTTTTTGAAATGTGAGTGGACCTTATGTGGAGTTCTGGGCCTGTTAGTCGACTCAAATGAATAGCAGATACATATTTCCAGCCACAGTCAAATTTTTCATCAACATTCACTGGCTGGGGTTCATTTCCCGCCCTGATCACATGAAATAACACCAGACACTGAGGAGTAATCGTCTATCCGTTACTCCAAGTCCACATACAGTACCAACATGACTGCTGGTAACCTCGGTCAGGGGCACTCGTATCAATGACATGAACACGTCACCAAAAACAGCAAAAGAGTTGACACTCAACTTACGGCAAAAATACAGCAAATGGGACAACACGGCTCGTTGTGAGCGACACAGCAGACGGACCGGGCGAGTGTGAACTGGAGCTGCACTCCTCTCTTCTCCCTTCACAGTGCAGTCCAGCAGGAGGAGGAGGAGCATGCGAGTCCAAAGAGCCGAGGCCTTTTAGGCCTGAAATGTTTAAGGCTAAAGCGCACACAGCACTCACTCAGGACCAGGAGCAGCAGCAGCAGCCGTGAAGGTTTCCGGCACAGCAGGAGCGTGATTGTGTGGGATTTTATATATACATCAATCATTCATTCTCTTTGTTAAAACAAGCACGTGAGCAAGACACGGGAAATGCAATACGACGACGGACATCTACAGTACACGGACGAATAATATACTGCGTCTACGTGTGAACAGCAAACTGTGAGTGTGTGTGTGTAACACACACACTCACTCACACACACCTGTGATTAACGAATTCATGGCAAAAAAGGTGAAGCTGCATCTCAGGGCACGTTGAGCCGTACGTCCAAACATCCCTTGTTTTGTCCCCTAACTCTGAAATAAGACCAGTAAACAGAAAGAAAATAGGCATTTCAACTTAAGACACCCAAGCAAAAACACAATGTCCTTAGAGGATGTGTATTGGCACATCTGGCAAAAGACGAGGACGAGACTCGGGTTTGGCTCGCTGGCTGTTTCACACATCTGTAACAGCTGTGCTTTGCAGGGCACTAAAACATGCAGACAAGCACGCCGTGTTCACTTCACTGGGCCTGGGCAGAGATCACTACAGAAGGCTAAGCTAGCACTGTTAGCAGATGCAGGCATTTAACAGCAGAGATTCAAACTCCATGCATATGAGCATTGAAGGAACAAAAAAAAAAAATTGCACTTCAAAAATTCATTACATAAAAATTTACAAAGAAAATATAAGCCGGACATTTCTCGGGAATTCAAATGATCAGGTTTATCCCGATGTGGGTGTTTGATATTTGACAGTCGTGTTCTTGTTTGCTGTGATTGAACTGAAATGCGAGGCCGAGATAATTCAGTCACGACTCCTCACATGAACGGGTTTGACAGCTTCATCACAGTTCTAGTGTGAAACCAGTTTGGTCCCCACTATTTAACCCCCACCCCCCCAACTGTTCAAGCGCTCCAGTTTCAAACCTAACGGGGGTCTTTAAATCCTGCGTCTGATTGGGAGACAAGTGTCCGAGTGGCAGGGTGAACACACGATGAGGTAGAACAAAATGTTTAATGAGTAGGGGTGTAACGATACGCGTATTCGTATTGAACCGTTCGGTACGAGGCTCACGGTTCGGTAGGACGTGACGATGCGCAGTGACACGTTCACGCCTGCGGAGGGCAGTATATCACCCAGTGCCAAACACACCCACAAGTGCTTTCAGATGGAAGGGCCCATTGAATGGTTTGAACCACAATAACAATCCAATATAAAATAGTCATTGCCTTTTAGCTTCAGACCCAAACCTGCAGCGTCTACAACGTTTGTACATTTCCCACATAGTGATTGCTTCATTAATTGTCCCGCCTTCATCTCCTCCCTTGTCCTTAACTAGACAGGCAGGTGTGTTAAAAATGAACACATGATGTGATATTTTGAAACCCATCTGTTTTGAGAGTGCAGAAATACAGTACTACAGTAAAACTACTTTGTTACTTTCCATTACTGACTACATTTCAGGGAGTAATATCGTGCTTTCTACTTCATTACATTTGTCTGACATCTTTAGCTGATTATAGAATATGATCAACAACGAACGCAACGGCAGCACCTGCCTTTGACTCAATACGTCTGTGTTGTTGACATATGTCTTGAGATGTCAGTAAAATGAAACCAGAATTTTTAACCCGGATTCAGATTTGTGTTCTGCCAACCAGCACATATTTATCAAGATAATGCCTGGTTGCAAAACAATTCATCAGGGAATGTGCTAAAGTTCACGTCACGGAGAATATGTGCAATGTACAGAGATGATATGAATCTGTGAATGTAGGTTTTATATGTTGAAACTTTGAGACATTGATCATGATTTTGATTCAATGTTATTGTTCTTCTAGAAAGTTATTTTTGGTTATTTTGTAGAAATGAATTTCGTGTCATGAGTTTTTTTAGTACTTATTATTGTACTTTATAGAAATGAATCATCAGAACTTTATTCTGAGTTGAATAATTACAGCTCTTACAGAAAAATTATAAGTGAGATAAGCTAATTGAATTACATTTTTTTTTTTTTTTCCGATGTTATTGAATTCATTTTGACATGTTAAACTGGGGGAACCGGAGCACACCGGAGAAAACCCTTAACTATCATCACAGTAGAAGTCCCTCAGACTCACAAAGGCTCAAGCCTTCTAGCTGTCACACTGTTGACCTCTGTGGGGCAGAGCTCAACTCCTGCCCCATCGAGGTAAATGGTAAATGGACTGTACTGTAAAGCGATTTTCTAGTCTTCACGACCACTCAAAGCGCTTTCACATTTGTCATCATTCACCCATTCACACCCATTCATACGCTGATGGTGGAGGCCATGCCCACCATCAGGCCTAACTAACATTCACACACCGTACGCACCACACTGTTGACCTCTGTGGGGCGGAGCTCAACTCCTGCCCCATCGAGGTAAATGGTAAATGGACTGTACTGTAAAGCGATTTTCTAGGCTTCACGACCACTCAAAGCGCTTTCACATTTGTCATCATTCACCCATTCACACCCATTCATACGCTGATGGTGGAGGCCATGCCCACCATCAGGCCTAACTAACATTCACACACCGTACGCACAGCTACGGGAGCAATTTTGGGGTTCAGTGTCTTGCCCAAGGACACATCGACATGCGACTAGCGGAGCCGGGGATCAAACCACCGATCCTGCTCTCTACTAAGCCACAGTCGCCACAGGTGACCTGCTGCGCCGCTGGTCTTGGTCCCTCTATGATGAAGGACAGAGGACACAGCAGGAGACTGCTTTCATTTTGAAGAAGAAAAAAAAACTCAAGCATTTTTTTCACCCTCAAGATGAATACCGCATTAAAGAGATGTTTGTTGTTTTGATTTGGTGAATGAAGTTGATATTCACTAAATGTAGGGTAAATCTTACCTTACCTTCACCTATATAACACCAACCCTATTTCTACGCCTGCAGATGTTGGAGATGGCTTTGCCCACAGATGAGAAGAACTTGCAAATGGGGCTGCGCTTTTTGGCTGGTGTCATCAGGTGATCTTTGACTGATGTTTTCTTTATTTCATCCTGTGCTGTTGCACCTGGCGCAGGTTTGGCAGGTGCTTCCTCACATACTGAGCCAGGAGTTGCAGAAGGTACGTCGTCCTCGATGCTGTCGACCGGCAACGGAGATGATGAAAGAGACTCAGGGTCCATTCTCTTACATACTGAGCCAGGAGTTGCTGAAGGTACGTCGTCCTCGGTGCTGTCAATATCAATGCCCCCGTTGTAATCTGGCTCATCCAACTTCACCAGCCAGTCTGACACCCTATCCACAAAATTCGAAGGGTTGCCCGTATAATAAGCATATATTGGAAACTCTTTGAGAGTATACCATTGGGCTTCGGGCTTCTGCGGCTCCTCCTGCGGCTCCTCCTGCGGCTCCTCCTGCGGCTCCTCCTGCGGCTCCTCCTGCGGCTCCTCCTGCGTCTCCTCCTGCGGCTCCTCCTGCGGCTCCTCCTGCGGCTCCTCCTGCGGCTTATTTTTGATCAAAGGACGCAGCACGTTAGCTCCAATGACTGTGGTCTCTGGACCCGTCACAACCAGCATCGGCACATTGAGTCCTTGTTCCGCCAACGTGCCGATACTAAGTTTCGCTAGGATCCACCCACTGACACCAGCTATAAATCGAATGAACCCATGGTTGTTTAGCTCGGCCAAAGGTCTGACCTCATTCGGCATGTGCACATCTGTCCATGCAGTGTGTACATAGGACATTGATGATTCAGAACGCAACACCGCCTGCGTGTATATTCCGTTCAGTTTACAAGAAACGGAATAATTGCTTGATGGTGACTTGATGGTGTAACCTGATATAGCTTTTTTGGTGAACGAGTAAGCGAGGTAACGCATTGCATTCTGGCCAATTATAGGAATTTTCGGTGTGCTTCCCTTCACGACACGGAAATCTATTAAAAGATGCGTGTGGGAAAATGCGCCTCCATCAAATCTGAACAACAACTTGATCCCCTCAAGAACTGCCACAGTCCTCCCATTTATCACCGCGGGAGGTTCGTCTTTGGATATCATGACTTTTGATGTTTTGATATGTTTCTGCCTCCATGCTTCGCTGATGAGACATTCTTTATCGCCACAGTTCCACTCTGCTACTGTCCGAATGCCATTTAAAACACATTTAAGCCGATAGGGGGCTGTTTCTATCTCAATGACATCTGTAACATCTGTCACTGACGGTGTAGGAGAAATGAACTCATCTTTAATGCTCCACATTAAAGATAGAAAGTTGTCTGTATCTATGCCATCACTGGTCTTCTTATGTTTACCCACGTTCATTGCTGTTGCATTATTCTGGTCTGCCATCTTCGATGCTGGTTTTAAAAATCCTGAGGTAAAGATTTCAGATGTAATATATATGTTATTTAACATGCAGTGTAACAGTTAACATGTAATATCCTTTGTGTCTTTTGACAACAATTCTCTGGGGTATATATAGCTGTTCTGTCCTGAACAGACAGAACGCGGTATGACGTATATAAAGGCAGAACGCGGTATGACGTATATAAAGACAGAACGCGGCATGACGTATATAAAGACAGACCGCGGCATGACACAATAAAAACAAAACGCGACGTCACGACCTTTGCTTGTGCCGCCGTTGCCAAGCAACGTTCTGTTTGGGGCCTCCCAGTGAGCACGAACGCGGATTTCATTATGTCTGTATAATACAACTGTTTACTGCTGGAACACGCATGCGCACGGACTCAGTGCATTTTTCTAAGTTAGAGAGGCTGGAGTGTATCTCCAGCCGGCGATATAAAACGTTATAAAATCGAGTATTTAGGACATTTCACATGTAAAATACACGTGTATTTTCCGTAGTTTTCTTACTGTCCGTAGTACTACGGACAGCGAGTGGGGCTGTACACAGTTTAAATGTGGAGGACGTGAGTAAAACGAAGTAATGTACAAATAAACATGGTCAAAACATTGTATAAAGTATACACTGTGTAAAATCCAGTTCAGCAGCGTTCCGTTGAAGACACGTTTATACGTCTATGGTCTCCGGTGAAGAGATCTTCAAAACTGGTCTAAAAGTCAATGTGTTTTTCTAATACTTTTTTATTTACAGATGTCCAGCTTGAAAATGGCATATCTCCTGAAACCGGCTCCTGTGTGGCTTTGAAAACGAGATTTAAAGAAGGAAAAGGAGATTATGGTTTGTGGTTAATGTTAGTAACACATCAACAGTTTCCACTTACAGGACAAAAGACCAAGCGACACAGGCAACAGTTCATTTGTATTTATTAAAGCACAATATAAACAATGTTCTTCATATAAAACCATAATCTCCTTTTCCTTCATCAGTTTGTAAGGTCCAACAGGGAAATACAGTGAACATGCATTACAATTAAAAAAATTGAAGACTTTGATTTCCAATTATGAATTGAATAAAATGTATTCTTTTTATTATCATCCTTAAGTTGTGCTACATATTACAGATGGGAAAAACAAAACGATATTTTTGCATGATAAAAATGACTTGTGACATGTTACAATTCTGACACAAATCAACATTATGAGATATGGCAAACTTTTGACTTAATTGGTCAAACTTAAGGTACTTAATTATGAAATATAGCATGTATTATGACATATATATTTTACTTATCTCAGAATTTTGATACAGCACGTCATAATGTTGACTTAGGCTTCCACAACCTGTTGATATCGTCTCTGTGTTATTTTAACACATCTTTATGTTGAAATATGTAACACACAGCATGTGTTGAATGTGCTAACACACTGACTGTGTTGAAAGCAACACAAAATGTGTTGTCCTTAACTCGACAGGCAGGTGTGTTAAAGCATGTCAACAGTTAGCACATTGGTGTTAGTTTAGCAGTAAATACATAATAATGAAGCTAATTTGCTTACATTCATGTGGAGTTCATAAAGTGGCTTTAAAAGTTAAATAAAAACAACAGAAACAGTAGTATCCTCTTCAATATAACTACAAGAAATGAATATCTTATACTGGTTTTAGGTAAAACTATGTTACCGCGTAGAGCAACATAATTCTGTAGGTCTTAATTTTAATGTTTGACTCTATTAAGTTAGGTCCCTGCTGTAAAAGCTGGAGAATATGTAACAACCAGTAGAAGGGTCGGCCCAGCCCACCACGTGCTGTGGGGTCAGAGGTCAGCAAGAAGTGAGCTGCAGTTAGTTCATGAGATGTTTGAGCTCAAATCAATGTGTGGCTAAAGCACAACAATGAGAAGGAAATTAAAATCTCAGTCTCTGTAATCATGGAAATTATTAAAACAAGTGACTTTTTTTGAATACCAAACACAAAGTAAACCTCAGTTGAAGTACATTTTGGATAAAGGGATCAATCACTGAATTATTTTTGTTGTTAGGAAGTGTTTGAACTGATTTCCGTGCATATCGACTCTTGTTCTGAATTACCACCACTTGGTGTCAGCACATCACCACTGATCACAGATCCGATCACAGGCTAGGGACCAGCTGATTGTATATTATTACTGCAATACATGTTACTGAGTGTGGCAAACAGCAACACATTGAAATAAGATAATTAATAAATATATTTCAGGTAAAATTCAACAAAATAAATGTTTGACCAAAATATAAGCTCAATTTACATAAGCTTAACTCAAAAATATTTGACATCAAATATGAATTCCATGCTTCTTGTTCTCACTTATTCTATTATCAGATATATCAATAATATAACACGGGTTGTAACTAACTGTTTTCATGAATAATTAATTTGTGGATTATTCTACTGATTAATTGTTTGGCCTGTGAAATGTCAGTTTAATATTTCAGTTGACAAAGAAGCAAATCATATTTGAGAAGCTGGAACAAGACGATATGTTGAATTCTTGGTTCACTTTTTTATTCTAGCCAACTGGCTTTACATGGGATGGCTATTGGTTATAAATTATAAGATAAAAATAGAAAAAAAATGAATATTATTATATTTCAACTTGCATCGTCAGCTGCTGTAGGAACTATTTTTTCAGGAGATATATGAAATTGTACAATAAACTTCAAAGGCTAAAATTTGTCTCAACCCTTTAAAATTCACAGAATCAGCAGTAGTAAAACTAAAGTGTGTAAAACCACTTTTATATAAGAAGCAGACAGACACTCGTATCCCTTACGGCACAATATTTATTCAACAATATACAGATTAATTTCTCTCTACATCGCAGACTGATCTGCAGTTTTTATATTTATCTTGCTTTCACCTTTGTACATTTTCTATTTACAAGATTTAAAATAAGTCTCTCTCTCCATTTATACAACGTCAATAGTACAGTGTCATCACATCGTCCGGCGGCGTCACCTCGAAAGCGACTCGATTAGATTCATCGTTGATAATCTGTTTATGTTTCATACACCAACTAACGTCGTTGAGCCACAGAGCAGCGGACTGACAGGAGGGCTCGACATGCACCAACAGTCCCGGTGTGCGTCTCTTTGTGAGGGCAGTCGAATGACAGAGGGATGGTCCACATGAGCGGTCCTGGAGCTCTGCAGCACCTCAACAGGGTGTAGAAACAGAGCCGCTGTTGAGGACTTGCACTTTAAAAAAACAAAATCAGCTTCAATGCATCTGCCCCGTCCCACCCGACACGGATCAAGAAGAGCTGGTAACACCAAAGAA
Source organism: Melanostigma gelatinosum (assembly GCF_949748355.1). NCBI lineage: Eukaryota > Metazoa > Chordata > Actinopteri > Perciformes > Zoarcidae > Melanostigma > Melanostigma gelatinosum. The sequence goes on along the minus strand of NC_136643.1, from coordinate 18,057,157 downwards.
AATTTTGAAAATAAAAGGGGAAAAACATGTTGCATAGAATCAATTCTGACTTGAAGAACAGAAATGTTGGTGCTGCCATTTTAAAAAATGGGGCTTTTTGATAAACTCCTGAGACCTTCCGGACCCCCGTAACATTTGTTGTTTTTGGTTTTGAAAAGAAAAAAAATAATAGCCGTGTGTACCCTTAGACTTTAACAAAAATATCATTGCGTTGGATGTGACATCACATAGAAGTACTACTTTAAAGAGACTAAAAACCCTGCATTGATTGTATACACATTTGCACACACATATATATATATATTATTTCAATAACTATCTTGAGGAGAGAGGTGGGTGGATTAAAGTGCATAAAACAAAGCCCACAGTTATCACATGAAGGACAGGAAATGTCCACCAGCAACAGGCTGAACCTTTTACTCCCTAATTGAGACGTTTTTTGAAATGTGAGTGGACCTTATGTGGAGTTCTGGGCCTGTTAGTCGACTCAAATGAATAGCAGATACATATTTCCAGCCACAGTCAAATTTTTCATCAACATTCACTGGCTGGGGTTCATTTCCCGCCCTGATCACATGAAATAACACCAGACACTGAGGAGTAATCGTCTATCCGTTACTCCAAGTCCACATACAGTACCAACATGACTGCTGGTAACCTCGGTCAGGGGCACTCGTATCAATGACATGAACACGTCACCAAAAACAGCAAAAGAGTTGACACTCAACTTACGGCAAAAATACAGCAAATGGGACAACACGGCTCGTTGTGAGCGACACAGCAGACGGACCGGGCGAGTGTGAACTGGAGCTGCACTCCTCTCTTCTCCCTTCACAGTGCAGTCCAGCAGGAGGAGGAGGAGCATGCGAGTCCAAAGAGCCGAGGCCTTTTAGGCCTGAAATGTTTAAGGCTAAAGCGCACACAGCACTCACTCAGGACCAGGAGCAGCAGCAGCAGCCGTGAAGGTTTCCGGCACAGCAGGAGCGTGATTGTGTGGGATTTTATATATACATCAATCATTCATTCTCTTTGTTAAAACAAGCACGTGAGCAAGACACGGGAAATGCAATACGACGACGGACATCTACAGTACACGGACGAATAATATACTGCGTCTACGTGTGAACAGCAAACTGTGAGTGTGTGTGTGTAACACACACACTCACTCACACACACCTGTGATTAACGAATTCATGGCAAAAAAGGTGAAGCTGCATCTCAGGGCACGTTGAGCCGTACGTCCAAACATCCCTTGTTTTGTCCCCTAACTCTGAAATAAGACCAGTAAACAGAAAGAAAATAGGCATTTCAACTTAAGACACCCAAGCAAAAACACAATGTCCTTAGAGGATGTGTATTGGCACATCTGGCAAAAGACGAGGACGAGACTCGGGTTTGGCTCGCTGGCTGTTTCACACATCTGTAACAGCTGTGCTTTGCAGGGCACTAAAACATGCAGACAAGCACGCCGTGTTCACTTCACTGGGCCTGGGCAGAGATCACTACAGAAGGCTAAGCTAGCACTGTTAGCAGATGCAGGCATTTAACAGCAGAGATTCAAACTCCATGCATATGAGCATTGAAGGAACAAAAAAAAAAAATTGCACTTCAAAAATTCATTACATAAAAATTTACAAAGAAAATATAAGCCGGACATTTCTCGGGAATTCAAATGATCAGCTTTATCCCGATGTGGGTGTTTGATATTTGACAGTCGTGTTCTTGTTTGCTGTGATTGAACTGAAATGCGAGGCCGAGATAATTCAGTCACGACTCCTCACATGAACGGGTTTGACAGCTTCATCACAGTTCTAGTGTGAAACCAGTTTGGTCCCCACTATTTAACCCCCACCCCCCAACTGTTCAAGCGCTCCAGTTTCAAACGTAACGGGGGTCTTTAAATCCTGCGTCTGATTGGGAGACAAGTGTCCGAGTGGCAGGGTGAACACACGATGAGGTAGAACAAAATGTTTAATGAGTAGGGGTGTAACGATACGCATATTCGTATTGAACCGTTCGGTACGAGGCTCACGGTTCGGTAGGACGTGACTATGCGCAGTGACACGTTCACGCCTGCGGAGGGCAGTATATCACCCAGTGCCAAACACACCCACAAGTGCTTTCAGATGGAAGGGCCCATTGAATGGTTTGAACCACAATAACAATCCAATATAAAATAGTCATTGCCTTTTAGCTTCAGACCCAAACCTGCAGCGTCTACAACGTTTTAATCCAGTTCTTCCCCAAAGATTCACCTTCAGATAGTAAATCAAGTCACAAGACGACCTCGTTCCTCTTGTAGCTGCACAGTAGTGACTTCTTCAGGTTTGTCCAGCTGAAAGCTCGGGGTCGGACAAACCGTAACCATCAACAGTTTAGTTTTACAAACAATCGTAAAAGTCAGATTTTACAGATCAAATCAGGGTCATGGGCTGAAAACTAGAGAATCACTTTGGTCCGACTGATTTCTGCCAAACAAGTGAAGGAAAACAAATGTTACTTTCTTTGGATTGTGATGAATAAAAAAAAACATTTAAAGGATTTTTATTCATCAAAACCATTTATGCCGAATTAAAAACAACAACAATTAACAAGGAAGGTATCAGTGAGATCGACTGCACGTGAGCCCGGGAATGAAAGGGGAAGGAATGAAGAGAAAGAGCAAGAATCAATAATCCTCACTCTTCTCAAACATGAGTGACGGTTAAGTGTTATTGCTGATTCATTTCCGACTGATTCAGTCAGGAACTCAAAAACTCTGAAATGTCAGTCATGTCTCCTACAGCTAGCGTGGCGCCCTGCTCTCTCTCTCTCTCTCAACGTTTCCTCCTCTTTGAGGTGAGTTTCTACGTGGAATGCTCAGCTTGGTCAGACATGAGGACTGTAGTTTTCAGCAGTGGCCATCTTTTACTACTTTTCTCTTGTTGCATTTTCAGTCACGCTAAAACCCACCAGCAACGACTGCAGGTCACAATTTAACAAGTGTTGAAAGAGTGGAGACAACTCTTGCGCACGCACGCACACACACACACACACACACACACACACACACACACACACACACACACACACACACACACACACACACACACACACACACACACACACACACACACACACACACACACACACACACACACACACACACACACACACACAGATTGTGAAAAGTGTGAGTGTTACGAACAGGTATTTTGTGTGTGTGTGTGTGTGTGCCATGCCCTGCACGTTAGACCTGTGATATGATCTGCATGTTGAAACTGGGGGAGCGGGACTGCTTGGTGAGCGGAGCTCCAGGAGACAGGATGTCCTGGGCGTTCTCCGGCCTGATGAGGTGCTCCTCCTGCAGGCTGACGGTGGAGTGGTGGTGGGAGCCGCCTGCTGGGAGTCCTCCTTCCTTGTCCTTGTCCTCGCTCGCCGCCTCCGCCTTCTCCTCCTCTCGCTCGTCATCGGCTCCGTTCAGGTTGAAATTCATGCAGTCAAAGGACTTGCTGGAGGAGGTGCTGCCAGTCCGCACCAGCGTGGGCACCACAGGGAAGCTCAGGTGCTTCTTTATGGGGCTCAGGTGGATGGCCTCCAAGTTGATGCTGGCTGGAGGCGACGGCTGCTTCTGGTGGCGCCTCCTCACGGCGGCCTGGTGATCCGCGGACGAATCTGCCTGTTTTTCCGCCTCCCTCTCCCGGTCCTTCTCTCGAGACAGCCGGGCGGCGATGGCTCTCTTGATGCTGCTGCTGCTGCTGTTGTTGTTCAGGCTGCCGCCCCTCGGCCCCAGGCTGCCGCCGGCCTTGGTGCCGCTGGGCTGGCTGCTGTTGGACGCCCCGGAGGAGAAACCCTCGTCTGGGTCGTTGACGTTGAAGGAGTCTTCCCCGCCGCTCATCCCGTCAGCATCTGAACAGGAACGGACAGAGACAGAAAGAAAGCATGATAGACAAAAAAGAAAAGTGAGCGAGGAAGACAGCGACCAAGGTTATGTCGACATATTTAGGTCAAATCTGACCATAAACAGAACCTTTAACCCAAATACTCATTTTTTTTAAAGAAAATCTTGACACAGCGTCTGAAAACAACTTCCAAAATGACTATTAATATTTAAGAATCTAGACAAAACATCATCTTAATCCAGATAAAAGGCTTCTTGTTCATTATGATGTGAACAGGCCTACAACAAACTCTTACAATGTTTAGAGAGTTTATAAATAATGCATTTTACCTTAGCAGACTGAATGAATAGCCTTCTAGCAAGCTACACACTAATCAACAGACCACGCTGTTCATTAGCACACCCATTATGCACCAAACAGAAGAACTCAATACGGTACACAGTGACCTAAAATGTGACTCGTTGTTTGTTTAGGAGTTCAATAACCCGTCATGCATCGTTGGGACAAGCAAAAAGGTAGACGACGGGGAACCGCAGGCAGCGCCGGCAAAGAAATGGAGAAACCGAGAAGAAAAAAGGTCCGGACTGACATGCACATAACAAGAGAAGACGCATGCCCTCCTGCAGCACCGGCTCGGCGGTCAGACGGTCGGCCGGCCAATCTGTGGAGAGCACTGAGGCGAGTCCGTACGCCTCGTCCAGTGAGAGCCGACAGCCCACAAGACTAAACGGGCCGGTCTGCAAGTCATTACAAGTCAACCTGAAGAGCTCACATTTCTTCAAAGCTCTGCAGTTAAAGAACCAGAACTGTGTTTTTGCATGTTTTAGCCTTTTGACTACAGTTTGCGTATTTGTGAGACTAATTTACAGTACCCTACATGCTTGCTGTTGGTTTCTGGTCATGGCTACAAAATAAAACAAAAAATCAGTCCGCAGAGCCTGAAATGTGCTTGAGACAGATATCGTCTGAAGCAGCATGTAAACTCAAGGCACGCTGCTACGTTCAAGTCTTTCAGTTAAAAAGCCGTGATCACTTTCTCTACATTATATACAACCCAACGTATAACTACTGTGTGCTGGTCTTTGGCCTTTCTGGTATTAAATACATGCTGGGCAGCCAAATTAAAGATCCAAACATCCTTTAACACAGCAGAACAAAAAATAAAGTGATGAAATATTCACGATTAGAGTATCTAGTGTAAGTCTGCTCATTATTGTTATCTTCACTGGCTTCCACGAAGGAATTTAATTTCCCCAAGAAGGATGTACTTCTAATCAAACATGTGGAAAAATAGTTGTGACGTTGTGAAGTAAACGCAATTTGTAGTAAACAGGATTAAATATGCAAAGTCATCAGTACGGTCACTTTCAATATCACTGCAATGCAGCCTCAAACTAAAGGACATGTGATCAGTAATTCTTTCTGTAACAGAATGTCCAGTTGTTAAACACAGACAGTGATCGATCATATTTAAAACAATCACAGCTCCCTCTTAACTGGGTTGCAGATTTCTATGTAATGAAACTACTTTAGGGATTATTTCACCAGCAGCACTGAGTTTCATTCAAGACCATGACGATGGGAGCCGACCGCAAAACCAGGAAATGAGCCGATCTTCAGTCATGTCAAAAGGATCTCGATGACGTTTCAAAATATAAAAACATGGAGCGACCACACATGGATACGGACACACACTAAAGAGACAAAATGGGCCGTATGACTAGTAGGCTTTGCAGTTGTATTGGATTTGTAACCCGTGACCGTACTCTGCTCACTTGGCCTCGTCATTGGATAAGTTAGTGTTCCGGGGTTTTCCTGTTGTAGCTGACATTTTCAGAAGCTTGCTGTAGCGTGCACATGCATGATGAAGGGCTCGTTCCCACTCACTGAGCGGAAGGAAAAGAAACGGTGCACAACACAGCATTTGCATACAATAAAAAAAAAAGAAAGCTGCTGGACTGAAAAAGCAAAATGGAAGACCTCTCTCTTCCTGCAGAATAACGGCAGCAGATGGCTGCTGCTGGCCTGAGTGACCCCAAAAACCTGTGGTGCTGTCAAAACACCGCGAGGAGCACAGCAGAAACAAGATGGCGGTTAAAACTATAGAGAAAATAAATCTATAAAACGGAGAAAGCCTGGAGTAAAAGGTCAAGTTGCAGGCTGGGCACGTGACATGCTCAGTGAGTGACAAGGGCAGCAGTCTGAAATATGTTGGAGGCATGAGGAGGAAGGAGAGAGGATACATGACATGATGACAGGCCCATGCACACTAGCCGCACTTCCTTCAAACCCAGAATAGGAGACTCTTCCTTTCTTGGATGAGACGACAACTAGTAGTGGTCTGGAGGTTAAAAAGGTGTTGTTGGCTGAGGGCCTTAAGGACTGGATGAGTTAGTATACTCTGGGGAAGTGAAGAGGCGGCCAAAATGGGAACGGCAGAGTTAACGCCCTCGAGTGTAGGAGGAGAGGGAGGGGGAGGGGGGAGGGAGGAGGGTTGGGAGGATACAGATGGAAGGGGCACCTCCTCCTGAGACCCTCTCTGCTCTGAGCCCCTGTCCCCTACCCTCAAATGTGATGGGGGGAATGATGCTGCTGCTGCTGCTGCTGCAGTGGCTGTGAGGCCGCCCTTCTCTCTCCTCTTTGGCTGTGGGGTCCCAGGGAGGGTAGTGGTGGCGGCGGTGGTGGTGTTGATGGTGGTGCTGGGCGAGGCTAGGAGGATTGACGATGAGGGTCAAATCTCCTGCGGTTGAGTAGTCAAAACAATCTGGGAGTCAACAACACAGATGGTTTCTTTAGTGGCAGCGAGCCTCAACCTTGGTGGGCCTCATCATGGGGCACAGCAGGCCTAACAGCCGTTTGTAAATTCACTTGTAGATATAGAAGAAAAGGAACAGAAAGCTATTTCAAAAATGAACTGCCTCCATTTAATGGTGTCGGCAGAATCTACCGGCACCATTTTGTCGTGGGTTTCTCATAAACTACGAATCTTAAAGGTTTACTGGTGATACAAAGATCAGCGCGCACACACTTGAGAGACAAGACGAGTAAATAAAGAGTCATAAGGAGCAGTGAGTGGCAGAAGCGCCGCAACACAGAGGCTACAAGTACATACAATAACCGACATGAAACAGCATTTGGACGATGCTAATGGTGGTTTACGCAGAAACAGGGTTCCTTCTCACTGCTAAGGACAAACGGCAGAAAAGTAGTTCTCTCATCAAATAGTTCCCTCTTGTGGCATTTCACTGATCGGGAAAAAAAAGAAGTTTGTAAGTTCACAGCTTAAATCATAACTGAATAACATAACATAAAGAAAAGTATTGTGATGGATCTACTGTGATCTCTCCTGCACTGAGGCCTGGTTCACGATGGCGGGTCTTGCCGCTGCAGCCTTACCCTCTCTCTTCCAGCGGTGGCGTCGTATGGAGGCAGTAGTGATGGCTGAGATGGAGATGCGGCTGATGGTGGGCGTCACCTCCACCTGGAGCACTTTGCGCCCCCGCGGCTCATCTGGAGCGCTGTCCGGCAGCGAGTTCTTCATGGCGTTCGCCAGCTGGAGAGGACACATGCACGGATGCGGGCTCGATAAGCAGTTAAATGTGATAAAAAGCAGGATGGCGTTACAACATTTGAAGTCGGAACCCGGAGCCCGATTTAGCCATCGGCATCTTACCAAGAGAGGCTGGGAGTAGAGCTCCAGCTGGGCTCGGTATAGAAGGTCCTCCAGAGCTTCCTGTCCCATCTGCCACTCTCCATTGTATCTACACATCACAAGACACAAACGCGTGCACACCTACGTGAAACAATGGCATGTTGTGAGCTTATTTAAGGAAACAGGAGCGTCTGACAAGATGCCTTGATGTCTGAGTCACGTCCCTGTGAACTATTATTAGTTGTTTAGTGACGTCTGCAGCTTCAGTGAGGGAAGGAGAAGAGGTCCAGTCAAGAGTGGTTATACCTCACTGTCACATTATGTCTGTTTAAGCTAAAGCTATTTTCTTACAAAACAGAGTGTTTTGTAAAACTGCTAATGATATGCAAATAGTGTGAATAAAGGATGAACGCAAGTGCGTTTATAGGTAAATCTTTGTGTTTATACGCTGGCACTCTGCTAGGGGGATGTCTCTAGCTTGGCATAAGGTGTCACAACCTCGTCATCAATCAAGAGTGATTAAAGGAACAGCAAGCAGAAATAAATACAATGCAAATTTAAAAATGTAAAAAATAAAAAAGATCTGCACGGCTGAACTTTCTTTGATCCGGACAAATGCACGACTTTCCCTTTAGATTCGAGATGAAAAGGATGGAATAAATGGGCAGGTAAAAATAAATAAAAAGACTCTCTGATGTTGTGAGGGCTGGAAAATGGGTCCAGAATACATTTCAAACCTGATCGGCTTTCCCTCTCCCTCCCTCCCTCCGTGTGGTATTACTGCGCTGTAGCATTAGCAGACATATTAACCTAAATCCCGGAGTATCCTTGACGAGTGCCCCGGTCCCTCTGCATGTGTGGAGCTGTGGATTCGGGTTTATCTGCCCTCCATGTGCGCCTGATCGGGCCTGCACGGAACGGATTATTATTATTCTTACAGCGGCACTGACCGCTCCGATCTCCAGATTGCTGCCGTGTACCCTCATAGAGGAGGCGATGAGGCAGAATGCATACTCGCCAGCCTCTCCTTGCTACAACATCCTCAACAGTCACAGCCATATCAGGGGATCCGTCTACGAGGACGAGCTATCATCGAGGAGCCGTAATCAGCTTTGCAACGACAGTCCTCGCAGTGGATGAAACACAACGCACTGCTGATGTAATCTGTACAGTGAGGAGCTTCTGTCCTCGGTAGAGTGCTAGCATTCGTTGTTAGGAGACTTTCTGCAGTAGATGGCAGCAAACTAGAAGAGACTCAAAAAAAAGAAAAAAAAAAGACTAATTTACTAAATTGACCAAAACGGCCGATGCGTCTAAGAGGGGGCCGCCCTAGAACTCATCACGTACATGAAGATATCTATGAAGGTAAAGCAGCAAACACAAGATGATCTTCCTCCTAATGATGTGCTATTCAATGATCTTCCAATAGAGAGTGGTGATGTGTGAGGACGTGGAGGAAAGGCACTTAAATTGATTGATTGTCTTTTTAATAACAATGTATCAAATGACAATGTGAAAAGAACGTGACAATTTGAAAGGGGTCGCTTGAAGTGATGAACCTGTAGAGAATTATCACTAGAATCTCCAGCTCGGCTGAACAGAGATTGATAGCATCTCACAGCCCATTGTTAAGCTGTCCGGCTGCAACTTTACATTATATTTAAACCTGATAAAATAAAACTGACTCTGATTTTGGCTTCAGCGGGCAGCTGGTGAACATAGTGGAACATTTAGCAGCTAAAAGAGACAGCTATCTCCCTCAAGAGTTAATAAGCAGCGATAACAGAGAGGGAATATTGGACTTTTATCCATCAGGTGGTCCCAAACACAACACTCACATGGCGTGATAAACGGCAGTCAGCATCTGCACCATGAACTCGGGGTCCAGCAGCACGCGGTTGCACGGTTCCCTCCAGAGCTTCTGCTGCTGCCGGGGGAAGCCACATACACACAGCCTGAGAAGGGAACACACACACACAGTCACGTAAGTAAGGTGAGCGAAGTCATAAAGCACCGATCACATGACGAGGAATAAACATCTGATCAGTCACTTCCAGAGTAAGCTACGAAAAGAGCAAACGCATAAAAGAGTGAGCAAGAGGAGCTAAATGTACACTTGTAGAGGTGAGGCAAGGTTCGATGACGGGGTGTTCGGAGTCTACACAGCGAGGCTGAACCCAAAACACTGAGCATTGTGCGCCGAGAGCTTCACAGTCACAGTGTGCCGTCTGTCTAGACCGAGCTCGCCTCAGGCGTCGTCCGACTGCTCGGGCACAGTAGGGAAGTCTTCATATCCTGAACAGTCTGCGGTGGAACAATCACCGGGTGGCGGCTCCGCTACAGAGCCTCATGCTGTGAATTCCATATTGATCCTTTCTCTTAGCTCCAGGGCATCTCGGTGTTTCCCAGACGGACAGACTCAGACAAGGCATCCAGCAGTGATGCTTTTTCAACCGGCCTTTCAACTGAGCCCCAATGGAATCTAAATACATCAAATCGTCCTGGACAGTCCGTATCGAGGTCAGTGCGTGGCTACAGGGTAGGGGAGGTGATTTAACGCTCGAGTCAGTGGAGCAAATAATGGAGGAGGAAGAGGAGATGGTGGTCACTAACAGAAAGGACCAAAACTGTTGGTGATATAAGTCAAGTTTTCACATGTCTTTTGCTCACCGTGAGCTCATTCTGCAGACCGACTGATAGGACGATAGGGGCATGTACACCACAGCAGAGTTGTAGCACAGCATGAGGAAACACAGCACTTCAAACCTGCATCCGGAAAAAAAAGTACGAGTCAAGCACAGCAATACAGACGCTTATAAAAGTCTAATTAAGTCAATTAAAGGGAACGCACCGATATCATGCGAAACTTCAGCTGAACCCCAATTTTTGTCAAACATTCTAACCAACACTTTCTGTGACACCTTTGCTGTAGACCATTATGTAGAGCTGCTGAAGCATTTTATGAACTATGAACTGTAAAATAGCCTGTTAAGCAAACGCCTTGCCTAAGCAGTTTTGTTCACTGTGAACCGCTGTACTGAATGCAGATGACACACACGGAGCTCACTACGCTGCAGCAATCAGCCCGGGACTCTCAGCACACACCGTGTCAGTGGTGTAGAGTCAGGCCAAATGCAGGCTGAGTGATATTACAGCTGATTGGTACAATATTTAGCCATTTGATTCAACTGTTAATTATAAGTGTGACCTTTTTAAACCGATAATAGGCCATTTAGATTTAAATGTGATGAGCTGTCATGAATCTATATGGAGTAGAAAAACTGCAAGAACAGATTTAGTTTTAGAGTGTGTGTGTGTGTGTGTGTGTTGATGGTGGACGGCCAGGAGGAGGAGGACCTCGAGTGTAAGGGCCGTAATCGAGCGTGCGCTGGGGGAGGTAAACGTCCTGGTTATATATCATCAGTCGGAGTGAGCCGGCACCTCTCGGGAGCTCCGGGCTTTCTTCTCATGAACACGGGCACACAAATGGGTTTCCAGATAAGCTATGGAGTCCTGGCCCTGCTGAAATCCATTCGCTATATTTATGACGCTGTATGTTCATCATGGCCAAGGGCCACGCGGCTCCGGAGAGACGCGCAGGTGTCACTTCAAACGGCGGGTTTCAGGCAGGGCTCCAGCATGCTTCGTTGCTATGCTAAGATTATCACTCGTCCACAGAAGCAGAGAATATGTGGGAGCCAACAAAGCTTTCAGGGGCTGAATGAGCGTCGAGGGTTATGCTCTGATCATCTTAAAAGGTCTTATTCATCTTACGGGGAAGGCACAGGAGAGGATGATATGTGAGGTGAAAGCAACAAGTAAAATAAGACCGAGAATGATGATGTTCACTGAGGCTGAAAGGCCTTCAGCGCTGCCATTTCTCTGTATCCAAAAAGCAACAAAAGGCTTCACCCCAAGTCATTCAGTACGACGGACTGAGCCCGACGTCTCTTAGCTGCTGCAATTTCATCTCTTTTTGTGACGTTCCCGCGTCTCAGATTAGTGCCTCTCTGTGAACAGCTGGTGGAGTCGGAGGGGTACCTGTTCTGAGCCGTGAAGGTCTCTCTCTGTGGGTGGAGGCCGCTGTACACCACTCGGATCAGGTCATGTTGACAGAGGGCCCCCTCTGTCAATGCCATGGGCCCAAGGCTAGAAGGCTACACACACACACACAAAGGAAACCAAGGTTAATTTAACACTTAGCAGCTAGCTAACACCAAGTGGCTTCCTCCATGCTAGTAAACTGTCAGACTGTGAGAAATGGTCAGACTTTATTACAGTGGCATGATATTACTGCTAGACCTCTGCCAAACTCTCACCTCAGACTGGATTAGCTGGCAGCACCTGACTTCTTCCAAATGTGGGATTTGTTTCCAATTTTAGTTGATAGATTGCCGACTGTACAACTCCACTGAAAGTTACGTCTTGCATTTTCCCCGTGTCTTCCACAAAGTCCTTCACGCAACGTTAAGCTCAGAATGTCTGCACTAGTTCCTTCCAACTACTAAATCCAGTCTCCTGTCTCTGTGAAGGCTTCTGCACACCTTTACTGACAGGTCAGGGTTTCCTACAGGGTTTTATAGTCCAGGTGAGCCACCTCACCAGACATAAGATGATGAAAGATAATACATTTAAATGAAATCAAACATTAACCTTTTCACACATCAACATGAGGTGTCTTTACTGAGCCAGGCAGCACTGAGCTGATCATGAGATGAGAATCGTGGCTTACTATTTCTTGGGGTTTTAATTTAATAAAACCTGCAATCTTCTGCTTCTCTACATCGTTTTTTATTGTGATTTTATTATACAATTAAAGGCAACGGGTATGCAGAGCATACTATATTTTCTGTAATGCATTGAGTCAATTCAGAGCATTCAGACAATCAAACTTTGTTGATATGGTAAATTCATCATAAATCCTCTTCTTCTGTCATGGATGAATAGGAAGAGGAAGTAACAACTGGAAAAAAAAGGAACCAATGACTGATCTACGTCTGGCTGAGGAAACATCACAAGGCCGCTGTATTCATGGTGCGCAGAGAAAAAGTAGTCCCCCCCCCCCCCTAAACTGAATTGATATTCTGTCTCTTGTGAGGATGGATGAATTCACAAAGAGAGACGAGTGTATGCTAATACTGGAGGCCCGGGGATAAGGAGCTGTGATGTGTGGAGCATGCTACTGTCTGTAGGATGCTCGCTGTGATTCACGCCCCCCCCCCCTATGAGTTCTTCATTCTCACAGCGTGGAGGAAAGAGCCTCTGAAGCTTGTAATTACAGCGATAAATCGCCCTCAGCACACGCTGTAGTCTCATCAACACTCACACTAGCTCCCGCTAAGGGCCGTCACACTTTATGAAAATGTAGTGTACACAGTAGAAGCCTGTTCTATCCGCCGTCTTAGGTTCAGGCAACAAACCCAGTTTGTCAGGTATTGGAAAACATCATGGTTACGTTCCCTTTGGGTAGCAGCAAAAATAAATAAAACTGGCCATCAAAACACAGTGCTTCTGTCTGCCCTCAGTAAACCGTCCTAGTTCAGCATGTCCTCATGAATTCCAGCTCAACACAATAGTCAATACTGTGCCCTGTTTAAGCAGTCAGGTCAGAAGTTGGGGAGTTTGCACAAACCCACCAAGACAGAGTGAGTAACGAAAAGTTTAAAGTCACCTCATTTCAAAATATGTCGAACGAAGGAGAAAAGTTTGAGTATAAGTGCAAACAGGCACCCGGCCGTCACAGAGAAGGATAGGCGACAAGGAAGCTTTTGGTTATACAAACAAAAAGTGACAGATGTAACTGTGTGGAAAACCGATGTCAGACACACACTGAGATCATAAAACGCACAGATGGACACGCACTGGAGGTGAGGTTAATGAAAATCGACCTCCTGAGGAGATGTCACCTCCAAAAGAAAAGGTTATGCAAGTCTCTATAACGCTCCAACAGTCAGCGGGAAGAAGGCAAAGACAGCGAGAAGGAGCCAGAAGCAGCCAAAGCGACCAAGTGCACAGAGAGGAGAGGAAGGTAGCACGGACGAGAGCCCTACCTCGTGATATATCGACGGCTTGGACAGAGACGGGATTGTGAAGGAGAGGAGCTTGCTGTTGCCATCTTTGTCCACGATCTCCTGCAAAACCAACGAGACAGAAAAGCAGTGTCATACATAAACGAGAGTCCCAAAAATGATGCCGTTTCCAGTCGCGACGACTACAATCACAGAGACGTGGAGTTGAGCATCCTTCGTTTGGCAGAAAGCACTCGTTATTCCTACTTTGCTCTGTGAACTAATTATGTGCGGCTGAGGAGGATTCAAGTGGTGTGTGAGAGTTATGGAGGCGATGGCTTTTACAGCATAACGGGCTTTGTTAACCGATTGAGAGGCACGGCAATGTTCCATGTTTCCTTCGAGTGTGTAACGTTCCACACTTTGATCTGTATAATCTATGGGAGACGTGGATGTTGGGGGAATTATATCCTATAATATCCGATATAAAAAAACATCATTAAATATGGATACATTTTTCCACATGTGCTGATTAAAAAGGTCAGATTTTGTATTTCCTGGCTCTGTGTAAGTAAAGATGAACAACAACATATATCCATCCACCCGTCCAAGCGTCCTTTCGGTCCGTGGAACCAAAAAGGCTTTTTATCCTTTTATAGTCGCCCTGAGTGTACAATCGGTTGTCCTGCCCTTCACCGCCCAACAGTATATCTCTGAATATCTGCTGAGAGCAAAGCTGTTTATCAGAGTTCAGTCATCAATGAGAGAGGTCTATGAGCATGTACAGCGCGTGTGTGTGGTATAGACACAGAGGAATAAATGATGCATAGTTATACCTTTAGCGGTGCTGGCTGACATGGAGCTCTTTCTATTGATATCTCTAGCTCTTAGCCTATTTCCCCAAGGGTGTTTCCTGGTGATCCAATCCATCCCGGGTCTCTCCATTATCGGGGCTTTTCCCTGTAGATCGTCTTTAATGTCAACAGATGTGCAGCCTCACTGGTGTCCTACCTGTATTTGGTCTAAACCATACCCAGGGATTGGCATTTCAACGTTTTGGTGCAGACACAGAGTCCATCTGGCTATCGTAGAAACAAATGTCAGATGTGTTTCAAAGAAAAAAACAGCCAAATGTACATATTGTACAAGGTCTTGCCTTTAACCCCCCTCAAGCGGCACGACAGACACCCACCAGGTTATAGATGCCCAGGAGGAGGGCCTCGATGCACCCGTTGCTCTGGCGATCCCTGCTGGCTGTGACGCGCAGATATACCCACACCAGCTCAGGCAGGAACTGCAGGGTGAAGCGGCGCAGGCGGTCTTCAGAGCTCCGGTACAGCTCGAACAGCTGGTGGCAGACGGGCTCCATCAGCTGGATAGATGGGGGGGGAGAGCGCCATATGGAAATACAATATTCATCAAATTAACATGAACATATGCCTGTGGTGATAGAATATAATCTGGAAACCTTTCTGACTAGAGAAACACACTAAGACGACATCTTTGCCGTCTTAGTGCTTTGCAAAGCTCTTATTTAAAAACATGAATGAACGTCAATAGAGGGAGATGCGCAGGAGCAGAGGGGATACATCACTACAATGGAAGTCTGGTCAGATGAACTCTCAGAGGAGCCAGCAGCTGAAGAGAATTGGAGGCAGCAACTGTATCATTGAGTCCCGTCTCAATGCGTGCCTCAGGCCTTTGCTAAAGAATTGTGTCATTCGGTCCTTTAAAGAGACAATACTTGTGTTGCAGCACACTTAACGTAAACTGTGTTAGTGACCAAGTCTGTGTTTATAATGCATCTGTGTTTGCATCTTTCATTGTACATGTATCTTTTCAGTATGGGCAGCAGATGTTCCAGTCTGTCAGAGGGCTGTGTGTGTGTGTGTGTGTGTGTGTGTGTGTGTGTGTGTGTGTGTGTGTGTGTGTGTGTGTGTGTGTGTGTGTGTGTGGAGAGAGAACACTCTGTTACTGTGGCTGGCATCAAGCGCCCGTCCATCACACTCGTGTGCATGTGTAGCTCGAAGACACAGTTGTGTGTCAGTTTCTTGCTCACTGCCAACTAGGACTACTTCATGTGAGTCACTACCAACAGAGCTAAAAACAGCCGCACTCGGGACTCTCTCTGTGTGACCCCTCACCTCACTGTTGGGGTCCTGGATGACTCTGTAGAGAGCTGGCACCAGGGACTTCTTCAGATGGAGGCTGCCGGCGTAGCGGGGGATTTGGGTTTCTGGTAAGGACTGGGGAAAAAAAGTTTGCTGAGCAATTGCTGACTTTTTTTTTTTTACATTTCTTTAGAATAGTGCTATGACACATACAGTACCTCTGCATCATTTCCCCTTACATCCCTCAAAATAGTCACCTTTATAATATGCATGGGAAACAGCGTTTTCAAAATAAAACATGCCCTACTGGGGATTAATGTTGACGTTTAGATTTCAGAGCTGGTCATTTACAACTGAAAGCCAATGCACTCGGGTGTTTTCACTAATGTAGCCGAATTAGACTTCTTCTCAGGATCGTGTGGGCGTGTACAAACTGCGAATGATTGACATCTCCCTCATCAGTATGTTGCTGTTGAGTCAGGGCAACTTACACCATTATCATTAGCCGTGTCACCTCTCCCTACATAATAAACCAGGACCCTGAAACTGAAGCAGCTCAACTTAATTCGGTCATTAATTGTGTAATTCACATTTGTTTCTGCTTTGACCTGTGAAAACGTCTTGATGAAAAAAGCCTTTTCTCTGAGGTCGTGTTAAAAAGCATTCTCGGACATGAAGTTGGATAAAACTCAGATGAAAAGGAATCACAAAATGTCTCTGAAGGAGCTGAACGTCAGCCTGATGATATGCGACAAGCTCAGAATATCCTGAGGTGAAATTATTTAAATGGTCAAGACTGTGTGTTGGTCTGCAGATGACAGAAGGCAGAGATATCGTCTCCTAACAGCCAAAGTTTGGTGATTTTGAGGACAGAACACAATGTGCCTGGTCTGCACCAACTCACACAATGAGTCATACCAATCCATCTCCCTCACTATTCATCAAACTCCCTCTTTTCTCTCTGCTGCACTACACAACAATTCCTCCTTTTCAGCTCGTTCCCTTAGATCTCATACTGATTACTTCAATATTAAAATGACAGCGTATATATACATATATTAAATACATAGTGAGTTAACAAGCTATATCAGCATTTATATACATTCACAAGTGGATTTTGTGCTTCAGAGACACAAGCTAGTCCATCAAAAATAGATGTGTAAGTAAAGACACAAGTCTTTACAGTAGTTCATTACATGTCCGGCTGAGTCAGTCAGGGTGCTGCACTTCCTCATGTTTAAATAAACATCGTCAGACACGGCTGCACTTTAGAATCAGTTTATGTGTTGAACTTGAACTGGACAGGTTCAGCTCACACTGAGCCTTAACTGCCCTAAATGTCTACAGCTCTTGCTTGCATTCACTGAAATTAGTAAAAATTGACAAAGCACTGAAATGCTGAAGAGGTGCACAAACGCTCAACACTCTCTTTCATCAAAGTTGTTACACCCAAAGAGAGTGGTTTTGACCTCGAGGAGAACATTTCATTGACACGAGTGGTGATGGACAACAGAGGAGAGGAGGGCTTTTCACCTTGAATTCTGAGAGCCATTCTTCGACAACACCGCGCTCTGAACCCAGCATCTTCCTCAGAGACCCCCCCCTGGGCTGCCTGGTGGAGATAGAAAACGACAGGACAGGGGGAGAGAGGAGGGGACATGGGGAGATAGTAGGAGAGAGGAGGGGACATGGGGAGATAGTAGGAGACAGGAGGAGAGAGGAGGGGACATGGGGAGAGAGGAGGAGGGACATGGGGAGAGAGGAAGAGAGAAGGGGTGAGAGGAAGAGACATGGGAAGAGAGGAGGAAACGTGGGGAGATAGTAGGAGAGAGGAGGGGACATGGGGAGATAGTAGGAGACAGGATGGGACATGGGGAGAGAGGAGAGAGGAGGGACATGGGGAGAGAGGAAGAGAGGAGGGGTGAGAGGATGAGACATGGGAAGAGAGGAGGAAACGTGGGGAGATAGTAGGAGAGAGGAGGGGACATGGGGAGATAGTAGGAGACAGGATGGGACATGGGGAGAGAGGAAGAGAGAAGGGGTGAGAGGATGAGACATGGTAAGAGAGAGGAGGAGACAGGAGGAGACAGAAGGAAAGAGGGGGAGACAGAAGGAAAGAGGGGGAGACAGGAGGAGACAGGAGGAGAGAGGGAGACAGGAGGAGACATGGGAAGAGAGGAGGAGACATGGGAAGAGAGGAGGAGACATGGGAAGAGAGGAGGAAAGAGGGGTCAGAGGGGAAGAGAAGCAAAGCAGACGATAGTTAACTGTTAATTGTAGTAGATGTGACCCAACATGAGTGTGGACGCTGTGATGCTGACCACGCTGTTACATAAGGAGCTACCTAGGTGATAATCATGAACATGAACCACTACAGCCAGTCAAATAGGCTTTCCCTCCACTATTCAAATCTGAGGTGGTGAAGCCAGAGTCGGCTCATGTGCATTGTTATTAACCCTCGTGACACAAAACCCCACAGCGCAGCTCACCGCTGATTTGACGAGCAACAATGTTAAAAACATAAAGCTAGAGATCTGAATTTCCTAAATGATCACACATATTTCATTCGGAAGAGATGAGATAACGTAAGACAGATATCACGAGTCACTTCTCTCTTTCTGCCCTATCCTCCTCCCTTTGACACATGAATGTGCCGTCACAGTGTGCGACATGTGACAGAAGAGTGTTGTAAGTAAACTCATTGCCGTCTTATCTGGGTCAGTGTCTTCTGTTGACTTTGTGACACATGCAGATACTGCATCAAGTCAAAGCGCAGAGATTATGCAGACGGTTAAGACGAATCAAACGGTTCCGATTCAAGAGGCGAGAAAAGCTGTGCGAGCACAAAATAGCGACTAATATGCACACGTGTCAGATTTAGTTTGTTTTGCTTACTTTTGCTGGCAAAGAAAAAAAAAACTGTCTGGCAGTACCTGTTCAAATAAATAAATGAAACAATCAAAACTGTATTCAAGGTCTGCGAAGTACGATTTCAAACACAAAGTAGTCAAATGTGATTCCAGTCTCTGTTATTAGCCATATTATACCACACTGAATAAACAGCTGTTTGTATCTAAACAACAGACAAAACTAATGATCTATAACATCTTTCTACCTTGGACTCCCTACTGTCTGCACTCAGTGTTTCTAACCAGAATCTCGAGGTTATCGACTTAAACAAATCCAAAACCAAACGACGCACGGCTCTCTGACCTGTGCGGATAAATGTCACAAAGCAGGCGTAGCGGCTGTGGGACTGGAGGAGACAGAGATCACGTTCACGACTATCTGAACCACTCGCATCGTTTTGTGTGAGCACGCTCCTCAAATGTGTGCGAATTGAAAAAGGCTCCATTTAGTGAGCCTGTTCAGCTCTTCATGAAAGGCTGACTCATTCATTTCCTCCGGCTTGACAAACTGTCAAAGACTCGCTTGATGTGAAAGTCCCCATTGGCTCTTCAGTTACCATGGGAACTGTAGTCAAATGACTTTCAGGCAACGGCAGAATATATCCCCCAAAAAGAAATGTCCGTTTGGTAAAATCCACTTGGACTGCAACGCTCTCAAGTGTTGTCTGGCATCATGAGTCAGATTGCTCCAGAAACTTTCAAGAATAACGTTTTACTTAATTGACAATGATTTAAAATCTATTAATTAATATATAACTTGTGCACACCTTCTAATCCCACATGAAGAAGAGCGAGCTTACCTCAGTGTCCCAGAACTCAGATCTCCACGAGGAGAGGCAGAAGGTTCTCCGCAGTGTCGCACATCTGTCAATCAGTGAGGGTCACCTGCAGCAACAAGGGGACACGAAGCATGAAGATACAGTCGGCCATCTTTAGGAACGAACAAAAAAATCCAGCCCGGTGTTGCCAAATCTTTCAATAAAAGTTACTAGCTGCAAAATTCGACAAGTCGGCAACAAGGACGGCTCGTTCCTTCAAGTTTGGTCGTTAAAAAACACGTGTAAGGGAAGCCTGTGTGTGTGTGTGTGACAGAAATATTGTGCGGCTTTAATGACGCTAATGTTTGCTACCCAAGAGGTTAAAGCCAGGTTGAACCCCCGACGGAAGATTTGAACATTTGCTGTTGATCACAATTTAAGCCCAAAATATGGTATTTGGGACAACCTGACGTTTTTGACTCTTTTCTGAAGTTTTATGGACCAAACGATGAATAGACTGTTTGGTAAAAGAAAGATTGATCACTTTGAAAGTTATTACAAATAAACTTCAAACAATGCTTCAAAGAATGGTTGTAAATCGTATCTATATTGTCAGCAGTACACAACATACATGACAGATACTGAGTCGAGACAATAATGAACAGAGCAGCTGACAACATGGAGACTAGGAAACCATCAGACGGTTGCTACAACAGACTGAATGACCCTGAATGATGCACAGCGTCACCGTTACAGAACTGAGATGCAGACCGAGCCCTCCATCTGATGTTGAGCATTCTCCACAGAGCTCTGTGTTTATCTGATGGACTCTCGCACTAATTCATCACAAGGACTCGAGGAGACGTCCCATCAGTCGAGAGTGATGTGGTGTTTAGTTTTCCTTTGGACAGATAAAGCCTACTTATTCTGTGTGACTCATCAGTGGTTCCAGGTCGAGTAAATACAGCGAAGGGAGATATGAGGGACGAATAACACAAACGTAAACATATTATGTATTAGATGATTCATTATGTAAGTTAAAGGTTTGACAGGAACATACAAGTTCTTTAGGAGATTAATACCCATTCATTCAGTAGAAATGATGTCCCAGAGCTGACATGGTACAGTTAGTATTGAGGTGTCTCTCCCCTTGATATCTATGGGTATATGAGGCCATTGTGGGCACTGGCCATCCAATGAGGCAATAATTGATTTTAATGTCATTTTTGCATTGATGTAATGCAGTGCTTTGGTTTATAAGGCATTTAACTAGCTGTATGAGCCCCAACCAGTCCATCCATTTAGTTATTCTCTTCAATTCCTCAATTGATTTAGCAGCAACTGTATTTACAGTTTCACGGTTATATTGGAATATAAAATCACATATACAGAATAGAGGATTAAATCCATAACGCCAACACTAGCACAACAAATTTAATGGGTGTTTTTATTTTTCCATTTTACAATAAATGTATTAGATATCTTTCATAAGTTTGTCCCATTGTTTATTTCTCTGTTACAATAATAAGTAAGCAGTAAGCAGGCGGTATCTCCACCAATAACGTCTCTATGAAGACCTTCAGGAGAATAACCACCATCACTTTTGGGACTACAGATGAAAAATAGCCTTTTGGCTAACTCTGGCACATTTGCAGAAATGTTTTTATTAATGTGCACTGTCCCGTTCAAATAAACCAATAAATAAATCACCTGACCTGCAGTGGATCGCTCTTTGAATTCCTCCACAAGCCAGACAGCAAATTATACGATGTAAGATAACAAAACAAGTATTGCACTGTAACAAAATAAGACGCATTCTCTTCACTTCAACAATTTCAGTCTAAACAAAAGGGGTTTTTACCTGAAGTATAGGCTCTCGAGAAGAGTTATCCTCATGCAAACCAAAAGCCACAGTCAATAAGACGAAGTAACCATCTATAGCTAAGGCTGGGTAGCTCCCCTCTGGTTACAGTATGATTTCTACAAACTCTGCATCCGTCTCACTACAGTATCTGCGTGTCGAGTAACAACAGTGCTCCCCAGCCAGCCGTCACTGTTGGCTAAATATGTCGCACACCTAACGAGGCCTGGAGAATCACAATAAGCAAAGTTTCCTCTACGAAGGAGCTGCGTATTGTCCTGTGGTTAGGCTCACGAGGGAATAGGAGAGTGCCAGCCCATCCTGTTTACGCCACTTCAAACCCTAAAATCACAAAGGCAAACACACTGCTAAACACACTGCTCAACGGTGTACAAGGCTCAAACTAAGCCAGCAAGAAGGTGTTTTTTGTGAATTTAGTTTGAAGGCGGAGCAGTTAACACACAATATGTTCCTCTGTGAGCTTGCAGTCACACGGATGTCTGTACTAATTGTGTGTCAATCCATCAAGAAGGTGATGAAATACTTGTGAAACACTGGATATGTAACCTATTGATGGCACAGAAGGGAAGGTTTCGGGGATCACCAAAGTCATTAGGAGAGACCATCTCGGCATCATGAACGTCAGAGTTCACTGTTCACACTCTGGACCCTCAGCGGCCTCATGACTCAGTAAGTACTGTATTTGTAAGCTAAGCTGGTAAATAAATAAAAATCCCTTTATGCAATCAGGTGGTGCTAAAATCCAAAACAACAAGGACTCCACACAACGTCTTAACCGGTCCTCTCCGTCTCCACCAGGACACACGGCACTAACAACAGCTGCAGCTGATGAGTATGCAGATAATTCAATTCAATTCAAATAGCACAAAATCCCAAATTTGCCTCAGAGGGCTTAATAAGGCTTGATAATAAAAGCGCTCTCAAAGTCTATTGTTTTTAAGAGAGTACTAAAAGGACGGCTCCTCAGGCACCTAACAATGCTCATCATTCATTACAGGAGGATGAATCACACGAGTATCTGGGACTCAGTGACTCATTTAACCAATATAAACACACACAGGGCCACAGAGAGCTCCTCCTATCCACCGTCTGTCCAGGTAGAAGCTGTCCTTAGTTGTGTAATACCTAGAGTTTAAACTCACTAACAGTTTTCAGAGCTGCCTGATAAAATTGCCCAATCAGAGGAAAGTTGTTATTGCACCGAGAGCAAAATAAATAAACTTAAAGACGTGTTGAAACTGGCTATTTAGGGTCCACATTGTGTCGACAACAACAACCTCAACAAGCATGCCTACATGCACGGTATTACATCATTTACTTTGTAAAACATATAGTCTGGAGACCAAACTTAGGCTACTGCTCAGGGATTCCTCCAAAGATCTTATAGGGTGTGATCATAAAGAAAAAGAAAACATTTTATTTCCCCACGAAGTCGACTACTTCCACCACAGTTTCAAACATGAGCCTGCAGAGTGAGTAATCACACCATCCATCAAAGCACGGGCGAATTTAGGAACATTTGGAAGATAAATATGGGTTGCACGGTTATTATTACAAATGCAAACGTGGCAGTAGCCTTCGTCAGCGGGTGATAACTGGGTGCAATACACTTCAGCATGACGTGGAGGGAAATGTCCTGCACACTCCAGATTTTGCAAAGCATGACGGGTCTGTGCTCATTGCCATTGTTCATTTAAATACAATACAACTGATCTGTAGACGTGAGTTTGTATCCGTCTGTCTCAACTGCTCCTCTCTGCCCTAAATGAGCAGTGCCGGGTTTCAACAGTCCAACACTGGGGATGTTTCAAGGTCAGCTCAGCTCAGTCAGCCATGAATTATTGAGCTGGAGCTCTGTGCCTTCTCTGTTCGTGCTTCTTCTGACGCGCTCCGTCTTCCTTCCTCAGGGCCATTTGACGTCGCCAATCAGAAAGACCAATGGTTAAACTGAAGAGAGGTTCATGACCACTGGGAGTTAGTTACAGTCTGCTGGTTTGGACACAAACACGCAGCATAAACAAGCACAAACACACACATGCGTGCACTAATTTAGCTTCCTCTCTGCCAAAGTAGTCCTCTAACACATTTGGTTCGACACAGCCATGGGGAAATTTAACTCGGCCCTCTTTGGTCCATGAGTGTTTGCAGGTAGCCATTATTCACGATACACACAATCATACTACACAAACACACACTTTATCCAGAGGTAGAGGGATTAACTCTTAACACCTGACCACAGGGAACCAGTCTGCTGTAATCTCCATCCCCGTTGCCTCTCTCGTTGGTAACAAGGACCAGCTACTCACCAGTGGAGCAGGCTGTCTGCAGAGGAATAGAATGAGGTCTATTAATAGCAAATACGGCACTGTAAAATTACCCCTCGCCTGGTTTTCTATACAGATTAATGGCTGACAGGTATAAAAGACAGTGAGGCCAACAGGTACACACCTCAGTGAGACGCTGACTGACTGAAAGGACTTAGTGGTGAGTAAAGGTCAATCAATAGTTCTGCCCCGAGGACGTGGAAAATGCGTGAAACATACACACTACAGCTAATAATAACACAGAAGGAATGAACGAGAGAACACAGAAGAGAGGAGAGAGTGAAGGATTGGCTACTCGTTCTCCCTCATCCTCGCCTCCTCTCTTGTAGGCCGGGCGAGGGGAACTGAGGCGTACGCACATCCTGAGCTAAAATTAGCTCTGCTGCAGCTGCAGGGCCAGACGTGTTGGGATGGGCCCGTGTTGCATCTCACACACACACACACACACACACACACACACACACACACACACACACACACACACACACACACACACACACACACACACACACACACACACACACACACACACACACACACACACACACACACACACACACACACACACACACACCGTCCACAGTGCCCCACACTAACCTCAGCTACATATATTAGCGCTGGGAATACTTGCATTTCTGGTGAACAGTACATACATTGTCAATAATCCCCCCTTTTTTTAAAACAGAGGAATTTTGTGGAGCAATAAATCCTCATGATGGTTTTAATGTTCAGCTGTTGAAACTGTGTCTAAGAAGTCTGTCTGTCTCTAATATTAAGTTATATTTATATATAAGAAGGAGTAAACATTACAAACACCTTATTATTGGGATGCTGTTCAATATAGCACCGCCGCTCTCTACATCCACAAATACCACCAGAGAGGTTGAGTATCGTTAAAAACGGAACATCAACACACGTAGGATTAACAGCTGGGCTATTGTACTGTTTTGCATACGTTTGTACAGGTGTAGACAATAAACTCTGCAACACAAGAGCCATGAGGTGGAGGGGATTGTTGTCATTTTATGAAAGCTTGGGCAGTCACAAGTTCACTCACTGACAGTTCAAACTACAGACACATGACTACAAATTCCACAGTATTTAGCACGGCGGCTGACTTGGTGCACGGTGTGTGTGTGCGCGTGTGTGGGGGAGCTTAACTTTAACTTCACTCCAGAGAAAAATGATTTACTGCCAAATAAGCCGCTCAGCAGTCTTCTAACAATGGGCCACCTTGAGCTTTTGTGACATGCCAAGACCACCGCAGTCTGCGTGACCAAAGGATCAACCGGAGGGGGGTAGAGGAGAGTGGGTGCATTATTAGACTACCACCTCAGATTGTGGGGGGCTGCAAAACCGCTGAATAGCAAGAAAAAAATCAAGCCGGAGAACTTGGCCTCTCAACTTCCTCTCCCACCCCAGAGACTCATAACGGTTGTTAAATCAAATTGTTTCCTCCAGAATGAAAAGCAACACTAATGTGGGCTACATTTTGGCTCCATCCACCCGGCTGCAGCAGGCGCACAGAGATTACACCAGCCGGACAATCACAGAGCAAAACATTACAGTGAAGAAGTAGAATCCATACAGCCCTGGCCACACTTTAGCTTGCCAATAAAACACTTAAAACAAATGTAATTATGCAATGCAAACGGTTCCTTTTGACTGAGTTTTAACTGTCTAACGTTAGATTATGACCAAATAATGCTCGGTACACCAGCAGCATTATAAATGCAAGGGAACACTTTTGTTGACATGTGCCTCGCTCTGCAGTAAACATGGCTCACGGCTTGATCCAGCAGAGGCCCCCACTTTCCCTTCCATGTCTTTCCCATCATATCATAACAACAAATAACTGGCAGTAATTCAAAAGGCTCCTGGAGTCAACCGGGCTCTGGCATCTGTTCAACTTCAGTCGGGTGCCGAGTCGTGACCAGCAAGCTGAGCAGAGAGAGCAGAGAGCCGATCAATGGGGAGGCAAAGCCCAGCAGAGCACAGTGGCTCTGAGAGGATGATGACCTGTTATCTTGGCCTGAACAAACCGGCCACATTTCCACATTTATGATACGGAGCTTGTGCTTCTCCACCGGCATCCAGTGCAACAGTAGGAAAGATTAGGCGCCTTTCAGTCTCTTGTAAGATTGTGTTCAGGTCAACAGCAGGATAATTCATTTCCAACTTGCACAAAAAGGTTACTTTTAGTCAAAAGGTATTGCTCAATAATCCCACAAACTGTAAGGAGGATAGTTACACAGCATGGGCACCTGTAACAGTGCTCTGCCCTCTGATCCGAGCTCTCCATTTGTGTTTGTTGAGGAAGCATCATCTGGTTACCAGAAGTGTAAACACTGGATTCTAATGAAATTGGTCAGACTTTGTTCAGTCCGCTCCTGTCAGGTAGCTAATGTTAGCTAACCAGCTGTCTGCAGATACCAGGCAACCGTCTCGACAAGAACCACAACCAATAGGATGAGAATAAGTATGTGGAGCCTAAGTACACCCACTGAGAGGAGAGACATTCCCTGGCATCTGATTAGAGGGCATTTACATATTTTTTTAATATAAAATTCATAACACAGATTAGTTCCAGACCCTATGTCAGCGTTGCCCTGGCAAGGTTCGTTGCTGAGTCAAAGCAGTAGACGGCATGTACATTTTTCTCAATATTACCAACAGCATTGATGTGTTTCATCACAGTACAGACAGCTTGAAAAACATGTCCAAGTGTGCAGTACCTCCAACAAGCATATGTATTTTCGCTGTTTATTATCAACGGTGTACCAGACAGATTTGGCTAAGACACGCGCAATAAATTGACTGAAGGTTACCCACTTGATCTGCCGACACAGCGCTGGATTGATAATGGAAGGATGCACACATGGCTCCCTCTGAAATGAACTGGAGGTGAGAGTCTACGACGAACAACAATAACAAAAACAATAACAAAGCCTTGCACCACTTCCAGGGGAACCGGGCATTTCCCCCATAGAGCTCATACAGTTAATCTGACCCAATCAAAACATTCACACAGGTCCAGCAAACCAGCAGCGGAGTTTAGCAATACAGGCCACGTATCATGTGGGATCGTTTTAAAATCTTCCACTGCGAGCACAAATGTTCCTCTCACATGTCAACCTTGATCATTTGTACAACGTGTTCTCTTTAAAGAGGTTATTGATATACTGGTAAAAAGCATGGATGTTTTTTTTAATGGATTTCCTCTCGTACCGGTACTCTTCTTTTAAGCTTCATTAGACAATATGTGAGATACAATAAAGTGTGGCGGAGGCGTGTCCTTCCTCAACTACACATTTAATGAGACTGTTACTTTTGTTCTGATTTGTTCGTACACTTTTAGATGCTGCAAACTTATACTTTCTCTAAAACTGAATCATAGAGCTGTAGGGATTTGTTAATTGATGAATTAGCTGATTTAACAGAAAATCATCAGCATCTATTTCATAATTGATTAATTACTTTATTCATTCCGGTTTCTTAAATGTGAGGATTTAATGCTATGCACTGTATTCTGCAGAATTGCCCGTATGGTAATTAGCCTGGGCAATATAATCCTGGGATTAATGCAACCTTGTTGCAATCCGTTTTGAAAGCATTGATTCATTCACAAACAGGAGAGAGTACAACACATTATGCTGCTCCACCTCTGTGGAGCCCTAGAGGAACAGTATGTACTCGTGTCAGGCTTACAGAGAGACGTACTGTATGTCATGCAGACAGACAGCTAACAGACAGACCTCATACCTGGCAGTGTGCGGTGAGTCAGCAGCACCACAGCTCTCTCTCTGCATGCACACCACACATCCAGCTGATTCCCAAGACTGACTAGAACGACCCCGCTGGTGAGAGTTATTAGTACCGCAATCAACTTAAGAAAGGCCCGATTGCCCAAACTTCTCCAGGGGCAGAATATTGATGTGTCTCAACAACAAACACGGAAATTCAGATGTTCTGGCTGTGTGATCATCTGGCTCTGTGGGAGAGAGTACAGTGGAAAATAGTCCCCACTGCTAATCCATGGAAAGCTAATTACAGCTTTGATTCCCGAGGCGTGTGCATCACCATAGGTGGGAGGGAGGTAACACACTCTGGGGATTAATACACTTTTCGGTTAGATTTGGTTTGGTTTAGAGCCGTCTCAATAAGCTCATATCTGCTGCAGAAAACGACAATGTTGTGCATTGTTAGTCCACTCAAAGTACATAAGAAATCACCTCAGCTTCTGGTGAATCCCCTTTGAAATGTGGAGGCAAGCTTAAGAGTTTTATGCAGTACAGTATACTAACTAACCAGCAGATGGCACAGAATTCTCTCTATATTTTTGCCCACGATGATGCCATTATTTGAAGAGTAGTTTACTTATCACGACCAAAATCACAGCAAGCAGCATTCCTGTAAATTAACAATGTTGTTTCGTAAAAACACCAAAATGTCCACAGCAAAGGATCTACAAGTCAGCAAGTTGGCATAAGTAAAACAGCACTAAACAGACCATGCACTGTGCATTCTCCTCTATATTTAGTGAATTAACACATCTCAGTTGTGCATGTTATATGTAACGTTACACACTTATAGGGATGTGGAGGTCATTTAATTTACATGGTACTGCTGCAAACTCATACATTGAAGTATGATGAAGAAGTACTAGCTAAATTAACGTTTGTGCTGCTTTTAGCACCAACAAGTTATACATTCATAACCTACAAGCGTGTAAAACTGAGCTTTCCGCTCATAATTTTCAAAATAAACCCAACGTTTTTGAAAGAGTTCAACTTCCAAGAGCCACAGTGGAAACTATGTAGCTATTTTCCTGTAGATATTTCAGAATAAAATGTGCAGGTTTACTGACATTAAATGCCAACGTGCTGTTTTACCTTTAATTAACACTGTTACGGTAGCTAGCTAACGTATTAACCGGGTGTTTCTACGCAGCTCTGTTGTTTTTTTCAGATAGTAAAATGCCCACAAGCGAACGTTTGTTACACCAAGTGCCACGACTGAACCTGTAAGTCAACGGTAGCTACCTTAGCTTTTGGCTCGCGTGCCGTTAGCGTACCCGTTCTAGCTGGTGGACGTCCTCATCCTCGTTTCTCACCAGTCGTGACCAGGCCGGAAAAAAACCGGCTGACTGGCTGGTTACAACACAAAAAGCATCCACTCTGTGGTCCTTAGCTGATGACGGTTAATGACACTTGTGTCGTCACCGGGCAGCCAGTTAGCACTGAAGCATCCTCGTTTACATCCAACACAAACAGTGCCGATGATGTTCCCTTGACTGCGACTACCTGGAAAATCCTGACTATTAACCAGGTTAATGAAATACTCACGCGGACTTGAAGCTGCTAATGGCAATGTCACGCGGTGGTGTTTGCTCAGGGCGGTCACCCAGGTCGAGAGTCTATTTCTTTCTAAATGGCCCCTCTCTCTGTCTCTCAGCGAGCTACACCTCCGTACGATCTCTCCACACCGCAATGGTGCTGAACCACGGCGCCACACGATTGGCCAGAGTGACCGGAACTCGGTGCGCTTTGGTATTGGTAAGCAGAAAGCTCACGCGACCTACAGGGGGGGTGTAGCAGAAGTGGTGCCTTCAAGGTTATTGGAAAACTTAATATCGGGGTTCAAGCGCATTGTTTTGGTGTTAAAAAGTTTAATAATCACAATATTTGTTGTCTTAACCTTTTTTTTACATAACAAATCACTTATTTGTTCCCCCACCAAACATAATTTGATTACAGAGGCCATTGTGATTTGTTAATAAAGACTACAAAACAGCCTGCTTTAAAATATTACTTTTATTATATATTATTTTGATTATCTTGCCATATTTTGTGCCACTTTCTAATATGGCACCCTTTACAAAGGTTAACTGAATCCAACGGGTTTATTTATGGTTTACTAATACTGTACAGATCATTAATAATCCATTAATACTAATATTAATATTAATATTGGGTTGCCGGGTTGTGTAAGGGTTTCTATTTGGTAATAAAGTTACAAATATTATATAAATGCATTCATAAATGTTGATGGGTTTCTCACTCTTCGGTAAACCATCGTATCTGCAGTTATACATCTTAATAAGTTAGTAATCCATCAAGTCTGTAGTTTTAAGTGTTAATACATTTTCATTAAATGGATTTTGTTCCGCAGCGCAGCATGTGCCTTTAAGTAGTTTGTTATCAAAGCAGTGCCGCCATTTTTTACTTTCACTTTCAATATGTTGTCTTTGTCGCTTGTGGCGTTTTTGAAAAATCTACACTAATTACGGTATTATCGCGCACCTATCGCGTAATCAGGAGTGCAGATGAATCGATGGTTTTCAGTAACTCGGCGCAAGTATCAAGGTAAGGGGGGTATTTCTATTTGAGGTCTACAATAAAGTAGTGGACTTCCCCAGAAGCGTTTTAAGTGCGTCATTCTTCCATTGTGGTTTCCGTCATACTTCAAATTGCTCTTTATGGTTGTTCCTCTGTCGACAGATGTCGACGGTATGAGGTATCGTTATGTCGTTCAATGCTCTTTTCAGATTGTTATATTTGAATAATGGTTTATTCGGAACTAACACTGTATTTAATCTTCTCCAGTTTAAGGCGTTCCGGTCCCGGTTGGCGAATTGCTATTATTTGATCACCAGCCCTCGCTCTTCTTCCACAAAAGTCAATGGCTCTGCCGGACCAACTTCATCTTCAGGCCATTAATCAGACAGCAGAGGCTCTGAGCAGCTGTGAACGCAGGAGGCTTTTCTACCTGTGTGACATCCTGGACACTGACAACAGCGTGGCGCGTGTGAAGGACATGCTGAAATCTAAAGTGATGTGCCACGAGATGGGTCTCCTGTTTCTGACGGAGCTGATGCTGCAATTGAGTCGTTTCGATATCCTGAGGAAAGTGTTTAAAACCAGCAGGGACGAGGTGGAGAACGCCCTGAAACAAAGAAGGGTTCTGCCAAGATTCAGGTGAGAGGTGAAGCCTGTACCTTATCTAGGTGCAGTCATGAATGTTACATTCCAATTGGATAAAGTAAACGTGATTTCCCTCCCTGTAGAGTATTGATGGCTAATATAAATGAGGATATGGACAGTGAAGATCTGAACAGTGTGAAGTTCTTGTTGGGCAGCATGTTGCCCCGTGAGAAGATGGAAAAAGCACAGGTGACAATAAATGAGGTTTTGTTTTCACTTACTGAATTTCACATTCTTGTGAGTGTGCGAGGGGAGTTTTGGCGGGTCATCACTTTACAGAAAAAGGTCAAATATGCATAGGACAGTCATTCAAACAGAGTGAATCAACTTCCCCCTCTTTCCGTTGACAGAGTTTCCTGGATGTGATCATTGAACTAGAGAAGCTGGATATAGTTTCACCTGAAAGAGTCGACTTTGTAGAAGAATGTTTTAAAAACATTGGCAGGGTCGACCTCGCCAAAAAAGTTACTGCATACAAGATGTCAGGTGAGACTGTCCCTTTTTAAATTTCGTAAAGAGTTTGTGATTTGGGAACAAGAAAATCCATCTTGACAACATGTGGAGAAGGAAAGCTGTGTTGTAACATTTATACTGTGCGTTTCATGTGAAGTGTGGAACGTTTGCACATTGTTGAAACAGAAAAATGCTGAAAACTAGAACTGAAAATGAATATTTGTCTCTCAAACCACTCAAATGGCCCATGGTGCTTATGAACAAGAAAAACAGACTTCTTGGAAGTGCCAAAGAAAATATATAGTTCCTAAACCACAGAAAAGAAAGTAAAAAGATGTTTTACACAGAACAGAAACCGAATATAAAAGTTGCCAATACGACACATTTTGTTCTAAGTGAACATACGTTGTCCAGACTGTATTCTGACCATGTAAAATTTAAACAAAAAGTAATAGTATTTATTACATATAGCATAAAACAAAAGGCTGCTCTGTTTCATTTAACCCAAGGCAGACAAAGCTTGTCTTGTTCATTGATACCAGCGTAACACATACCGGTAGTTCACATAACACTGTTAACTTACCTCAGTTGCACTCACGGATATATTTTTCTTTCGGACACATTCAATTTGACATCATTTTCAGAACTAAACTTTGTATTTATCAAACCAAATGTTAAACGTTTTGGCTTTTGGCTTTCTAAAAAGTGGATTTATGTGAAAGACAAAGTACTTTGAATCATACTTTATTCTGTGTTTTTATTCACTTGTGTTTCTGGCCAAACCTTTCACAGTGGGAACATCTGGAGGACATTCACCTCTACAGCAAAGACACAGAGCTGCTGTAAGTAGTGTACGCAACTTAGTCAACATTGGACATTTTTTCTCTCTATTTTACAACTAATACTTTTGAAAAAAACCTCCTCTCTTTAGTGTCCATTCCCCACTCCAAATGGTTCCCATTCTCTGCAGCAAACAAGACAAGCACAGCCCCTCCACATCGGTAAGACAGCCTGCGTATTAGCAAATGACAGCAACTTCAAAAGATGTGTAATTGCCAGAGATAAAGGAAAACACCTCTTGTCTCTCATTGTATTTCACTTTGATATTCATAACGCCGTATGAATCTTTGTCACCATCCACAGAAAACATACCAGTGCCTGTATACAGAGAGCAGGTAAGGTCATTATTGGTGCAGGTTTTTTCCCCCATATATGTATGAGTCTGTTTAATTAGTAAAGTACGTTTATGAAACTTGTTTGCTTGCTCCTTTGCATTACAGAGTCAACTGGATTGTTACGGATTCAACACTAACCCCAGAGGAGTGTGTGTTATCATAGACTGCGTGGGTAATGACGGAGGTGAGACACAAAACACTTTGTACCTATAAGTCCAGTGCTGGAATACATATTCAAAAGTACCAATACCAATGTAAAATGACTCCATTACAAGTGAAAGGCATGCATTTAAAAGCCTACTGAAGTTAATAATACTAAAGTATCATCACCAAAAGGTACGTAAAGTTACTTTCAACGACTTTATTTACGAGATTAGTTTTAAACCGGGGGTCGGCCCTTCTATAGGGTCACGAGATAAAGCTTACGGGTCATGCAATGCTTAAAGGTAGTGTTGGTTATCTTCGTCAAAATCAATTTTGATATTTAATATATTACAGCCTGACAGCAACCAATGAATCAAATGTTCTGACTCTTAGTTTGAGTGTTGTTTCATGGGATACAGTAAACTGAATATCTGAGTTGCATCTGTAGCAGCCCTGGTCTGATAGCACTTTTTCCATCTCTCTTTTGAGAGACTTATTATCAAGAAAAAAAGTAAAATTGTGTTTCACCTCTCCTTTACTCACTCAGACATGTTGGAACAGACATTTAAGGCTCTTCACTTCAACGTGGTCCTCCACAAATGGCTGTGTGTGGCCGACGCTCTCGCAGTTCTCAGAGGGATATTCGGACAGAGAGAGAACCTTGAATGCGACGGCTTTGTCTGCTGCATCATTAGCCGCGGTACGGCGAACCATCTCCTGGGTACAGACGCGTACGCCGCAGGTCTACATCTGAACGATGTCAGACGTCTTTTCAATGCTGACGAATGCCGCATGCTGGCTGGCAAGCCCAAACTCTTCTTCATCCAGAGGTACAGCGTCCCAGAGATTCCGCCCCGTGCCAGGACGGAGCACCGGGATGAGGATCTGGAGACAGACGGGTGTGATGGGCTGTCCAGATGTGCTTTCATCCCTACAGATGCAGATGTGTTCTGGAGTCACTGCTGGACAGATGAATGTCAACTGGAGCAAGGACACCATCGCTCCATTTACCTGAAGGCTCTGACAGACACTTTGCGCAAAGGTCAAAGGAGGTACAGGCAAACACTCTTTAATACTTTAGCATCAGACGGTTCTCATGTACGCCTGAAGACTAAACAGATGTTTGTGTTCTGACAGGAAAACACATCTGGTTGATGTTCATACCGAGGTGAATGGAGCCATCTTTGAACACAACAACCGCAATCCTGGAGCGCACTACCACATTGATCTGAAACATACTTTAAGGAAAGAGCTTTACTTACAATAGAGGATTAATCGCCATCACTTTCACTAAACCCTCAGAACTGTCAGCCACATGTTAAGATAGCATATTCCTTGCCTGTGAAGAACCTTCTTTTTTTTTTTACTGTGTATGCAGTGACACCTGCTGGTTGTCGGAACTTAAAACACTTTTTTTTGTTTTGCAGGTTGTTTTGATGTGTATTTATTTCATTTATTTAAAGTGATTTTTGGACATATGTATTTGAATAGTATATAACTGATAATAATGATAATGATAACAATAACTCCCCCACTTTCCAACCCAAACGTCAACACACCCAATCACAGCCTCACAATAGATGCAAATGTCAATTCATGCAAGACAAAAAGAAGAGTAATACAAAACACAATAACGACTCAGTATATTTTAATCATATATACCAGGACTGTAATCAAATGTAACTGATTTTGTTTTTTGAAGCTTTAATGTGAATTGCCTTTTTCTTGCCTGTTATTTCTGTTGTTCTAAATATTTTTTGTAGAATTGTGATAATAATTAGTTGAATGAAGGACATTTCTTATCTACTATTACTGTTGTTATATCTGTTGTTACTTTTAATATATTTTTGTATTTGTCGTCTTTTCTAACGTCATGCATGGTTTTGTCTTTTTGAAAAACATTCAGTAGAAAAGTGTAAACGAAGTTTGAAAAAAGTTTTGAAAATGATATATATATATACATATATAGTTATTTTACGATTGAAAAAGAGCTTATCTTTATATATATATATAAAGATAAGCTCTTTATTTATATATATATATATATAAAGATAAGCTCTTTATATATATATGTATATATATATATATATATATATATATATATATATATATAAAGATAAGCTCTTTTTATATATATAAAGATAAGCTCTTTTTCAATCTTAAAATAACTATTTAGTATTCACGTCCCACAATTTCTTTTTTTATATTTAGACATTACTTACTCACTGTCGCCCCTCGGGGATCTTTATATTCTGTATTCTGGGTTTGGTTTTTACCTTTCCTTTGAAATATTTCTATGTTACACCAATATTTATGTTTGCAAAATTAAAATGAAGTTAAAGGCCATTGATTGAAATACAATGACCAATATGTTGATGTCACATGATGTTCAGTGTCCGCTTCATTTGATTTCAGGAGGAGTTCCGATTGTCAGTTAAGATGAGCGAAGCCTTTATTGAGAAATAAGCATAGATACGTAGAGAAAGTGAAAAATAAACAGAGTATTGTAAAACTCAAACATGAATAGAAGTAAAAATATAAACTACACAAGAGCAGTACAAAATCACAATGTGACAGTGGTGTGATGACTAGAACAGTGATTTTCTGTCTCAATATATAAATATAATGCATATATAATATTATAAAACAATATAACGTGAACATAATATAGTATGGGATATAAAGACAGCCAATAAAATACCAAATACAACAACAACAAAAAAACACCACACATTTTCAATTATAGCCTCCAGTACTTCCGTGTCACGCAGCATTGTGATTGCGACAACAGGAGGCAGGCAAGTCACACGAGGAAACACGAGGAGACACGCACACAAGCGGGGGCTCGTGGACGCGCACGGTCCGAAACGCTGTTGCTGTGATGCAATGGCGACTGCGCCGTGGGAAGCGAGCGAGGAGTTGAATGAGTTCCCTCCACAGTTGAAGTGAAGCAGCAGCCTGCCGATCAGCCAGGACGCCCGTCAGCGCCGAGGGACGGACAGCGGACACGGAGACACTGGCAGTGTCCCCCGTCCTACCACACTACATGGAAACACGCAGCCAGGTGTGTCCGCTAGCCGCACAGCTGGCCGTGTCATGCACGTAGGAGACGTTTCTCACACATCTGTACGACGTTGCAGCGAGACGAGCACCAACACCCTGGTTTGCCCTCGGTAACCGAAACCAAGTGAGGAGGGGTTGTTGTTGTTGTTGTTATTATTATTTTGTTGTTGCATTGTCCTCATCACCGGCGACTCGCTGGACCTATCCCTGCTTTTTTTTTTAATTTTAATTTTTTTTACCATGGCTGAAAGAACCACAACCGGGCTGCTTACGATGATGTTGGAGCCCACGCCGGCTGCCGCTATGACCCTACCGGCGGAGGTCCGGGAGAAGCTGGCGGAGCTGGAGCTGGAGCTCTCTGAGGGTAAGTTGACAACAACAATGTACACAAACTACCGCACCGTGTGGCCACTGCATCCTGGTCTTTTTTATCCTAGAGGGGGCTTTAAACATGGTTCGTGCACATGACAGCTATCAGAACCACCGCCCTTTCTCTTGGCTTTGTGGCTGGTGTTTGAAAACATTGCCAGCATCACCAAAGCCTCTCTGCTCTTATCACTCATACCCAAAACTGAACTTCTGCTGTAGTTTTCTCCTCGAGTTCGTTACCTACTGCAGCCCAGGGGGGTTAAGAGGTTGCTCTGTTTGGCTTTTCACCTCGAATGAAGACCAGATGTTCCTATTGTCCTGGAACGAGATTAGACTCCAAATACCATATTTGATCAGATGGCTATCTGAGCGAAGTCAGCTGACACACCCATGCTGCTGTTATGCTCTGTGTTTCACAGAAGTTGTGTTTGTCCTTATTTGAATTTAAGAAAATAGGAAAGTCAAGTAACTAATACCAATCCACATATTACCAACGACCATTCTCATCTTGTCTTAACCGGTGACCTATAAAGGTTTCTCTAAATGAAGAATGTTGCTTTGCTTCATGGGCTTTAGGTTTTATTGTGAATGAATATTAGGATCCTTATGAAGTTTTTCCAAGAATCTTGCTGATATTGCTCACCTGTACACTTGTTTGCGTGCGTATCTCTATGCTGAGCATAACGTAGTACTTATGGTTGAACTTGCGCCACTTATTTATGTAAGAAACAGAACGGTCCATTCAAACATGTCCCTTAGGTGTCATACTTACCTGCTGCTAATAATAACCAGACATCATAGCATGTGCCTATACAATGTCCTGAATGTTTCCCGATATGATTTATTACCGAATCACTTTCCTTCATATCTGCTTTAAGGACAAATGTCACTGGCATTTCCCCTGGATGTAGCGTTAAACGTATTCAAAATGTCTACTTTGACTTTACTTTTAAGTGTCGTCTCTCAGCGCTGTACAGAGTAAATAATGAAAAGCGTGCTTGTTTGTCACAAAGCTTCTTTGTGTGTCAGATGAGACTCATTATTTAACTTCTCCTTCATATGAGCGGTACTCACAAATCTGCTGAGCTGTGATAAAATCATAATTACTGATCTGATTTATCTTTGGGATTCGACCCCCGGGGTGTGTGACCCTGTGTTTCTTGCCAACTCTGGAGAACATGTTCTCTCATTCTTTCTCCATGTTAGCTGTGTGCAGTAGCCCCCACACCGGGGTTAGGAACAGTCCAAAGGTGCACGCTTTGATAAGCACATTAACTGCCACCGAGGCCCCTAATGGGATAGACATGTTTTCAGGAGCGGCAACCAAATAAATCTATATCTGTCCAGTTTCCGCTTCCTGCTCTCCACAGCTCACATCCTGCCATGTTGGAGCTCCGATAGTCGTATCTCCCCGACTCTGTTGTCTTCTGCTTCTCCGTCTGGAGTTTTCTTCCGCTGATATACTCTGTTGTCTCTGCCTCTTTTCCATGACTCCCCAACTCCACATTTCCTCCATTTTCTCCCTGATCAAAGAAGAAAAATGTCATTCTCTTTCGGGTAAAATGAAATCGACCTCCCTTTCTCTCTGTTAAATCCCATCGGCGTATACGCTGCTGTGAACTCTTCACCCCGCGATGACGCCCTTTGGTTGCCTCCCCGTTACCTCCTGTCTCCTGAAAGAATAGACGACTCGTTTTATTGGAAGGAGATGAGAGCCTGTGGATCCCGCAGGTTTTCAATCCTTCTCACTGAGCTTCGGCTTTTAGGGATTTAAAGCCAGGCATGTCTGCGTCACGCTAAGTGACACATCTCCCGGCTCGAGTGTGTCAGTGTGCAAGGAACACTGTATTATTCATGAAGTTGAATAGATGTGTCATGTATGTTTACTGTAGCTGTTTAAGCAGCAGCAGCCGTTGGAATAACTTGAGTTTGAGACGATCCAGCAGCTCAGCAAGTTTATATTCCGGCGTCAGCAGTTTTGGGCTACTGACGAGTGAAATAAACAATCTGTGCACGCTTATTGTGGTTATAACACATGCTGCTTCCTCTAGAGATGCATTTATTTTCAATTTATCCAGCTCTGGTTTTATTTCTGAGTAAATGCGTGTCTTAAAATGTTTAGATGACTTCACTCTGCTGTCGCTAGATGAGTGTTTATGGGAATGAGAACCCATTTTTTATAAGCTGTACATGCAGGCCAAGTTATGTCACTTAAAATGTGCATTTGTGTTTCTTCTTTACACCTTCACTCAATGCTTCTCTTTTGTTCAGTGTGTCTATGTTCAATAATATGAAAAGCACTTTGCTGTGGACGTTTGAGGCTTGAAGCAGGATTACTAAATAATCTGGACACCTTCACTGATTTAAACCTGGAATCGCTTTAAATGTGGGAAATGGACTTAATGTAAGTAAAAGAGCTTTTCTAGGTTTAAAGTTCTGCTTTGAATCTTTACCATTCCTCCATAACATTCAATATGCATAACCAAAGAAGCAACAATCAAAGTAAAAAGGCATTATTTTATATTAATTAGTGAGCTTTTAGAGGTGCTAGTTTAATTTTGACTCCTTTGTGCAGAGCACAGCGATCTTTTCCCCCACATGTTTCCAGTCTTTGTGCCACGCTAAGCAAACATATTTGCTGTACTGGACACAGTGTATGAGTGATGTCAATCTTCTAATTCAATTCTTGGACAGAAAGCAAATTTTTGTATTTCCCCAAATTTTGAACATTCCTTCAAGTGTTAAAAATGTAGCCAATCTGCTTCATCGGGACCATGCGGGTGCGGTTTGATCAGAATTAACTGACGGTAACCAAACGACCCACCAACTGTCATCAGAGTTTTAATCAGATGTTGCCAAACCCTGATTGGTGCTCAGACATGTGTGTGACATCACCTCTTTCTCTTTGAGCTCCGCTGAGGTAGAAAAGCACTATTTAAATGCAGCCCATTTACCATTTGCTTTTCCCCAAAAAAATTGCTGCTATACTAAAATCCCTTCCCACCAAATTCTGCACATCACAGTTAATATAGAGGACATGTGGTTTCTCTCAGCTGACCTGGATGCATACGAGTGGTCAAAAGATGGGGCGTGAAGGAGGGCAAGAAGATGGATGATCCCCATTATCTCCTGCAGAGAGTAGGGAGAGACGTGTCTGCTGAGTAATTCATAGACTCACTCTTTTCCATTCCCTGGGTTGTATTCCCTCCTCCTTTGTATGCTCTCTAAACCCTCTGATTACAAAGTCATTTTTAGTCCAGTGCTGGTGTTTGCTGGGAAACTGCCAAACCCCTGCTTGGTCATTGCGCTTGTTTTGCCTGCTCCCATTCAGTAAACATTTACAGAGGAGCAGTGCAGGGTTTTTTTTTTGGTAGTTTAAGTGGTGCCTGGCTTGTTTATGGTTGTTTATTTCCATAGAAAGAAAATGATTTGCTGCAGGTTTGAGGCGTCTGAAAGAATACCCAGCAGCATAAATGTGGCTACTTTGTTGGGCAAATCTTCTGCAAATTCATAATGAGAATCGTCTTTATTATAAGTGAGATTATCCGGACAGTCTGTTTAACGGTAGACACTGTTTTCATTTTTTCTTACTCTTCTGAATCTATATCCTATCTGCTTGTGCAATTACCCAAGTTCCCCATGGAAATCATTTCAGTTCCACCTCAACTAATCACTTAGATAAGGTGAAACTTTACTCGCCGTACGCTCGTAGGTGAAGAGGTCCGTCGGGTGCTGGTAGTAATGAGATGGTGATGGTCTGCACTACTTGTATTTGCAGGGAGAGCCGTTTCATCAAACAAGCG
This sequence comes from Melanostigma gelatinosum, assembly GCF_949748355.1. Classification (NCBI taxonomy): domain Eukaryota; kingdom Metazoa; phylum Chordata; class Actinopteri; order Perciformes; family Zoarcidae; genus Melanostigma; species Melanostigma gelatinosum. Next base: position 18,017,642 of record NC_136643.1, on the reverse strand, counting down.
CTCTTAATTTCTCCCTAATCTGAAATCACAAGACTGCAATATACCATGTGAATTAGAGAGACGGAGAGGCTAGAAATAAAAAACTAAAAGTTAATGTGTGTCAGAAAGAGGAAGCAAAAACTAAATGAGTCAGAAAAAACAGTAAGTTGTTGTTGTGTGAAACCTTTTCAATTTGACACGTGATGATTTTCCATCCACGTTGGTATGAGTTTCTCATTAGTTGACGTCTACGGCTACAGGACCTTTAGCCTCATCTCATTTTGTAACTCATACCACAATAAGTGAAACAGAATTCCCCATCCATTTATTGACATGTCATTTAATGTGAAGTCCAATTCCCAACATGCATGGACATTAATGACGTATTTTTTCCACAGATCCTTAAGTGAGAATTATATCGGCCTGTTATACAATCAAGCCACGGTGATAGACCTGTGTACAAGGTGGGGTCAACGGATAGCTTTGGTGGCCGGAGTTTCATAAAACCTCTTTTTGGAAAGGATGAGTGTAACCCGAGCGAGTTGGACTGCAGAGTTTGTTAAGGAGAGACCACACATTGCACAGAACCACGGCTTTCTGGTCCTGATTCATTCCTCTCTGTGGTCTCTTACTCCCACCACCAACTCAATGAAGAAAGCACATCCACTGGGCTCACCCTGTGAGTTCAGGCCATTGTTACGCAAAAGCAAGCATTTGATGAATGTAGAATCACATTCTGCATGAAGAGCTTTGAGAACATGCAGGATTTAGGACGATTACTGACGGGACTTTGTACTTTGGCTGCTGGGTAGCTCTGTAATAGGATCCAAAAGAGCAGAATGTTGAGCCTTGGAGCGAGCGAGCTAGCTAGCTGCTGTGGCTGCTGTCAGGTCCAGTGCGGAGATAAAGAGGCAGCTATGCCGTGCCCCTGCCACAGTGGAGGATGGAACGTGGAGGGTCATACATATTTCAAGGGTGTGCCTCAGAGCAGAGCAGAGCTTCAGATTCTTGTGCTTCTCTCGTATGCTTCTGCCTGTACACGAGAGTCCGTGCACATGGAAGTGTGTGCGTGTTTGGTCCATTTACTTTCTGCTTGTGGATTGTTAAAGTGCTCCCTTCGAACCACAGAGCTGTTTCATTTTAGCCACAATTATCCACATCACCAGGTATTGTCCTGGCGGTTCCACTACATTGATGGAGCTCTAGGTCCTGCCTGTTTGTTTTCTTTAGAGTGCTCTTCAACATCCGGTCTCTGTCGTTATGGGAGCCATGAATATTTAATAGAATGGGATTGTAATATGTGGAAATATGTCTGTTCTCTCTTTGTCTATTTATTGTGGATGTGTCTAAAGAGTGAGATTTCTGCCAGCACAGTGATTTTGATATCCCTGTGGAATTTCTCATTGAATTTAAGGTTTTCAACATTGGTTATCATTATCAATTGCTCTATTGTTTTAACCCATTAGGTATTTAATAATGCAGCATTTAAAATGGAAAAAAAGAATGCCACAATCTTGTCAAAGGTTATAAAAAAATGGAGAGCAGAATGCATCTTATTTTCGAAGCAGTAAATATTTTATTTTGCAACTCACGTTATCGTGATCGTTAAAGGTTTTTCGGCTCACAGGGTTTTTAAAGTTTGTTCTAAAACTCTAAAAGTTTTCCTCTCTGTGGGCATGCCAAAAATATGACATTCCATTCGCTCTCAATTGACTCAACCATAAAGTGACTCGCTGGTGCTATTTCAGCAGTGTTTTATCGCATATAGCGTTTTATTGCTGTCGCACAAATCGCTGCACAATTTGATTACACTGCCACACTCCGACAGTCACCAGTGACAAACAGCAGCATTTCCCAATGTACTGTGTAGGAGAGAACAAAAGGTAAAAGTGCCAGTGAAAGAATATCTTACACTTCGTATCAGTGAAGCTCGATTGACATCTAGTATATTGAATAACTGGTCGGACAGAAAAACAAATGAATAGAGACAATTACTATAAATGACTGCTGCTGACGACACTTTATCAAAGCTTCTCTCAGTATTCTATCAAAGCCACAGATCATAGACTCTGTCTTTGCATTCGCCAACACCCAATACTTGGCTCCTACTGTATAATACTGTATGTCTTTCTGCATTTTCTGTTGTCTTAAGTCTGCTGCAGTTGAGTTCCCTTAACCTTTTTAAAATCAGATGGCTGTACAGAACCAGGAAGTTTGTCTTTTTCAAGCCAACCAGAGACTTGGCCCTTTAATAGTGCCAGCCTCCTGCCAGGCCACCATACTGTCCATCCTGCTACACAGAGACCAACCATGTGACTGGCCAGAAGGTGCATTTGGTAGCACTCAACCAGGGATTGTTTCTTACATGAATAGAGGGGTGAGCACCATTTTGCACAACTTCTTAAATATTTCCTCAGTTTCAGAATTAGTTCTTTGTCACAATGGGTGCCAGGTACTATGCCCATGGTGACAGCGTATGTGTCCTTGCTGCAAGAGAGGTGTCAGATGCAGTGAAGAGCAGTGCAGTGCAGCGGGCACTGACGCAGGGAGATCTGCTGACCAAACAAAGCTGCATGTCCCACTTCAAGGACACATTGCCAGAATCCACTCTGCTCTATGTGCTGCATTCTTCTGCCCAGCAAGGCTTTTTGTTCTGCCTCCATTAGCTTTCTGTTGTAAATTCTTCGCTGTCCAGTCTCCTACCTGTGAGTGTGTATCTTTCATCCCTCACCCTCTCTGTGCCCATCTGATAGAGACTGAGGCTTGGCATTAGAGATTGATGCCAGTAATGGAGCCCCCCTCCAGTTAACACCATATGGAGCTTTTTCCTATCTTTATTCAAGAGCATGGTCTTTCAGTTTGAGATGAGATGACTCGTTGGTTTAACGTTCAGATTCTGTAATGCTTTCCCTCCATAACCCTGTCCTCACACCAACATATCTCCTGCTCTCAGATTATTCCTCTGCTCTTGGATTTTGTTTGCACGATAGCCCTGACAAAATTCCCCAACCAATAAAATGCTAGCTGTAGTTTTGACCAATGAAAAGATCCCTGGTGCATTTGCTTCACTTCAGCCCACAAGGCTTTCTCATGTAGCCTACTGCCCTTGCTTTCTTTATGACTTTTGAAATATGACTATTTTACTGTAATAACTACAACGGCCACCGTTACAGAAACCAAATTTTTTGTTTTATTGTACGCTGACATGGATGCTTAGAATCAACCACGTCGTCTCGCCCGTTAACAGCGGCACACAGAGAGCGAGCCATTCATTTTCTAATGCTAGCTGAAACCTGTGAAGGCAACTGCAACAAGACCTGGATCGATTCATTGGACAACACTACACCTGGCATTTTTATTGGTTGGAGAATTATGACAGGGTCATTGCAAAAAGAAGAGGAGAAATCTGAGAGCAGACAGGAATGCAGAGAAGCAGTGTGAGGGCTGAGACGAGCACAGGAAATATGTGCAAGCAACAACATATCTGAGTGCAAGCTTACATTGAGCAGATGCAGACCAAATCCAAGAGCAAGCAGGGGCTATTTGAGTGTGGGCATAGGGTGTTGAGGGAAAGCATTTCAAAATCTGAAATCAACGAGTCTCAAATTGAAAGACAATTGCTGTTGAAAATAATCTCCGTAACACCATAGCTCAATCTGCCTGATCCGATCACAGTAAACCACACAGACAGAGTCCTCCTCAGATAGCTGTATTCTCTCTAAAGGCTCTGAATTACACACCTCCAAAAGACAAAGAATTGTTCAGCAGTCTTTTCAAGGTACTGACTGAGGGTATACGGTCAGTGAGCTGTTCAGAGAGCCTTCATACTCTTACTCAAATGTTTTAGAGCCCAAGGTGAAACTCAATTGAGTCCTTCTTTACAGCTCCCATTTCGTTCATTGGCTCCCTATTCACATAATACCTGTCCGGTTTATAATAAAGGCTGCAAATGGGAAAAAACAAGAGACATCACAGAAGCTTTTGATTCTCTATCAAATAATCTGCTGTGCCTTGACAGGGAGTGTTTGTGATAGTGCTGTTTGGAATCCCAGGTAAACAGGCTGCCACTGACAGCAGCTGGCAGTGTTTATTTAAAATCAGCGATGATAATTCATTCCAGAGAGGTGGTGTGAATATGTTCTGGTCAGTGGCATCATCACCTATTAGCTTCTCTTAAAACCTTCTGTGGCCGGGTGCTAGCAGAGGTCAGCCTGCACAGTACGACTGGACCATGCAGTCTCTGAACTGAGCTCCATCAACAGCCGGCCAACAAGCAGCATCAGTGAAAGTGAGTAGGAAGCACGACAAACGGGAACTTTTTCTTGCTGCTTTACTTAACTTCTTTTTTTTTGCCAGGATATGTATAATTCGGATTGGGTGTTTGTTGTCGAGAGCGATGCCCGTTCACATTGCTCTGACTATTTTTCGGAGATATCTGAGAAGACCATGAACACGTTTTGAATCTGTCGAGGCTTACTCAGGTGTGATGTGCAGATCAAAGACAAGCAGAGCCCTTTGTAACAGCAGCAGGCTGCATTGTGAGCCTTCCTGGTGGGAAACAAACAGACAGAAAATGTCTGGAATGTGCTGTGACCTATCAACTTAACCATGATGAGAGGGGTTTCCAAATCCCCATCACTGCTGGAGGGCACGCCTACACACAACAAACTGGCACACAGCATAGCAGGTTGTCCCAGCCTTTTAAAAGAACAAGGCCAAGTTGCCCCTCCCCCATCCTCTTTCCCTTTGGTGTCCCACTAGAATACGGGAGGGAAGGAATAAAATTAAACTAACTTTTATTTTATTTTAATGTGGAGCTGAAGCCAGGCTTTTTTTTTTTTTTTTAGATCTAAAACCTAAGTCAGCTCACATACCAGAAAAATGTGTGGTGCCTTTGTGCTCCAAGCAAGCATACAGTTTTAGGCTGTTGCTGCTCTCCAGAGACTTTTCCAAGTGTGCGATTCAAAGTGTACCTGTATAGCCAGAAAGACGGCAGGGCAAGTCAGGACTCTATTTAAAGCTCCTAAGGCATAACTGACAAAGTGGGCAGTCTCTTTCTGCATTTAACAAACTGTTACTAATTCATGTCTTTCAGTCAAAAGCTGTAAATCATCTCGATAAACATCCAAGTTGTTTTTCATGCAATTCGTGTTGCTGCATATATGTGTGAGAGCTAAGTGTGCATTCAGAGCTGTAACTGACCTGCGTGTCTGAGTGCATGTATGATACATTGTGATTGAATATGAATGTATGCACGTCAGCCATGAAATAACACAATCAAAGGTTGAGACGACCATGAAGAACTAGCGCCTCACCTCTCTTGATGGTCTTGTCTTTGGATCCAGCAGTTGATGAGAGACGGTGTCTTGATCATAGCACGGTTGCAGGTTTTACTGAGCAGGTTAATGATATTCCACATGGCTTCTGAGTACCCTTCAGCCTTTCTCACATATTCTTTGTATTCGTCTGTAATTATTAAGCGATAACTAAAACATATCTTTTTTTTTTTTTTTTTACCTGGAACCTGCTTTCATAGTGAGGTAGGACTTACTATCCAAGAAGATTGCATCCAATCTCCATTCCTGTGTACCAATGCATGTACATGGTCTGAAGTAATGACTGTAATGTTTTCCCTGGCACTCGACCGCTAACACACCAGATGTTTTCACCGATAAGGAGTTCAGAGAGGGCTCCAGACTGCAGCTGGAGACATTTTCTGAACCATGCTTCTTACCTTTATTGCTTCTAGTAAACTGGAGTGATCTGTGTACAGTATTTGGCTTATGAATACTTTGATGAAATACTCCCCTTTGTCACTGTACTCAGCAGAGTTATGCTGCTTATCAACACACCCTAAAGATTTTGAATAACCTTTTTGTTTCACACAGTGTTACTCGTGGAATCCCAGGCGCTTGGGTAGGAACAATGGCATGGACACAACTTTAAGCTGACCTGTAATCTAATACAACACACGTGCACACGTCACGTCTCAGTGCTGTTGCTCACAACATTCTTGAACTAGAAGTCACGGGCCTCTGCAGTCTGCGGTTGATGCTCGTGGCTGTGGCCCCGTGACATGTGTGCGACCGGCCTCATGATGACAGTGTGTGTGTGTGTGTCATAGATTCAACTGATTCCCACATTTTGAAGGAACTAAATGTTTTTCGTTCGTTTCATGAAGGCATGTCATGAATCAACATTGTCAATAGTGCCAGATAATAATTGCTGTGAGCCCAAATGTACATTACTGTGCACCGCTGACTCCACCCTGTCTGTCATTAGGAGGGGGGGGGGGGAAGCAGTCAATTCTGAAAGGCCAACAAGTGGCAGATAGCTGCTGCGAGGTCACACACACACACACACACACACACGAGTGCAAACTTTCTCCTGAGGCTTACTACTGCAGCCTCAAATCCTCAGCGTCATTGGCAATTGTGTGGTGTGAGTGAGTGAGTAAGCCATGTGACCTGAGCATCTGAAAGCTAGCCCATGACAGAGCTTGCTTGTTATCTAATTTGATGAGACAAACTGAATTTAATTTGACTGTTGTCGTGGTCAGGCCAGGCTTATATTTAGCCAGCAGGACTTTAACTCACAGCGCTCTGAGAACCGATGCGGAGAGAGGAGAGTAGTCGGAGGAGGATGAGTTCCTGCACAACTGCCGTGTCTGATGAAGGTCTGATCGATGGGATTTACACACCAAAGGCAACAAACTTAATGAAGACAACACACCACATACGTACATTACAACTGAATCCGTAAAGTTCATAACTTGTGCAGCTCTTTTGACCATTTAGTAGTTTTCATTGTTCGACTTGGCTTTTGTGTGAGGAGTAGTTAGGTTTGAATTAATGTCATGTTGACCAAGCTACGACATGCCTTTCAAGTCCACTCCAGACTTGCAGTTTGCTCTGGTTTTCTGAGGTTAAAGTCAGTCCTTCCAAGTCAAGTCTATAACGATTGTTGTATTTACATGTCTGTGTCCAGAGAGTCAGTTAAAGGAGTAGAAAAAAACAGAGGAGGAGTGGGCGGAATAGTGAGGCCTGGATTTAAGTGTTCCTTACACAGAAACAGCTGGACTACGTCAGAGATCAAGGAAATCAACATTGACCAATTATTCATTTTTGCTTGTTTTTAACCTGTTTTTACCAGTTGTGCTTCTCCACATAGACTAAAACAGCGAATGCTAGGAACAAACACGGAAAACTATTTCAAGGCTATCATTTTTTGGGGATGACTTACTTCTGATTGTATCCCGATGCAGTAAATACAATGTTGAATCAAATGCTAAGAATTACTGGCTAGAGGCTAGAGGCTAGAGGCTTTGCACATGTATGTGTGTGCACATAGACACACGCACAGATACTCCTTCCCCGCTTCCTTTGTGTCACAGCCTGTTTGTTGAGTTAAGGCTGTGGGTTCGGCCCTTGGCTTACATGTGTGTGAGGATAAGTGCAAAAGCAGACCCTGTGCTGGCCGCCCTGTCTGTCTCTCTCTCTCTCTGGAACTGACCATTTATTCTGGGTCTTTTTTTTTCTTTCTGTAAGGAGTGGTGGAGGGTTTGAAGCACTGAATGCCTCGCTCTGTGAAAAATGCTATTACAAGACTGAGCCGGGACAAGAGTTTGTTTTTGTCTCGGAATCCGCTCCGCTTGTTTTTGAAGTGTCGGCTAACAAGTTAAACCCCACCCGTAGCAATCCAGCACTGGTTCCACAAATATGGGATATTTTGTCTGGTGTGATGGACTGCTATTTATTAATTGCATTTTTGGAGATGATTATTTTAAAAACAATAGGTTCCAGAAGTGCATGCATTCCTGCGGTGAAAGATTTGACGGGATCTGCAAGAATGGCCCATTTAGAACCTATTTATTTCACCACTCGCACGTTGTTTACTGCGTTAACAGTTCACACAGGGTCAGCCACGCTAAAGTGTTGCTTGATTTACTTTGAAACAGCCCATTTACGCTTCAACCATCTTTGGCTCCAAGCAGGTTGAAACTAATGCAATGAATTAATTGCAAATATTTGACACGGGTCTGTTTTTCAAATGGAACTTGCTCATAATGAAGTCCTGAGGGACGTGCTTGAAACTTTCATTTCCCTAGCAGAGGCTTCACCGCCTCAGCTAATAGAGGCCGATTAGCCTGCAGTAAAGTTGGCAGACAGTATCAGCTGGCTAGTGTTACTGAGCAAGAACAATATCACCACAGCTGACTCTCCGTCTTATCTTCCACATGTCCTGGAGGACGGCGAGCAGCCGTGCCGCTGCCTGGTCCAAAGGCTGCCTGACTTTGAATTGTGGGCGTATGTGGAATGTGTAGTTGGAAAAAAAAGAAAAGAAAAATGCTTGGGAGGGTTTTGAGAAATTTTTAGAACAAGCATATTGTTCAGTTTTCCCCCCCATGTATGGGGAAGCAGTGAGAGCTGGCAGAATACCTCGGGAAGCCGGTGAAATGGACCTCAGGCTGTTGTCTGTTTGACAGACATGAGCAAACAAGCCCATGTGGCTGCTGCTATTCAGTTTGTTTGCATGATATAACACCACTTATCCATCAGACATCTGTGGCTTTGTTCACATACAAATATATGAGTCATTGCTCTCGAGGTAAACCCAGAAGCTTTGAAGTACCATGTTTGTCTGAAGGTTTACCTTAAGTCGAGCTTCAGGACGGGTTGAGTTTCTCGATACTGCGTGTTGCTGCGGCGCAGATCTTCCCAATCTGTCTGCTGTCCGTCCCTCGCACAGTTTAGATAGCATGCGGCTAACCTCAGCTCACCTTAGGCTGCGATCTACTATATCTTTTCCGGGTAAATTTCTTTCTGTCCTCCTGTCAGATTCCTCACTGTGAGGCTCACCCAGTGCTTTGACCACTGACAATAACGCTTGAGATTCCTGCCGGGAGGATGTGGATTGAGGAGCTGGAGGATGGAGAGGCAAAGCTACGGAGCGAATAGGGGCGACTGTGAGAAAAAGGGAGTAATGGCAGGCAGCGAGAGGGAGCATGGCAGTAAAGCATAGAGGGAAGATAACACGAGCTGCTGAGATAAAGTAGAACAAAGGATGAGCATGTCATTGTTGGAATAAGAGTAGTAGAATATCTCTTCAACATGGAAAGAAAAGAAAACATGCCATTGGGGGAATTATTGCTCATTGATGACCAGGGCTATTTTATGGAGAATAATTTGAATTGGATTCATTTTTTCCCAAGCCCTAAAACGAGCTGAGAGAGGGGGACATTTTAGTTTGTTATCTAAAATCAGGAAAAAGGAAATAAAACAGAAATGTTTCTACAGGCAGAAGTAATGTCCGACAGAACTGATGTCCCACAGGCCTGGAAGATTCATCAACTGCTGTACATTGTGTAGATAGAGGCGTGTATGTGTTACAGACAAGGACTTCAGGCTGTGTCAGCTATGGGACCGGCCTGTCAATGTCTCAGGTGCAGTCATGAAAGAAGATGAGAAAGATGGTGTTAAAGCAATGCTGAGAAGCTCCAAATCACTTCACTGTAAAATGATCAGGCTGTAAAAGAATCTCTCCGCTGGATGGTTCAATTACCTCAGCAGGTGTACTCGCGATAGTGTCGGTTTGCACACGGTCACAGATGAGAGGATCCAACAGGTTCTTTTGACTCACTAGAGGACTAAGATGTTAATCTGATACTCTGCCCTTTTGACGATTGGAAAAGTATTTGTGGGTGACTTGAATGCAGTCAGTGATTAGATTTCCTTTGATGTCTCCTGCAGCAGTTCGTAGTGGATTTCATTCTTACATTTTCATGACATATATTATTGTTCGTATTTGGAGGGGAAAAAGAGTAATAGTGCTGCATCACACAGAAAAGGCCACACATTTAATGAAGGAATGGATTGTCTAAAATTTAGACTCTAAATCATCATTGAGTCACTGCATCAACAATAAGACGGGACGGTCAGGAGGTCCATTGATCATCAATCGTGTGTTCCTTTCGCAAGTAATTAATCAGAGCAGCACATTGCAGTGTCGGGGGGGAAAATAAAGCCTCAAACAGTCAGTTTCACAGATGTATGAGAAAATAACTGCACTGCAGGTTAGACACCACCAGGCTGAAGTCAGTTTGATGATCACCACTCGGAACATGTTTGACCCAAAAGAGTCAGTTTAAAGTTGGTATTGACCAGCTGGTCTTGTGTCATCTGTAATAGATGTGATCAACTGAGACATAGGGGCGGTGTACACACTTACCAGCCCCACTAACTCATTTCCTGACCTGGTCAGGGTGTACACTTTAAGCCTTTTGGCATTTTGTAATGCATGCTGGGATAGATTCCCGTCCACCACAACCCTGCACCGGGTTTAGATAATTGACGCCTGGGTGGTGTAGATCTGACATAAATGCAGCATCAGAAAACACAAGGAAAGTGTTTAGCTGTCATCTCAAGCACTCTAGTTTAAGCCAAATTTAACACACAACATATGCAAGTGAGCCAGCTAGGACCCATTGAACAGCACTTAGTCCCATAGCACTTGTTGTCCACGAAATGTAATGAGGCTCCAGGTCGCAGGGGACCACTTTCACTCCGACTCTTTGGCCATTCGGGCCATTCGTGTGCTTCCTGTCTCCAGATAAGGGCTTCAGAAGTGGCTTTGTCCCAGCGCTGGGACGTGTGACTGAGCAGCCAGGCGTCCCTAACTGGGACACACTTCTCTTTTTGTAAGATGTTCTTCTCCCCCTGCTTACCTCAACCATGCTGCCAATGAGCTATTTGGAGTTGTGTGTGTGTGTGTGTGTGTGTGTGTGTGTGTGTGTGTGTGTGTGTGTGTGTGTGTGTGTGTGTGTGTGTGTGTGTGTGTGTGTGTGTGTGTGTGTGTGTGTGTGTGTGTGTGTGTGTGTGTGTGTGAAAATATGCAGATACATTCTGCCTGCTCAGGCGAATGTGAAAGTGGACGGTGTGTGTCCTGTGATTGCAGACTGGAATGTGTGTTAGGTTAGCATCTGCAATCAAAGCACAGTCACGGGTCAGCAAGGGCCTCAGTCAGTCACACACTCCCTCCCTCCCTCCCTCTCTCTCTCTTTCTTTCTTTCCAGGAACTGGGCTGCCTGCCTGCATTGGTGAGGTTAACACCATCCTCCAAAGAATCACTGCACTCCTGTCCTTCATATGTACCTGAGTATCTGATGAGTCAGTGTGTGGATGTGGCTTTTATGACGATGGTGTTGCTCTGTCGTTTTCATTTAACAGTCAAGCAAAACTTACGACATTGAAGGAGTTTTCCACTCACTCTCAGAGGACACAAATGATTTCTTTCCCTTCTGTCACTGGATTCTCTCTTGTTGAACGTGAGATATCATGTCATTGTGTTTTTTGAAAGACAACTGAGAAGTAAAGCAAGGCCCCAGATGTATATTTTTACACTCACCTGTGGTCATAATCTCTGTGTGTTGTTAAAGTAATTGCTTTGAAGACTTGGTGGTATTAACTGGCATGAAAAAAAATAGTTTTATGGTGTTGCAAGCGGGTCACCTCTTTCAAAATGATGTGATGCAGGAGTAATCTTCTGTTACAGCACAGGACTCTGTCATATAGTGTTCAGTCAACCAAAGGACGGTGCTGAGGCTAAAACAAATCACACAAGTTTCATCACCAAATGATATTTTCACCTCCTTGAAATGCTTGTTGTCTACGGGCATGTAAGTAGAACACATTATTAAATCCTTTACGTCCTGAACTTCAGTGCCACTAGAGGTGTTGCGCTGAAATGAACCCAGGCTGAATCTTTCGGAGGACATATTCGGTTTCCGCCTGTTCGGGTGGTTGCTCGTGCAGTAAAGTCTTCTTGGATGAGGAGTTTGCTGTGAGGTAACCCGAGTAAACAGTGTTATCAGGCAGACTGCAGGAGGAAGTGTCCATCACCAGCTGAGCGATCAAACCTCAGGCTCTCCTTCACGCTGGTATTTCCGACTTTTGCATGCCCTTGTTCCCCTTTTTGAAAGTTGGATATGAAAAGTCACGCACTGATGAGCGCGTGTTTTTCATTACAAACACTTCAATAATGTCATTGCCTCTAGTGCAAGACTGAGAAAATGTAATTCTACTACTGTATACATATCCAGATTTACGTATTTATTTATTTACGTAAATTATCTTGAAAAAAATCAGTTGTATGTATCAATTAAAAGGCATTTTAATGAGGCTCTCCGTATTGTTCTGTAAAAAATATGTATTGAATCCGAATGCCAAAGCAAGGCATCATTCAATCAAGTAACCGAAGGCCAATGAGGTCACACCTGGCAGACAGCCTGGCTTCATGACATCAGTTGTGTAGTGTGCGATGTATCAGTGAGCACATGAGAGAGAGAGAGAGAGAGAGAGAGAGAGAGAGAGAGAGAGAGAGAGAGAGAGAGAGAGAGAGAGAGAGAGAGAGAGAGAGAGAGAGAGAGAGAGAGAGAGAGAGAGAGAGAGAGAGAGAGAGAGAGAGAGAGAGAGAGAGAGAGAGAGAGAGAGAGAGAGAGAGAGAGAGAGTGCTTGGGATTAATGCTATTGAATTCTGGTGGGAGACATTAATGGAACAGTGGTTTCATTAGGATCCAGAGCACAACACCGCATCACTGTATCCTCCACTTGAGAGAGTGAGAGAGACAACAGTGTTGAATTATAGCCTCTTATAGTCTTCGCTTATACTTTTCATATAGCCGAGCCCAAACAAAAGACGGTTTCCATTTTCTCACTTCTAGCTTGAGGAGGTTGAGATGGATGTTGGGCTTCTGAAAGACGAGACGAAGCCACAAAACTCCCTTCAGGACACCGTGAACGCAGACCCTCGTTTTGTTTTTTAGAGTTCATTTGTAAAAGACATAAAGGACAGACATGAAGACAGATGGCAACATGAAGAAAAGAAGACGGACTGAGAGAAAGAAAGGACACAGAGGGCAACAAGGAGAAAGACAAGAAATACAGCCCAGTGTTCCTCCTCTATTCTGGGAAGATATACGTGGCAGAGCTCCAGCCTGCTTTTACCCTGATGTCATCTGGCATATCGCTGACCTCAGCTAGCATCGAGCACCAAATGGTATGGCAACCAGATGACTGATTTGTATCCAACTATGTAGTGCTTTTCTTTTCTTTTTTTTGTGTGTAACATTTCTCACCATACAGCAGGGGTGTCAAACTCATTTTCACTCCGGGCCACATCAGCATCACGGTCGCCCTCAAAGGGCCGGTTGTAACTGTAAGACTGTGTAACTAACTTCTCCCCAACATATTGTTAAATAACTCTCTCTCTGTAATGTTCCTCCCTGTCGTCGTCCTGTGCATGGCAGCTACATCCAAGAGCTGCTCACTGAGAGTCAGGTCTGATGAACATGGATAGATGATGTATCCGTTTTGTCTGTGCTTTCATCAACAGTTCATTAGAAACACAAGTACCTGCTCGTCTCTTAGCTGCTGTGTTGTTAGATTGCTGCTCGTTCATGAACTCGGTCTGCGATGGTGTTTCTTCACAAACTGACATTTGTAAAAGTCTGTATCTGGTCGGAGCTCTGCTCACATACCTTCAGCATGCACTGGGCTGTAGCTGTGTAAATATATTCTGCTGTGATTGCAGTCTGCCTTTTAATTCTTGGACAGTTTGATGTTTTTCTTGGAGGCTAAATTTAGCTCCGTGTTTGGTGTCAAAATGCCGACGTGAATTGTATCCTTCATCACCGACATGCCTCATAACACAGAAGACAGACACGTTTTTCTCCTTGAAGCACAAACATGTATTCGCTTTCCCATCTTTCATTACATTTTCTTCCCTCTGCATCAATCTTTCTCTTCGTGGACATTTTGGGATTATTTGTCGATCTTTTTCAATCCTTGGAAAACCTCTTTCCGGGCTGTTGCCTCTCCTGTCCACCTGTTGTGATAGTTTTAATATCGGTACACATGCAACATGCTATCTCATAATTTCAACTTTATATCTCATAATTTCGACCATGGGGATACTTTTATTTTCAAGTCTAACTTTTAATTATTTTTCCAAAAAAAAAAAATTGTATTTATTTTTTGCTGGCGGATTCGCGGGCCACGTAAAATGACGTGGCGGGCCGGATTCGGCCCGCGGGCCTTGAGTTTGACACATGTGCCATACATGGTCACAGTGAATTATTTGTTGCCTACAGACAATGAAAGAAGAAGAAAGGAACTGTAGTTTGTATCAGACCCAGAACATATTCATCTTTAGAGAAATTCTATTTACAAGGCCAGCATGAATCAGCAGAGCGTCATGTAAGTGCAAACGTGGACACAAATAATCCAAACATAATGCACACAATAACACAATCTCATCACAAGGTACATTTTGCAGCTGTTCTGGAGCTTTCACATGCTCTTCTGAAGGAGTTAATCCACTTTTGGGACTTCTCGTTCATGTCTGTTTGAAATCTGTTTCAGCGTTCATTGTGTACCCTGGAAACGGAAATAAGAAACCTCCATCAGCCGAGGAAGATGAAATATGATCAAATGTATTAGAACAGCAACAAATTAATTGTTTTTTTCAACTGCTGTTTTCAAGATGAAGAATGCACTTTGAACATCGGCTCACGACTGATGTGTTGAAGGAATTGTTGTGCAGTTTTTGCTTCACTCAGTTTTTTGATCATGCAAGTGCTTTTACTCTGAAATCCAAATATCCAAACAGCACAGCACAGTCTGCGTTTTTTTGTGATGTAAACAAGAGTGTTGTCAGTGTCAGTTACTTTGTTTTGTGTGTCTGTCTGGTGTGCACGTGTGGTGAAGTGTCATTTTCTGCCCTGTTTTTTCCTTTGTGTCTCTGTTTTAAATGGGGGCGGGGCCAGTGTGTGTTGTCTGAGCTGATAGAGGTAGACCGGCCGTGACTTGTGTCCCTTGTTTCCTGTTGTAAGCCGACTTTTCTGTGCCCGCTGTCAGTGTGTTTGTCTTGTGTAGCTGTGCTCTCATTCTTCCTGTCATTCACTTTTCTCTCATCTCCAACCTTCCGTCATCCGTCTGTCAACCTTATGATATCCGTCTTCCTTTTCATAGTTATTTTTTTGTTTCCACACTTACTTCTACGTCTGTTTTCCTTTCGTCATCTTACACACCCCTCGTTCTTCCTGCCTCCTGCCCTCCCTGCTCTCCCATTCAAATCAAACTTCCTGTTGTACTCAATGAAAGGCACTGCAGTTTTTCATTACAGCAGACCGGCTGTATTGCTACATCACCAATCCATTGGTCCTTATAAGGACGTGATCCAAAGAGCTCAGGCTGCCTCAGGGAGATGTTCAGCTGGTGATCTACTGTAATACCTCCTCCTCCATCTCATTTCTGGGCCTTCCTTTAGCCAGCACATAGCACACCTTCATGACCTGAGTCAGCATTTGTGTTTCAGCTGTGGAGTTGAGCTAGAGTTCTGGGCCCAGGTTTACCATTAACATGTTATCACATAGTTTGGATCTTTGTGGATCTCTGTGAGACTTTAGCCACAACAACACACCTCATTAAACAACAGCTGAGACAGACAGATGAAATAATCAAGTCTGTCGGGGAAGCTGCTGGACCGCGTCCAGAGTCAGGGAGCACATGTTTACATCAGTAATCCTTCCAGCACAATGGATCTGTGTCATTCATGTCACTCATCGGACCCGGAAAGTGCGCTGGACAGGAGATAATACCGGCTGAGTGGCAACATGTCAGGTTTTAATAGGGATCTATGAGGTAAGCGGCACACTATTTAGGTTACGTCTGCATATCATGAGAATCCGGGTGGATTAGGAGGACGGATAAAGCTATTGTATGCCATTTCTTTTTCTGCACTCCTTTCTGTGTTATGGCATTTATTGAGCACATGTGGCATGTGAGCCGAGCACTGAATCATTGCGTGCTCATGTGCTTGTACATTAATGCATGCATGTATCGGCATGTGTCCGCATGGATCCGTTGCAAAGCCTGTTCGCATGTGCTCATAAAGATGGTGTGAAGGCCACGTAGGGGAGTGAGCATTGATCCGACAGCAGTTGGCTGTAAACTCACTTAGCTGGTTTCACTCTCTGCTAGGAGTGGAGATATGAGGACTCCAGGACAAACACACCGCCCAAGTTCACAAAAACAAACACAACCCACATTGATATCTGGAGTCAACGGATGACTGCAAGGTGGGGGTTTGTAAAAACGACACGCAGCACTCAAGCACTGTATATACACATAAACACAGATGTATGAGTGCTCATAGAAAGAAGGGAAATGGTTTGTGAGTCAGAAGTCTGCATTAGGATCAGTCAGGAAGGGAATCCAAGCTTGAAACAAAGGAGTAGGGCCTCTAGTGTGTGTGTGTGTGTGTGTGTGAGACATAGCCAGTGAAGCAGGTGTTAGGTGGAGTGGCAGGTGGCAGCTGGGAAATGGGAGGATTTCCTCTTTTTAGCAACGGCTGATTAACTCCCACTCCCTTCACAGAGACTATAGGTTTCCAGCCAGGGCTACACAGTAAAACTTTTAGTTTTTAATTTTTAGTTTCTACAGTTTACAATTATAGTCAAATATAACGGCAAGTTGTAAAAGCTTACATTTAGAACGACTGTTCAAAATATGGCGATAGAATTATCACACTTGAGAAACGATAACCAGAATACTTTTTGGTGTGACTGAAATGATTTAAAAAATATTCGTGTTTTGTTGATCAAATATTCCATCAATTTACTCATTGTTCTTGCACTAATCTCCAGTATAGCACAATCAACAAAAAAGGCAAAAAATAGTCGTAAAGGACAGACAGAAACTCCAAAGATATCCTCGCTGTCTCTCCACATTTAGACACAGAAGTCATGTCACAAGAAGAGGAAGGGAGAGAGAGAGAGACAATGAAAGAGAGAAGGAAAACTGGTAATGGAGGGTTGAAATGAGCTCACAGGGAAAAGGAGGGAGGACAATACAGTTGTTTGTTTTCCACGTCAGTCCCGTCAGAAGGGGATTGCCCCGGTGGGAAAAGACATCAAAGAGCAGACAAACACTGTACAACTACCACTTTGTGTCTATTCTCCGTGTTGTATCTCAGCCTCCCCTTATCTCCGCCTGCTTTTCCTGGTCACTTTTAAAAAAAACCCTGATTTTTATTGTTGCGTGTGCTGCTTCAGGATAAATTGATCTGATACCGTTACGGATCAATTTCATCTCCTGGTGCGCTATTGCCTGTGATGTCTTTTAGGTGGCACGCACACATGCTCTCTCCCTTTCTTCTCTTCCTGCGTTGACCCCGAGTCAATCAGGGTCTCTTGACCTCCCATCACCCCCTCAGATTAGTTGCCATCATTATCACACTCCATTAAACTTCCATGAACGGCTGAGATGGCCAGAAGTCGAGGGGCCCAGCTGTCTCCTCTGTGGTCTAATCTACAGATCCTCGTCATCTCAGTGCGTGTGCCTCAGGTCATAATACAGGCACACACACACACACACTTATAGACGGACAAACATGCAGAGGGTCGTACCGCCTCCAGGTCAGTGTTTGATCTGGGAAAATCACACACACACACAGACACAGACACACACACACACACACATGGACACACTAGGGATAAGAGCGCCTAAATTGACTACAACATTGAGCAAAGTTTGTCAGTAAAGGGATGGTTCGTCTTATTTGTTCTGTGTTCTTGGACTGTTTGCTTTGAGGGAGGCCGTAACAGTACTGGATGTGTGTCACACTGTGAGGTTTTGGGGTGGAGATGGACCTCAAGGCTGATGGGTGACGGTCAGCTCAGCTGTAATCTAGCATTGGGATAGTTCGGTAGAAAGGGGCGAAAAAAGGAAATAAGACTCAGTTCAATGAAACGGGAACAACAGAAGCACAGCTTTTAGTTCCTGAATATCATTATGATGAGCCATTGGATTAGATTGACAGAGAAGCACCCTCTGATCTAAAACTTCATCGATTTTCAAAGTTCTTTCTTCTCCCTCCGCGTCCTCCATTATTCCTATTGCTATTTGGAGATGTGCCAAATCCTCAAACTAACAGTGACATCTGACAGCACTACAGAACACCCCAGGTTTCCTCTCACTGCCTCTCACCTCCTCCTTTCTCTTGTATTTCTTTTTATTTCTTGCCTCAGAGAATTGACCATGCATACAAAACACACACACTCTTGCCCCGCTCTGTCAGCCTTGTGGAACACGGGTCTGATTAGATGATGCCGGGCTGTCGTTACTCTGCTCTCTTTAAATCAATCTTTCCGACAGCAGCTCTCACGCCCGCCTCCCTGCGCCTCGTTGTCCTCATCTCTCCCTTTCTTTCCTCTGGTGGAACTAGTTTCTCTGGATGCTGTTGGAAGCCTCTTGACCTCTCTTTCTCTTTCTCTTTCTCCCTTTCTCTTTCTCCCTTTCTCTTTCTCTCTTTCTCTCTTTCCATTTCTCTTTCTCTCGGCTCTATATATTTCTCTCGTCATATAAAAAAAAAGGGACGATACAGATTTGTCATAAAAATGAAATGCAAATTTGAAGGTGCACTCCACACAGTTGAGAGCAAAGCATGATCTCTAAAAACTAAAATGAAAGTGGGGCATTGCAGTGGTGAAGAGGAGCATGTATCAGAAGAACACAACAAATAGCCCAACGACAATTATTTGAACAGTTGAACAAACATAAATCTGCAAATAAAGCATATTGTAAATAAAGGGATGCCATATTGGCCTGTTGGATTGAACGAGTTCTCACTTTGCTGACTGCTGGCAGATGTACAGATAGCAAAGTACAGCCCTGTACAAAAACGTGTGTAAATGGAGTGTAAAAGTGTGAAATCACACTGAAATCCAACAGATCCTTTCAAAAAACCCACACAGATTCCAGACTCTGAGCCGAGTTGAGTGTTTTCCATTTAAAACATCCTGTAAACGTGATGTGAGAAGGACATTTGGAACCGATGAGGTGCTTATATGACTACTGAGTGATCTCTATGGCTTATTAACAGGATCTACTGTCAACCTCGTTTACCTTCAGTGAAGAGAGTAGCAGGTTCCTTCTTTGAGCTGAGCATGTTGTGTCTGTGTCTGCAATAGCACACTGAAAGATTTGGGGCCACGTACTTAGCTTTTGATCTTTTCCGATGGAGCGCTGTGATAAATTCCCTCTTTTCTTGGCTATCGGCCATGCAGGGTATTAAGAGGTGGATGGATGGGATATTTCAAGCCGAAAAGAGCGCCACTCGTCCAGAGGCTATTGTGTAGGCGGGAATCAATAAAGAGGTAAATAGAGTTGGCTGACGTGACATATGTTGTGGCTGTGAGAGCCTGCCATTGATGATTTATTTCATTCCCTGACGAGTCATGAAACTGATCAAATGAATCAGCGAAGATCAGGTGTCTAATCAGACCAGCTTTAATGTTCGGCATGTGGCTGTCCGCCCGTATGCCTGCGTTAAATGTCTGCATATTAAGTATCTGGTGTCGCCCCATCTGTGCATCAACTGAACAAGCATCCTCCGGGTTGTTGGTGTCACCCTATGTTTGTAGTACAGCCTCACACTCTGCTATTGTGTGTGTGTGTGTGTGTGTGTGTGTGTGTGTGTGTGTGTGTGTGTGTGTGTGTGTGTGTGCGCGCAAGTGCAAAAGTGTTCACCAGGAGCTGCTTCCTGGTTGCTAGCAAACAGCGTGTGTTGTCCCTTCCTCCTCCCAGGTCCACTCACATTCCTCTCTTCAGTGTGCTCGACACCAACAGGAAGGGGAGCGGAAACAAAGAGCCCACTTCCTGTACGTACAGCTAGCATCCTACATCCTACACACAATGGAACAGGAAGTGCCTGGCAACTGTAAGGAGTGTGAAGGAAAGATAAAGTGGTCCATCCTATAAAGTGCTTTTTCTTTCCCTGCTCCCCCTCTCATGCCTAACTGTCATTTTCCATCCCCCTATCTGTCGGGGTTCGACCCTTGTCTGTTTATGTTTCTCTTCGTGTCCTCCTCTAAAAGGATAAAGCACATTATGTTTCTCCTATAGACGGATTCGTCAAGTTTCTTAGAGTTGGCGGCTTGTTTCCTTTCGTTTTCGGATTTCAGTGACGCACAGTGGTTTGAATTTACGGCATGCAAATGAGAAACTGCATTTGTTTGGTCTGTTAATTTGGCGGTTTCTCACTGAGAGTGGAACAATTCATCTTTTTCAGTGTCTGCCGACCCTGGGTAGCACCGCTGCTGTCTCCATGGGGACCTTTTGCTTGGGACTGACAATCTTGGACAGCGGAGCGCTCTGGACTAGTGCTGCAGATGCTGAAAAGCCTTGCGTTAAATCAACACTGCTGGTCTGGCAGAATCCGACTCGCATGCTGCCAAAGTCTCTAAAGAGAAAACAGCAAAGAGAGAGGGCAGTCTTAATGCAGACAGTGAAGCAAGTGAATGGCAGTAAAGACATCAAAGAAGAAAGCCGTTCCGGTTTTTACCCTTGCTCCCTGGTTTTATGTCTTTTGACAGATAAAACATGTGCGGAGACAAAAATATGGAGACTGAGAGAGGTCCGCTCTTATCGAGCCCATCGTGATTCATCACCTTTCCCTTTCCTCCAACCATCCCCTCTTTACGATTGCAGGCTCTAACCCTCCCCAGGCGTTACTCAGGCAGGTCTTTGGTCGGCTCATAACTTCAAAGCACATGCCCCCTCCTCTTTTTCCTGTCTACTCACTCCCTCTCTTCCTTTATTTGTATTCTCTCTCTTCTTTCCATTGTTCAATCGATATCTTTCCCCTTTTTCGTCCTTCTCTCTCTCTTTGCCGTCCTCAATCTCCCAGCACCTCTTCCTTTTCCTGCTCCTTCCCTCCCTTTTTTTTTCCTCTTTCCTGCTCTCTACAAGTGAATCCCAGCAGCCCAAACATTTCAAAGGTTTTCCTCCCCCTTCTTGTAGCAGTCATTTGCCCGGGCGGTGCGTGTTTCATGCCAAGGCCAGGTACCCTCAGGGGAGGTTCCAGAGCAGCGTGGAAACACACTGCACCTTATCTGGTGAAGAGATTTTGGGAAAAAGTGACGGCGCTTACAGGGAATTATGTCATACTTGGTGGAATGTATAGACAAATGGTTGTGAAATGAATACGAAGCATCCTTTGGTTGCGTGAGGATAAAGGGAAAGCCCTGTCTGAGAACTAAGAACAAGGCTATAATCTGCAATGACCAACATTTCTTGTTTCCATCTTCAAAACTATTTTTAGAGGAGCTTCTTATTTCCCGGGAAACGCAAAATATATGCAAAACAGGCAGCACTGAGAGGCACTGTATGGCATCTATTTTAATAGCAGCTGAACTTTGTGCCACATAATATCTCCCTTCAGTTGGGATTGTGTAGCAGGCCTAACTAATGGTCTTTACAATGACATGCCTCTAATGATTTCCCTGCTACTCTGTCATACTTCTAACAAGTGGAACAAGGGACAGTGTTGAAGTTAAAATAGCCCGCTTTTACAAATGTGCTCTTTTGAATTAAGTTCATTCAAGTCTTAGGAAATAGGGAGCAGCCTGTGGACTCAGCATTCTAAACAGCAGTTCTAAACAGTTGCAAAGTATTTATACCGATTGAAGTTAGTCGTACTTTTGTCCACTTGTCTTTAGTGGGTTGGGCTGTTGATGACTCAGCAGTGATGGGGCCACGCCTCCCGTCAGGTTGGGGCGGCACCCTGAACTCGGCTCTGCTAAGACAACACAGTCAGCAGAGATTGCACTACATGACCAAAAGACACACACACACAAATATGCTGAACCATTCCCACACATGCACACCTACACACACACACACACACACACACACACCTACGCTCTTGCCCCTGTTCAGTCAGTGGTGACCTTCAGTCAGAGCGGAGAAGGTAAATGTCCGGTGTGCTGCACTGATTCATTTACCGTGAATTGAGCTGTGCACTTAAGTTAGCATTGTGAATGCCTTTGAGGCTAGGTCACAGGCTAGCATCACTCTCTCTCTCTCTCTCATAGGTACAGTAATGTGCAGACATGTCACTCATCATTGCATCCTTCCCTGCCTCCCTCTCAAGCCTCCTTCCCTCCCCCCCTCACCCACCTCTCTTTGTCTGCAATGGCCTGCATGGTCTGCACTCTTGTTGCGCATTGAGAGACGCGGCTGGAGTCAGTTCAGATCTCAAAGGCAGTTCAGAACTCTGAACTGGGATCAGTATCTGCTCCTGTCATCAAATGAGTATCGCATTAGTGTCGCAGCCAATCAATGCTGGGCTCATACAGTCACTATCGATACAAGAATACATGGAGTATGATCGATATATTTAGTCAGTTATCTAAACAAACATTGCACAATTGCAATACAAATCATAGAATATTGGCATGTTTTACCTCTGTTTATCAGTCTGTTATAGTTGACGGATGTAATAAAACTTGAAAAGAACAAAAAGTTGCTGAGGTGATATTTAGTGATTTCATTTTTAAGCATTTCTTTACTCTTATTCTCATGAACTATTGCTGTTACTTTAATGAAAACACAGATCCTGATACAGGTAAAAAGCTTGTCTTAACATTTATTACAAATGGCTTGTGCAGCTTACACAGCGCTATCTGATCTCTGCCTGCAGCAGATCACCCATCGATTAATAGATTATATCTCTTAAAATACTAGAGATTATCATTTCAGCGCTCATAGTGCAGCGCGGGCTGTAAATACACTGATGTAAATAGAAACCCGTATGGAAAGACGAGGGTTACTTGCCTGGATATTAAGTGTATTAAGTGTAATAGCTCTTTGCTTGTGCTGTTGAGGTAAAGTGATTATAGCTTGGCCTTTGTTGAAGAGAGCTGACCACACAGAGCTCAGCCTCATTAAGAGCACACTCATCGGAAAACACACACACACACACACAAGATACAACCACTGATGGATGAGCACAGGCTGAGTGCTGCCACTTCTCATGCATACACTGAAGCCATGGCTTCTGTCCATGCTCTGTCAATCCATGTATGACTGTGTCAGGCTCTGTGTGAAAGCTGCTGGTGACTCACACACTCGTTACAGAGCCGCCTCGGGCCACATTGAAATTATGCTTTTAATCGTCTCAAATAGTGGTGTAATGGGGTGTTATCCATGAGAGTTCTCACGGCTATGCTCCAGTAATTGAGAAATTATTCTTATTTATTTTATGCAAGACTGGACAGACTCAGTGACACAATTGAGACATTTAACATGTAACTTTAGACAAACATATACATTCAAAAAAACTCCATTTAAATAGTCCTGTGCAGTGTGACTGTGTGTGTGCAGACACTGATAGGAGAAAAGAGGAGCATGAGAGTGTGAGGAGACAAGATTAGATTAGATGAAGGACAAGGTGGTCAGAGGAGCCTTAAGGCTACACATCGCTCTAGCACCCTCTGTTGGAGAGATTGAACAAAAGCCCACCTCTACATTACCGTCGGCGTGCACTCCGGTGGGGTTGGACGAGATGCTATCGTGTAACGCGATGAGCCTGTTTGACAGGAGCACTCTTCACACTGTTATCCAGTTGTGTGGAGTGTCAATTAATCACAGCAAAATGAATGTGTCATGTTAGTGTGGGTCTGATTCCAGCTCAGGGGCAGAGGACGCCTTATTTTGTGAATATGTAAATAATATGATTGAAAGTGTGCGTTGTTTGTGACCTGTGTGTGTGTGTGTGTGGTGTGTGTGTGGTGTGTGTGGTGTGTGTGTGGTAGTGTGGTAGCAGTTGTGGTTGCTGTGTCACTGACTAATGGACTCGTTAGAACAGGAGCTCTGCACATGTGCTCCAGCTGGACTGTCTTCTCATGCTACCTTGACTGCTCACCGTGTGTGGTGGATTTTAGATAAGACTTTTTCTCTCTCTCCAACACACACACACACACACACACACACACACACACACACACACACACACACACACACACACACACACACACACACACACACACACTTCCCTTCCTTTCTAAATTATTAGTCCAAGTTATAATCCCAAAAATACTAAGTCACGTCTCAATAAGGATGTCCAAAAAAACACAAAAACTTGCACATCTGCTATTGTTACTAAACACAAATCTGCTGGCTTTCAGTATATGAACAGCATTTCTTGTTCTTCTCCTCCAGTAACAAATATCTTGTCTGAGGGCAACCATATGTTCCAGACAGCCCTGGTCCTGTTCACAAGGGCCGGGGCAGTTTTGAGCTGCGGTGTTAAAATTGAAAAGCCTTAAATCCCGCCTTGAGAGCGCTGTCACTGCTCCACTTAGTTGTTTGGACACAGCACAGTTCAGCGGGTGTGTGGTGGAGACAGTAAAAGTGCCACACTGAATTATAGATCAGCCATCACATGCATACACCAGCTACAATGTGTGTGCATATATGCTCGCACACACACAGACACATCTCCCGAAGGGAACATATGACAAAAGTTGTTGAGGGTTCTGCAGCTTGGTTTTTGAGGATTGTGGCAGCTGTTTTTTATTTAAATTTCTATTTGAATGTTACGTTGTTAAAATCCAACTTTGTCTCGATATTTCTTGCAACGTTCTACACTGGCATGTGATCTGTGTAGGAGGATCACCGCTGCATTGATGGCTAATGATGTAAAACAAAATAAGCACATAAACAAAACCGTAAGAAGGAACAAGAGAAAAAGCTAATTGTTAAGGTGTTGGTGTGCTGTAAAGTGATGGGAGCTTTACATGTTTTCACTGTGGAAATACTCGTGTCGCTGCAGACAGTCATGGTAGATTTAAAGATTTGCAGAAACAAGGTTGATGTTTTGGTTTGATTCATAGATGACACCACTTTGTATAGAAAACCCATGTTTACGTGTGCATATTTTGGGGTTTTGGAACGGTGGGTTTGTGACGCAGAGAGGAAGGGAAACGGAAAGAGAGGAACAGATGGTGTTTGGTAGGAGTCGAGGCGTGTGGCCATCCTGTCCAGAGCCTGGTGAGATCGGCTTGTTGTGCTGTGTATGTGTTTTACAGCGAGCGAGAGAGAGCGAGAATTGCGGGCGACCAGTTATTGCACCTGTGAGCAAAAGACCGTGAGACACCTCAAACTGGCTGTCTAAATGTAATCCATATCGCCGAGTGAAAACCTTATACCTCCAATAGTGTTGTTGCCGTTTCAAGCCTCTAAAATGTGAGGATTTGCTCCTTTTCTTTCTGTTGTATGTCACTGTGTAAATACCTTTTGAGATGTGTACTGGTAGTCAGATAAAACAAGCAATTTGAAGACATCCCCCTGGGCTCTGGGAAATTGTGATGGTTATTTTTCACTATTTTCTAACATTTTATTGGCTAAACATTTACCAGAATAATCAAAATCGCTTCGTTCATTTAGAAATATCCAATTTCACGTCAGCAGCGATGACAAGAAATAATGGGCCTATGGTATGTTTTGTGTAGAAAAAGGACAAACACAGGCGCGCACACACTCACACACACACACACGCACGCTTTCTTGTAATCAGCACACTGGTGGCACATAGGTGTTTATGTGCATGTGTGTATATGCAAGGAGTTTAATGGCTAAGCCTGTGTCAGGCTGGTGAAAACATGGCCATTCATATGGAAATGACCAGGCAGAGAAGGAGACAATAAAATCCCTCCACATCCTCTGAGACCGTACGGAGAAGGGAGCAGATCCCACAGAGCTGGGAGCTTCAGATGGGACACCATCCCACTCGTATCTCAAAACGTCCGGGACGCATGGTTTCTCTCCACAAAGGTGCATGCTGGAAGGTGGTAGCCACAGTCAGAAGTATTAGTTCTTCATTAGGGCAGTAGGCTGAAAGTACGAAAAGGAAGAAATGATGACCTGGGTGTCGGCTTTTGGCCCATATTTGCAGGAGGTTTCCTGCTCGGGTTATTTAGCAGGTCCCCTGTGAATTGCAGAACAGTCTGACTTGCATGCGGCACATTGAATAGCGTCTGGACAATGGCGCAGGATTTCCCATCAGGGTAGGCCATTCTGTGTTTTAGACCCTTTTTGAATTGCGACAGATTAGTTCGTCAAGTTTGAGAATAGAGCTGTGATGCCCTGAATGGAGGGCATTAGTGCAATTGAGTTTGACTTTTTTTGACTTTTGATTTCTTACTTCTCAAAACGGCTCACAGTGAGGAACAGAACCGATAGTGCATCGTCTGATTTCAGCCTCCTAATCATGTCACTTAGTGGGGGTCGATCGCTGTGTGAAGGCTGCTTTCAGCTCAAGTGAAAACTGCTGAACACACACACACACACACACACACACACACACAGCAGTTTTTGAATGAGGACAGGTTGGATAGAGATATTCATTGGCAGCTAGTTAGTCTCTAGTCTTGTGCTTTTTGTGCTGATCACTGCAGCTGTGCTGACTCTGTAACAACACATCAGCGTGGAGGATGTGTTGGCCAAATGACGAGTAGTACACACGTTTTCTTTCTGCAGCTCGGGGGGGATGTTGAAGCTGTCGCCACGCCAGCAGATCTGATTTATATGCATGCCATCGAATAACTGAGGCGGCGGGGAGTACAGTTATGTTGCCGCTCGTGAGATAAACATGTAAAATGCAGTCGTTACTTTTTTACAGTTTAGCTGAAGGCAGAGTTGTGCTTGTTGGCTGTGAACAGATTCTTGTGTTTCATGGAGTCTTTACCCTGAGGCTCCCACGCTGGTCACGCCTGTCACACAGATGTCTTGCTCCACAAATCACACGCATAGTCTGTAGAGAGACACACACACGAACACACACACACTAACACGTAGGCGACATGAAAGGACTCAGAAAATGAGTCTAGTCTGAAATACCCTTTTTACATCACATTTTCTCAACTCAGATTTAGGCCTATTGTTTCCTGCACTAGCGCTCTTCGCTGTGATTGGTCCGGATGCTTCAGGGCATCATATGTACAGAATCACGGTGTGATGCTGGATCGGACAGTTTCTGCTGCTGTCCGTGCAGGTGAGACGCATGTTTACACATCACGAAGCTCTGGCTGAGAGCCAGAATAGCATCGCTCAGTTACCATTGAAGCAGAGTTTGGACTGCAGCCAGCTCTCTCCCTCTCTCTCTCACACACACACACACACACACACACACACACACACAACTACACACCCATATATTTAGAGGATTTGTGAGGATACCAATTGACACACTGCGCTCCTTGGCCCGTTACCCTAACCTTGACCATCATAATTAACCTCAAACCACAAAGTCCTAACCCTGTAACAGCCCTTTGATTCAATAAGGACTGGCCAATTGTCCCTACTTATCCAAAATGTCATCATTCTAGGTCTAAAACCACACACCCACCCACACACACACACACACATGCAGGTGAGGAGTTCACTCTAGGGCGCCATGCTTTCTCATTTGACACAACCAATGAGAATAATGAGTGAGATTTGTGTTCATGTGTGTGCGATGGCCGAACTCATCTGTTTTAGTGTTTGCTCTCGTGTTGATCTGCATCTGTCTCTTTGTGAGAGCTGGAACAAGCATCGCACATGTGTGTGTGTTCCTTTGACGCGAGTGCGTACAGTACCGGTGTTTATTTGTGACTGTTAATTACGCCCCCCCCACCTCCCCTGTCTGCTCCCCAAATCAGTGCACAGCTGCAGGGCCCCCCGAGCACGGCAGCGCTGCATCTAATGTCTTATTATTCACGCTGTCTGTCTGCTCACCAGCCGTACAGAGTCTGGGGGGGGGGGGGGGGGGATGGAGGGGATCTGGTGACGGTGTGTGCATATGAGATGAGGGGGTTATGTATTAGCAAAGTGGAAATGGAGGGTTCATTCAGTCTCCTAATTCGTTGGCACTACTTAATTAAAAGCGATAGCATGGTGTGATTGGAGCAATTGATGGATGGAGACTAAGAGACGCAAATGTGCTTCAGGATCAGGGACATCTGTGTGTGTGTGTGTGTGTGTGTGTGTGCCAGCATGTGTCTGTGTCTAGAGAAGGAAAGAGGAAGTCATTACCTTTTAATCATATCCTCCTTTATTCCTTATCCTTTTCTCCCTTCTCTCCCTTTTCTTTCCTCATCCCCCCTTCTGTCTCTATATTACCCCCCCCCCCCCCCCCCCCCCCCGTTTCTCCAGCTGGCTCTCAGTGTCGAGCTCTTCCAGTAGGATGTGTGTCGCACAAATGATCCTAGATGTGCGTTCATGTGATTCAGTATGACTTGAGCTGTACAAAAGAATACATCTTCACACATTTGTTGTATCCTTGAGGTAAGAGGACATCTCCAGGCTTTATTGAAAGGCACTGCACATGCTGTGTTCAGCCGAGAGCTACATTCAGTCCGTGACTTTGAAGGAATACTTCAGCCGTAAAACGACCATTTGTCGATCAATTCCTCACCTTGAATCCTTGCATTCTTGCCTACCTCCACGGTGAACGGAGAATCCAAAAATGGAGTTGAAACCAGCAAAAGTTGAGCATTTGTTGCATGAAAAATGACTAAAATGATGAATTCATTGTCAAACTAGATGTTAACGACTCAACTGACTGACTAAAAGTTCAGCACAGGTAGCATTGCAGTGCTTTTCTATTGGAATAATTTCATTGTACAGGGGTTTTCCTGTTTCCACTCAGTCTATACGGTGTTTAACATGCACACTTGGGTAATAAGCCTGCTGGGACTGGTGTAGTACTCTGCGACCGGTTTGAACACAGGGAAGTGTTTCCCTCCACATCAAAAGGCTCCTCATCCCAATAAGGCCAATGTTATCTCAGTGTAGCTTCTCCTTCACTCTACAATACAGGCTTAAGTTTTCACAAAGCAACTTCATGGTGGAAATCATAGAGTCATCGTAGCAGTTAGAGACAATGTACCGGTATAATGTCAGGCAGGTAGCCCAGGTGGTTATTATGTCCTTCACGTCCGCTTCTATATTTTTCAGCGGTGGTCTTTGTCATGTTGTACAGTAAAAAAAAAAAACTCTAATGCTGTGGTTGACTGCATCAGTGTGGAAGCTTCCTCCTCACAGTGAAACAAGGTTTGCATGCTCTGTATCTTGACCTGTATAAACGTGTTGTAACAGGCGAACGAAGCCTCTTCTTTAGTTCTTGTACAGTGTGTGTGTGTGTGTGTGTGTGTGTGTGTGTGTGTGTGTGTGTGTGTGTGTGAGAGAGAGAGAGAGATTGGTATGTGGGAAGGTGGGGGGCAGGGGTCTGCTTTGACACCCTAATCCTGCAGCCTAGTTTGGCTTTGTGTGGAGACCTTAGCTGGGAGGAGAGAGGGATGGAAAGAGCAAGAGAGGCAGCGGGAGAAGGAGGGGGTGTCGGGGGGGGCAGTCGATTCAAGAGGGGGGAGTTGGGAGCGTGGAGTTTGAGAGAGGGAGGGGAGTGATGGGAAGGCAGATCGAGGGAGATGGGGTTCGCTCATTCTCCTGCTCTCACTATGAAAGGAAACAAAGGATGCTGAAGGGCCTGACTTATGTCAGCAGGACTTTATAGAGTTCGTCTGTTAGCCTGTTAGCTGGTTAGCCTTCGCTGACCTGACTGCCTGTATTCAGCCACTGGCCTCTTCTTCTCCCTCCATCCATCCGTGCATCTCTCTCTCTCTCGCTCTCTCTCTCGCTCTCTCTCTCTCTCTCTCTCTCTCTCTCTCTCTCTCTCTCTGTTGAAGACGTCTCATCGCTGCCCTGTGTGCTTCCCAGGCTTCTGCATGTGAGTTATTCTGCCTCAGTTTGTGTGTTTATACAATTTCACAGCGGCCCGATGTGGTCATTGCACACTGTACATTTTCCTGCAGCGTGGTTCGTGTTTTGTGTCATGTAGACAAGTAAGCCAGACATGTGGTTGAATCTGTGGTGGGGATCTGCTTCCTCTCTTCGCCTCTTGTTCATATCTCTGCTCCTTTTACTCGGCACTAACGGGTACATTTTCTGCATCTGTCAGACATAAGTGAGGAAGAGGTTGTGAGTAGAATATCACCTCTTAATTGGAACATTTAGAGGAATAATAGATGACCATAAACACCTGAAATAGATCTCATCTGGTCCTCAAATGAACTGGCCACAGCAAATATGCACTGGCAAAGACAAAATTACAGCCCCGGTCTCGGGTGAAGCTCAATCCAAATGCGTAAAGCTAACATTTGTATGCCGGAGAGCTAATGCTAAATGACAGCTGGCAACATCTGCTTTTGTTGGAGGCAACACAAAAAATGCTGCCCTGCCTTAATATTTATTTTCTTGTGGCTGAAGGGCAGACGGCTTGGTTTTTGGCTTGGCAGCAGTGTTGGCACATTGTGGGTCAGCATGGTGTAGGAACTGACATTAAGGGGGGGGGGGGGGGCATCTCTCTGGTGTCTGTCTCTTAGGAAGAGAAGTCGGCAGCGCGCCGAAGACGGGAGGGTTTTTATTTCAGGGTGAAGCAGTATTTTGGACTGTTGATTAGCAGTGGCTGTTATGGACAAAATGTGTCTCGCGCTAGTCAGCACAGCGTTATCGCGAAAGGGATATGTGTCTTTATTAATGTCTGAAAATAGATATGACAAATTGTTTTTCAGATCAGGCATTTTAGAGCAGAGATGATCAACAGAAAATGAACCAGCAAACTATTTTGACAAAGGATTCATTGTTGAAGTCCTTTGTCAACAAAAAATGCCCCAAATTCCACCTTGTCAGATGTGAAGATTCGATGAGTTTATTTTCTTCTATAAAAATAATCTGAAAATGTTTGAGTTTGGGACAGTTGGTTGAACAAAACAAGCAATTTCAATATGTCACTCTGGGCTTTAGGAAAATATGATGGGCATTGAAAAAGTAATTAACAGAAAATGAAAGTAATTAGTTGCAACCCCTAGTTGGTAGTAATGACTTTTGTAAAGTACAATATCTCAATATGAGGATTTAAAACAATACAAATATGGAATATATAAATTCTGATGTTAAATTATTACCAGCCCGAGTGTTACTTATCGTGGTAGACTCAGAGCCAGACACATAGTTAGTCTACCCTCATAGCGCTGCACACACACACACACACACACACACACACACACACACACACGATGTGTGTGTGTGTGTGTGTGTGTGTGTGTGTGTGTGTGTGTGTGTGTGTGTGTGTGTGTGTGTGTGTGTGTGTGTGTGTGTGTGTGTGTGATACCCAGGGACACAGTTTAGAGCAAGAGTCGACATCCCTGTCTGGCTA
Source organism: Melanostigma gelatinosum (assembly GCF_949748355.1). NCBI lineage: Eukaryota > Metazoa > Chordata > Actinopteri > Perciformes > Zoarcidae > Melanostigma > Melanostigma gelatinosum. The sequence continues at coordinate 17,986,568 of NC_136643.1, read as the reverse complement.
TTTACGGCCTCAGCTCCACTCAACAGCCATCAGTCAATTATACTCAATAGCCATCGGTCAATAAGACAAAGCAGTGACAGCGGGCACTCTTGCTGTCACAAGATTGACCAACTCGAGAAAAAAACTTCCGATGGACGGAGGTTCATATCCCAAGACTACAGCCCTAAAAATGTGGACATTAGACATGAGATCCCTTTGCTATTTCTATCTCCCCCCCACCCCCACAACCAAAACTGCCGCAGGTAATTAAAAAGAGAGGACAAAAGATGACTATAATGGTTCATGTGAAGAAGGTGAAGAGGTTAGAGTGGAGGGATGAAGGCCACAAAGGAGGTTGCTTTTGATGAAGGTAGATGCAGGTTGAGGAAAGAAAAACCAGCTGAGCCCCCGGGGACATTCTCCAACCATCACGACATGATAAATGCCTCCTCTCGCTCTCCCCCCCTCCCTCTCGTGCTTTTGTTCACCTCCCTCTTTGACACATTTGCTTTCAGTTTTTATTTACTCGTTCCCACCACCCCCCCCCCCCCCCCCCAGGTGCTTGTTTGGTGACACGCCCTTTCCCTTCTTCTTTACAGCTCAATTATGTGGTAAAGCCTGTCGTCTGCGCAGAACTGTGAAGGGGGTCAAGTGAAGTGTTTCCCACTCTGCTGTAAATATACTGTATGGCTACAGCTTGTCCCTTGTGACTGTGCTATTTGGTGTATGCGCGAAGCTTCCCTCCATCCATCGCTCCATCATTCTCTCTAACCCCCCCCCCCCCCCCCCCCCCCCCCCCCCCCCCCCCCCCATCAGTTATTCCCCAGGCGGCAGGCCACATATTGAACTTTGGATCCTCCCATTATTTCCTCTTACGGAGGCACTCGAAGCTCAAGCACAGAACGGAAATGGAGCATCTGTCTGTGACTTTGTAAACATGCAGACACGAATATAAGTGCATGCATATGCAAACGCACACTAAATATTGTAATCCTTTGGTGCCTCAGACTTTTTTTTGTTTTTGCATTTGAAGACTCCGGGTAAGGCTCATTGTTTACCATTGCATGCTTGAGTCCATTCCTCCATATTTAATGGCAAAGCGGTTTGTTCTCAGATGAATAGATTAGCTTCACCGAGACGTAACTTGATGGATCAGTGTGTACTAGGGGCCGCTTGGTCACCGGGGCTGCTAGCCAGAATTTGGAGCCGCCGCAGAGAATGGCCCTCTATTGTGCGGTTGTCAGGCTGGCTGGCTGCTGTAGTGCGCACACTCATACATGCTGGCATGCGCACAAACATATACTGATGTACACGCATACAAACAAGAGACACTCATCACCAGAAAGAGTCAGTGTCAGGTCAGCCGGCCCGGCCTGTGAACAGCGCTGTATTGTTGCCAGCCTCCAGCTCTCCTGGACATTTAACAGTGCGGGCATTCAGCTGTTACTGGTGACTCAGGACCAGTGCGGCAACCAGTGTGACCATCGACACCTGCCTTCACACTACCACACTGTTGTGTTCAAGAGGCTTGAGGGGCAAAGATAAATCAAGGATACTTCGTGTAGGAAATGTTGGAAACAACACATGATCATTGTACGTTGATAGGGGAAAGGTAAAAAAAACGCTTTTTATCAATTAATATAGGTGAAACACATCAATAAGGAGCAAGTCAAGTAAATATTCCCTATGGTGAGGTGAAGAATGGGACCAAATGGGGAGGGTTTTAATCAATTTGTTCTGTTCAGACATAGCCCGATTGAACTTATTGCCTTTTCACTTGACATCCACCCTAATGACCCCCCACTGAGAGCCTATAGAGATGAACATAAAGCACAGCGAGACCCCTATTCACTGGACTCCAGTGTTAACGTCCAAAACAATGCATACGTCACTTCAAGTGTTTGTTGACTTTGACACTTTGAGCCCGACTGTTTGACTGGCATATTTTCCACAAGAAACCTTTTTTCATTCATCCTTCGGGGTGTTTGAGAGCTCTTATATTTGTGTACTTTCTCATGGTTTGTGTGTTAGCACAATGACGTTTCTAATTGTGTGTGGGGAGACAACTGAGGGGAATTCAGTTAATGCTGACATCAGCAGTATTTTTTATTTTTGGTAAAAACACTGCGAGGGGAAATGTTCCCGCCGCATTGCATTTAAAAGATCAGACAAATGATCTTTTAAATGCCTCTTGCCTCGTCGATGTATCATTCGAGAAAATCGGAATGTCACTTCTAGTGTATGAGAGAGAGAGAGAGAGAGAGAGAGAGAGAGGAGAGAGAGAGAGAGAGAGAGAGAGAGAGAGAGAGAGAGAGAGAGAGAGAGAGAGGAGAGAGAGAGAGAGAGAGAGAGAGAGAGAGAGAGAGAGAGAGAGAGAGAGAGAGAGAGAGAGAGAGAGAGAGAGCAGGTAAACCCTCCTCTGGCCCGTGCCCCGTGTGCCGGTGTAACCAGCCTGGCAGTGTGATCTGCACGGCAGAGCAGCTAATGACTCATATCTCTGTCTGCCCCCCCCCTCTTCTTCTCTCTCTCTCTCTCTCTCTCTCTCTCTCTCTCTCTCTCTCTCTCTCTGTCTGTTCCTCTGTATTTCTCTGTCTCTATCTGTACAGGCGACATCACTCAGAAGGGCTATGAGAAGAAAAGAGGCAAGCTGTTGGCACATACATCCCACAGATACAAGGTAAGGCACACAGGCTGCAGGTTTATATTTTTTCCCCTCGCTGCCTGTTAGCATAGCAGTTAGCATTGTGTCCTGGCAGAGCAAACTAAATGGGAAAAAGAAGAATCTTATGATTTTAATAATGATTATTGGTGTGTCTTCGTTCACATACTGTGCGTTTTACATTTTTTTTAAAGAAAAATAAATCAAAAATAAAATCCCAAAACTTGAACAATCAGCATACAAAAAATCCAAAGCTAGTTTAGAAGTTGATTTTTAATATTAGCGCTATACGTTGCCATGAAGGATTCTATGGAGGCTTTGGACACATCTATGTAATTCATCGGGTTAGATTTGATACGTCTGCTGCTGTGCCCTTGGTTCTTTAACTGTGGTTCTGTTATCCTTGTGTCTGTTATTATTGCCACAGCCCTGCAGCAGCCATATACAGTATTATAGTGTTTGTAGGGGCCAAATAAAAATAGATGCTAAAACCAAAACAGTGAAGACAGACTGTATTGGAAATGTAAATATTAGGTGTCTCTGCTGGAATGATAACTGGTCAAGATTTTGTCTCATTTAATTGTTTTGTGTGCTTGCGTGCTGCGTTCATCACTAAGTTTCTGTCTTACAGAATGCTCATTATTTCGAGTGGATTGTTTGTTGAATGCAGTTTGTGCATATTGTACCTGCCATCCTGTCTTAGGCTGTAGGTGGTTGAGAAGAATTAACTTTGAAAAAACAAGGGGGCGTGAATTTTCCAAGATGTATGTCTCTACTTTTTATCGGCCTCTGGCTTTTGACTGTGCGTACATACACTTATACATCAATTCAGTGTATTTTTAGCCCCAGTTGAGCAGCCAGTCCAAATCATCTCCTTCATTCTATGTCTTTTTGTTGCTCCCTCTCCCTTCTTGTTGTCATGGATTCATATGTTTTCTTGCTGTCATTGATTGTTAGATCTACTCAGTCTGCATCCGAACACTTAAAAAGAAGGGACATGATAGATAACGTGCAGAAATAGATGGGCTATGGGTGACATTCCTCCAGCGGGATGAATGGATGTGTTGGGAGTTGGTAAATGAATGAGTGGGTTAGGGTTTAACAGCTGCAGGGTAGAAATAGGAGACCAATAGACTGAAAGTTTCTGAGCTCCATGCAAAATTTCGCAAGCCGTTTTACTGCCTTATATTTCACGGAAGTCAAAGATGTAGGAAAAGCTCTGTGGGGGAATTGTTGTCCATCCTCACTAAGAACACAGATGTATGTGTTGTCGTATCTTGAGTGATTTTGTTTTTGACATCGGGTTTCGATTTTCTGCCTATGAATGCAGTTGCTGTGTCCCAGCTCATTCAACCTGAATTTGTCATCCGTTCATTTATATTCGGCACGTGTCATTTCAATTGCTTGTTAATGTCTGCGATTCTAATCTGCAATCGGGTACTCGATGCCGGTCATTAGCCAAGCGTATTTGTTCTCTGAAAGAAGTGAGACACAGCACTTGTGTCATCAGCCGCCACACCTGTAAGTGTTCGGCATCAGACGGGTGCTAACAATTCATCAGGGAGCGCTACGGGCCAATAACAACATCTGCTGTGACGGAGCAAGCCTCTGATTGGCTCTGTGCGCTGTGTCTCAGAAGTGTGTTCTTCCCAGCAACCGGGTCTGGTGTCCTGGCTTGTTTATATAGACCTGTTTCCTGCAGGGTCTGGGGAAAGGCTGATGTGTGACTGGGCTGTCAGAGCGATATAAGGGACCAGCATAATATATTGATGTGTCTATCCATGCCCAGGGGATGCTGTGTGTGTGTGTGTGTGTGTATGTGTCAGACTCGTGCATTATGTGTCCTTAAATGACCTCGGGCCTGAATGAAGCGTGTCTAAAATTTGAAAGTGTTGTTGAACAGATTTAGTCAAAGCGTGTGTGACTGTTGCTCAGCATTTCCGTGTGTGTGCTGCTGCCGTCCGAGAGTTGCTGACAGTGTGGAGCTCGCTTATCCCCACTAAGCTGCTGCTGAAAAGCCAGGCGGGCTGATGGCCGTCTGGCTGGCCGGGTGTCTGACTGGCCAGCCAGCTATAGGTGTTGGATCTAGCTGGCTGAATGTGGCACGGGAGGACTCTGTCCTTTTCGAATGGTTACACTTGTAAAGACAGCCAAATATACACAAGCGTCAATCACTAGCCAATGATAGTAGGCGGCTTTGACTACATAAACGTTTGTCTGAAGTACATGAATATAGCTGGACTGTTAATGCGGAGTCCCTCATGTTGTGTCATCACTTTGAATGTGTTTGAATTGAACATCTTTGTAGCGATTCCAAACACTTCCTTTGGGGAAGGAAGCCTCTAAAAGTGGTCGCCATCAAATTACATTTGTGGATTCAATTTGTGGTCGTTGTACCTGGCTGGCTTGGTAATGCATCGCAATGAACTCAGTTGGCTATGTTTGCATATGATGATTTGCAGGGGTTAATGTCTCGTGTTACTGCATGTTTTAGCATCCAGTTATCAGGTTTCATTAAATGGAATAAAAGACGAGCTGTGTTCCCTGTATAACATCTCTGCAGGCTTCTAGTTCCGTATTCACAGTAAAATGTAGTGCATGTAGTTGTTCGTTGTGCTGCTGTTGTGAAGTATCTGTAAGTATAAAACAGACTGTGTTTAGGTATCGGAAAGTAGACTGAAAGTACAGGAGGGAACCGGCAGGAGGATGTGGAAACATGGCACTAGTTGGTCGCTTTAAACTGTATTTCCGTCTCTGTCTCACTGTTGGGAAAACATACCTTATGCAGCTGTCAGATGTATTGCTGATTCATAGTACAGAAGCTGTTACTTTAACGGCTTCCTGTTCCATTGTTTGTAAAGTTGTCCCTCTACTCTGCCAAAAATAACTGCTAAGGCCTTTCATTACTCAACACGGAAATACAAGCAAGTTGTGGGAAATGACTTCATTTGGTGTGTTCCTATAATATATTAGCACTACATATGATGAGAACATTTAGATCTTTAATATGCAGAACATAATATGCCATAATAGGGGTATGATGAAGATTTTCTGTCAATAATTAATGGGTTGGGTATTTTATCTGGATCAAACTTGACGTACAGTGAAAAGGGATTCATCTCGTTGAGTAATATTTGACATCCTCTGATGTATTTGAAGTATGTATACTTCCATAACATCAAACACACCAGTATGAGAGCATGAGAAGAAGAAGTGACGCCAATGGTAGAAGACTACAAATAGAGGTCGAACCACCACCTTCCTTCAGGCGGTAGTCTTGGGTTTCCCCTCTGATGTTAACCACTCGCAACGTAATGAGGCTCAAATGAGGATTGCGTAATCAAAAGGGTGAATCACTGCCCGTGTCACACGGAGCACAGGGAGGTTGACGAGTTTAAGCGTTTGATACTTTTAGAATGCTCTAGTTAGAAGATGTTGTGTGTTTGACATGCATGGTGCTGAATCACCTCACGTCTGTTACGTCTGTGTAATTTGCATTAGCTTGCCTTGGAAAGCTGGAAGGCAGCTGGATTCATTTAAGTGAAGACTTTCTCAACTCCAAGCTACTGTATTAGAAGAAAGCAGCCTAAATAGGGATGACCATTAAGCTATACTTGATTTAGTCGAGCTATATTCAGGACATATGTCCAAGGCACATTCTGCGAAGAGTGTATCTGCTCATATTTCTGCTTTAGAGGAAGGTATGCATTTTGTTTCTGTCCTGTTACAAACTGTTCCCTCCCTGCTTTGGGTTTGTCTCTCTACAGGTGTAGATCCTTCTCTGCAAATTGACAACAGGATCCAGGCCTCCTCCCAAGCCGTTCTGCCAGGTTCCAAACACAACAAGTCCCGGGCAGCCAACACCCGGGATGAACGCTTCAGATCTGGTAATCATGTCTCGAGACACTGCCTCGCAGTTTGAAATGCTTGGTGTTCTTCTTTTATGCCGTAGCTTAACTGCGTTGTGATGTGTTCTCTTAGATTTGCACACAGAAGCCGTCCAAGCAGCTTTGGCAAAGTACAAGGAGAGGAAGATGCCAATGCCCTCCAAGAGACGATCTGTGTTAGTTCAGTCCTCTGTTGAGGCATGCACCCCGCCAGGTGAGGCCTCTGTTCCAGTAACACTGTTCACCAAGGGCAGGGTTTATCCTGGAGACACACAGTCTCGGTTAATGCTTGCACTGGGTTGTTTCCGTGTGCTCTCATGAGCATTGCAGTGTAGGATGCTGGCATCTCTGTTGTGTCCAATGGTGGAAGATGATGTTGTCAAGCTTTTGCTACTGGAAAGAAATATGCAATTTGATGAATGTGTCCATTCTGTGTGACTCAAAAGGGCCCAGTTCTCACTGTTGTATTCCCAGGCAGACCTTCCCACATGAGTTGCATAATGGATGCATAATCAGATTTTTAACATAGTCTCAAAATGTCGACCTTTCGCATGCTTTTATAACAGTTTTAGTTGTGTGGGCCAGTCATGTTACTGTGTTCTGCAGCTTTTCTTGGTTGTGATCTTTAATTAAGGCCCAAAAACATTTTTTTTAAATTGTTATTTTTGCACAATTGTTTCCAAAAAAGGTATTTAATTAATCTTTAATCAGTCGGTAAGATATCAGTGCAAGATTTGATGACAACAAACTGTCCAGTCTCTTAACACTGCAGTGGCTTTATCATTGGTGTACAAGAGTTAATTGGTGCGGGGCCTTAGAGCCTCATGTCTTGGGCAAAGAGAGAGAGGACACAGCGGTGCAGCGAGTAAACGGATTAAGAGCTCAGACATTGGGGTTTAAACAGGAGAAGGGGGGGGGTCTCTTCATGTCCACTCTGAGTGATCTACTGAGATGAAGTACATACGTTGGTATGGCTAACAGATCCACAACATCATGTACTGTGTACATACAATATCATTTGGGGCTCTGCTATGTTTTCAAGGCGAATAGCAGCTGCGGGTATTCGTGTGCACACAGTGGCATGGTTATGTTACTTACTTTAACATTTGATCTGAGATTTGAATTGAAATGGTTTCATTAGACTGCATTCGCAAAATTTTCATCAGGACGTAATAAGGTGGTGGATTTATTGGATTTTCTGGCCACTAATGGTGCTGTTAAGTAATATTTAGAGGAACACGTCCCCCTACTGTTGGTATCTGTATCTGTTAACCTTCTCCTTTTCCATCTCTTATCTTGCTAATTTGTGGCTGGTTTACATCCGGTCACACTACGTGTCTGAACGCTCCATGTCTGATTGTGAAGAACCAGTAGTAATGTGAGCAAAAAAAATAGTTTACTGCCAGACCTGTCATTCAATCCACTGTGGCGTGATTGGACGGTAGAAGCCTTATTCCAACAATGTACAGTAAACGTAGCCAATGTACAGACCAACAGTTACAACAACCCATTCATCAATGCCTGATTAGATTTATGTATGTTTAGCAATGCTAGCGGCGTCACCCTAGGAATGGCAATATTGGTCCGTCAGTCTACTATTTGGTTCCAGAGTGAAATATTGATGAAATTTGGAACAGCCATTCATGGTCTCCAGAAGATGAAGTCTACGGTCTTTTGCCTAATTTCCACTGCACTATATGGCCGTGACGCGCAAGTGACGACTTTGGTGGCAATTCTCTCAGGCCAATCAGTGGTCTGCAGTGTTTTAACTCCACATTCCTATATCTTTTCTGCTCGCTTGAAACCTCGACGGATGTGATTACAAAAAAGGTACCAGGTACTATCCACACCTTTTGCCAATGGAAAACCAAAAAAAGAACAGTTCGAAGCCAGTCAAGCGATCTGTGCCGTACCATGCAGGGTAAATTCGGCATTTGGTGATCTCCTGACTTCTCCTTTAGCACCACCATGAGGTGTACATTTTTGCTTTTGACAACTATTGGAAGTGTTTGCCATGAAATTTGGTTGAGACATTCATTTTCCACTCCGCATGAATTATAAACATTTAATTTATCTGTCCAGTGCTGGTTTAGAACTAAACTCAGGCACAAACCATTATGAAGATTCTTCAACCAATTCACGAACTTAACTGCCAAGCTCAAGCTTTAATAATATACCTGTCTTTGTTTGCTTGAACATAACATTTGATTAATGCACAAGAGTAACTGAGACCAGTTTATATTCCTACCTACCTCCACATCTCTCATCACTGACTGTCTTTCTCTAGCTCACTCTTTACTATTTGCTATCTATCCCTTTGTTTGTCTGTTTATCTGTGACTCATACCTCTTTTTCTTAATTAGTTTCCTTCCCATTATTTCCTCCTCTCTATTTCTACTTTGCATTTGGTCTCTGATCCCCTGGTTCACTCTCCCTCTGTGGAACTTTGTCAAGGTTACTGAGATTGGGAGAGAGATTGGACGGAGGCAGAGGAACAACAAACAGACTCATAAATGCGAGATAACCACCATGAGTCCGCTGGTTGTAGAGACATTCAATTCAAGCTTGTTATGATCAAACCTCCTCCAGCCTTCCGTTGGCAGCCTCTGCAAAGCCACTGGAGAGCCTAACAGTCATTTGAAACGTTTCTCAGTTGATGGACTTTACTTGTATTTACATACTGTGAGTGAGTAGGAGGCAGATTAATTGCAAGAAGGCTCATTACTTTAGAGAACATCTTCAGGCATGTGCTGATCACACACACAGACTTAATCTCTGTTTTCTAAATGTCTCTCTCTCTCATCCTCTCATACCCCCTTTCTTCCAACTCAAACCTAGTTCTGGTTCTGGGCTGGTGCCAGTTCACAGTTGGTTCGACGAGTGAATCTTCTAAGAACCAGCTTGCTTTCACACAGGCTAGAGACCCAAGTCATCACGTCACCGTCTAGGCCAACTTAAAGCAGAACAATGACGGACTACATCGTCACTTTACAAGTGTTGCTTCTGGCTTTGCAAGCCTACATCGGCATCCAAACACCTTCACGTTTATCTTGACTTTAGGACCACAGTGTAAGGAGACTGTTTGTCTTTTCCATGGACCACTGGTTTTATCTTATGTCCAGTTTCCCTGTCCAAGAGCTTTTATATTCTTTTTTTTGTTTGCTGTCGAAACACGCAAAACTGGTTCCATGTTCTGTGATAGGTTTTCCACGTTATTTTGAAGGCTTTGTTTTGTAAAGTATGTGGTGTATAAGACGCGTGAATGAGTTTCGTTGTTTATATGGGTTGCTGCTATTTACTTCGTTAAGCATGAATAAAGTGGAGAAAGTGTGAACTTTCTTGGTGATTTTTGACCGTTCAGCCCTTTCATTACGCTCAGTTCTCTGCAGAATGCAAATCTCAGACTGGCCTGCTCTTGTGTAACGTCAGTGGTTCTGTTGTCGAAAGAGCAGGCGTTTCTGGGTACTTGGCAGATGAAATGGAATGTGTTCATTTTGAATGATCCTGACTTTCCTTTTGAAGTTGTTCCTGTTTGAGCTATTTTGAGTTGTTCCTGTTTGAGACCAACTGCTCACGGCTGTCTCAAGGGAGAGACGGTAAAATCATCAGTGACTGTGTTTCAACCCAAGCAATAACTTAAGCACACACCGCACTTCCAAAGTATTATACCAACACTATAAAGGAAATTTGGTCAGGCTAGTTTAGGTTGTCTATGTATTTTATGCAAGTACAGAATTCATATTTTTTTCAAAACCCCTTCAAGCAAGAACACCAGTTAGCTCACAACGTTCTTATAACTGCCTCGTTATAGCGACTGTATACTTACTATATGGATAGTTTGCACCATAAATATTTCTCTTAAAAAGCTGCCTTTGTTAGTTGTATTCCTTTGTTCTTATTGATATTCCTTTTTCTTGCTGTCGTCATCTACAAATATGAAACACTGGTCTGTTTGTTGTCAAAGTCTATGACACTTTGTCATTCATATATAGTGCACCTATTGTTGCGGTGAGCTGTCTTTATGACTATATGTTCTTAATATGGCTACATTTATAGGCACTATAATACAAGCATCCCTCAGCTCAACATCTTCCATCTCCATTGAACCCATCTGGCCATCCCACCTGCTTATATGTACTCTCTCCAGTATGTATAAGTAAAATAATGCATCATCAGCATGTCATCTGAATCCTGCAGCCCCATATCGTTGTCCACTGTTGTGACGTTGCCCTGTCTTGACCTGTCAAACACAGACACCTCCTCGGCGTCGGAAGACGAGGGCTCACTCCGCCGGCAGGGACGTCTGGCCACCTCGACGCCCTACCAGGGCCACGGCCACCCAGCCGTTGAGCACTGGTTTAACCGTGTCATCCAGGGTTCGTCCACCTCATCCTCCGCGTCATCCACCTCATCCCACCCAGGAGGGAGATCCGTCACCACCACCAACACCACCTCCCACGCAGCCCTCAACGCCAACGCCGCAGCTACCGCATTGGCCGACTTTATGGCACACACCCAGCTAGGTCAGTAGAGACACACACGCAGTCTTAACACGCCATCAAATGACGGCTGCTCAATCTGTATGTTCTTGTCCCCTTTTAATTCATGCAGCGCTCTAATTCTTGATTATCGCCAAAACTGTCCGATTAACGAGTTACCCGTCAGTCTGTTTAGCGAAGTATTTTCTCCTCTTCGTTTATTTGTAAAAAGTGTAAACAGGAACCAGAACTAAAATGCAACAATGTATCATTTTTCTTCCTCGGTCCCGACCAAATGAACCTCACTACAGGAGTGAAAACACCCTTAATGTACATCTCTCTCATTGCTCGTCTCGGTCTGCCATCTCACTGTCATTCAGTCACGTGAAAGGGCTCACAGCCGCAATGCGAGTCCCAAGCGAGTTAGTGAGAGTCAGTGGATCCATCTTCATTCGTCTCTTATGCAGCAGCAAAGTGAGCTGGCGTCTTGCTTGTGTGTGTGTGTGTGTGTGTGTGTGTGTGTGTGTCTGCTGGCAGAACGATATCCTGTTAGGATGGAGCTGTCAGATTTCTGTCCACCTTGTCTCCCCTCAAGGTTGCCGTCATAAAGTAGCAGCAGTGACTGGTGCTGAATGAAGCTGTAAATAAATCTCCCGTATTATCCTGTTCCTTGACCCCTCAAACTATGATTCTGTCCGTCATTCACTTCAGCAGTAGACAATGACTAGAAGGCCATCACACTTTTTGAAATGACACGTGTGCTGTGCACATGGCATATTAAATCAATACAATAATGCATATGTTATTAGGGTTTTTCTAGTTTAGCCCTCATCTCTCTATAACCTCGATTAACACCGGACTCTCCACTTGCAGATGACAAAAGGCTTTTAGCCTCTCAATCAAGTTCCAAAGCTGTCAGATCTGTTTGTTTGCAAGACCATGAAGTAGATTTTCATTTCGTAACCATCGGAAATAGGCCTGGCGTTTGACCTTTTAACCCCCGACGCCCCACTCATCACAGATAACCACTCGGCGCCCCCCGATGTGACGGGGCTGTCGGAGCGCTCCTCGCTCCATACGGAGCGTCCCCAGGTGGCCTCGGTGCGAGGCGTTTCCCGGGGCTACAACCACCACATCAGCGTCATGGAGACTGCAGATGGTGAGTTGCCTACTCTCTCACGCAAACACACACACACACACACACACACACATACACACACACAGACAGAAACCCGGTCACCTCCCTATCTCCCCTGCTGTCTGTCCCTCTGTCTTCTGCTTCATAAGTCTGCCTGTCAGACTGCCACAAGCTGCTGACTGACCCTCTCATGTTATTAGAGATTGAGTGCATACAATTAACAGCCACCAAACATCATCCATCATTCAAGGAGCACAGTCCAGTATGCACCTAATATTGCCAGCAGTTGCCAGATGGGTTATCGGATATATTGGCAGTTGGATGCTGTGCAGTGTAGAGATGGGTAACCAGTGAAATCAATGTACAGCTGAACTAAATATGTTTTCCTGGCATGAGGTCAACTTGTGTCATGCGCTAAGAGAGATGTTTTTACAGTGTATGCACCAAGTTTATTGTCTTCGGAGGGTTACCACAGATGATAATCTTGTCGAGCAGCCGTTAAAAGCAGCGCCAATGAGTTCCTGTCTCCCTTCCATCCTCACTCATTCACCATCAGAGCTGAATGCAGCTTTGAATTAACGTCCAATGTAAGAGCTAGCTGCGAGAAAACTGGAACAGTGCTTCAGCAGATCGTTTACCTTCCTGCCATCCATCCTCTGTTATCAGGAATGTGTGCACCGTCTGGGTTTTCACTGCTAATAAATGCAAAACCAGCCCACCTGGCTGACACATAAAGGGGAAGAGAGTTTTAAAAGATGTGAACAGTTACATTTTTATCCCTTCTGTTCGGCTGTTTTGTGTTCAAGATGTTTCGAAGCCACGCTGCCTATGCAGAAAGGAGTCATTAACAAAAATAGCAAAAAACTGCAAGAAATCCTATCTTTGTTGTACCACAACAACGGTATGTGTCTTTATCGCTTTACACGCCTGCTCCCAGCTGTGCCTGGCTGCAGGTAGAGTCTTCTATCACGCGTTCACACTCACACACAAAGTTAGCAGGACTGTTTCATTGACATCCTGATGTGTCTCTCCTCCAGGCTGTGAGTGGAGAAGTGAAGGATCCTTCAGTTTAATGGATGGTATTTATAACTGTTCTTCCAACTCTATGGCAGTCTTCTACGTGTGCACTCTGCTGCGTGTGCATTTGTGTCTGTGTGTGTTTCTGCCTTCGCCTCCACTGTCAGGTCTAGCACTTGTCCAAAGTGTGTGTTTTTCAAAAATATATGCAAAGCTGCAGTGAATTTAGTCTTTGGATACCTTTGTGTGTGTGTGTGTGTGTGTGTGTGTGTGTCTGTATAGCAGAGTGTTTTGCAGCATTTATAGCATCTCCAAGTAATGTCTAAGCATGCTTTGCAAGTTGATGATGTTAAAGCAGATTGTTTGAAAAGGTGTTTTCCATGACAGGTGCAACTATTCATTCGGGGTTATGAATAATTATCATGTCGACACGCTGGTTTCTGCGCTCGCACTGAAACGCTGAGACTTGTCAATTTATGTTTCTCACTACGTTATGTGACACACGCTTGTTAGCCTGTAGCCACACAGTGGGCTCTTTGATGACCGTCGTCTTTGCACTGTTGCCATTTTGATAACAACACACAGTTGGGAGTAGAGAACATGCCACATGTTAAACTTTGGTTCCATCTGGACTCGGTTACTGACGCTGTATGTGTTGGTTTCCTGACGGAGCATGCATACTGTGGTGCTTTTTTGTCAACAAATCCCCAAAAAAGACAGAAACAGACAATGAATCCTACTAACAAGTGTTGTCTGCGTATCCAAAGTCTGATATAGCGTATTCCTCTGTGTCTAGACCTCAAATGTTGTGCAAAGACAGTTAAAAACACAGCAGTGAGCCACTCCGTTCCACTGGGTGACATTTTTCCCTCCTTATGATGAACATATTCACCGTAGTTCATTTTCAGTCAATCCAACGCACTCCGTCCTCACTCGAGCGCCACATGTTCATTAATCCGCAGCTGAAACATTGTCCTCAATCAATGCTCCTCCGTTTTGAGTAATTTAATGAAGAACTTCAGCGCCCTGCTGTTTTTGGAGATGACTTACTGGAAATAAAACAATATATTGTGAGACATTTTTGAATAATTACGGCTTCGGTAGTAACAAATGAGCTTTGGGCTTAGAGCCACAGACAGGGTAAGGAAGTCAGAAATATTAAGAGATGGACTCACACATTGTTGGTTTTGGTCTGTCAGTGGGATCATGAACAGTAAGAAACATGTAGTATAGCCAGCCTTGCTCTTTATCTACATCTCAGTTATGGTCTTAGCTTGTTGTTAATGCCACTCTGTCATATATGCACGTTACTGCGAAGACCTGGTGTGCCATTTAAAATAAGTAAATAAACAAGAGCCAGTAATTTAATGACGTGGGTGGATATATTACGAAATGATTAAACTGTTAATTATACTCATCAGCACATGCGGGTCCTGGTTAGCTGTGATATTAACGATGACAGCACGTGAGTGGGTGGGGTTCGGGGGACCTCAGATGCAGTCCTGTGTGTCTAGGGCGTTCTAGTTGGCCCATCAGGTGCAGCGCTGACCCCCACACGTCTGCTCCCAGTGCATCTGTCCCTTCACGAGGAGGCACAGTCTGTCTGAGCCAGGCTTATTATAGTAAGATAGATCCGGCGAGCTTCGTGCAGCTGTGGCCTTCGTCTCCTGTGGCCGTCTGGAATGTGTGACACAAGACCACCGCTCCCAAACTAAGTATGAATTCATGTGAAGGAAATGATTGCCCGATGATGATTACAGTCTTCGCACCCGTGTCTAAAATGTGAGATAAATCTAACCAGGCACCTCTCGTCTTCTCTCACGCGCCTTCATTTGTGTTCTTATGTCTTCACAAGGCTCCATGTCTCTGCGATGAGGCTTTTTTGAGCATTGCATTTATGTTCAGCATGTCTAACACTTTAACACTTCACATGACTTGTATATCATTTGACTCGACTGGGGTGTAGTTGGTTGTAGCCTCCACATTTGTGGATTGTGCAGAGCGTATATGTGAAACAGACACCTTTTTAGACACTTCATGAATGACTTAATGCAGGGAGGACATCTTTGTTGCTAGGCAGCAGGTGAGGAGGCTCCTCACTTTCTGCTTTATTTAACCTGTGAGGTTTGTCGGTGATTCTAGAGAGCATCTGGACTGAGAGACAGTAACCCTTAGACCTCCAGGTGACTGTAGAGGAGCTCGTGGTCCACTGTTTGGTTGTCTTGTGAGTGACAGCCGGTTGTCCTCTCGAGCACCGCATTGACCTTTTCGCTTTTCTTTTCTCCTCTTCCATCTTCTTCTTCCTTCATCCGTCTCTCAATCATTCTGTCTACATTTCTATCTATTTCCACGCCACATAATCTTCCTCTCCATATCTCTATTTCTCTCCATTTCATCACCATTGTGTAGGTGTTCCAGTCAACAGTCGCGTCTCCTCCAAAATCCAGCAGTTGCTCAACACTCTGAAGAGACCGAAGCGGCCGCCGTTGCGAGAGTTCTTTGTCGACGACTTCGAGGAGCTTTTGGATGGTAAGCTGCCCTGAAACTAATTACATGGCTTCTATTAAATCAATAATTCATGAAAAAGAAAAGCATCCATCTTTCTGTGCTGCGATCAGCATACTGATCAGAGATTTCAGCAGTTAAAGGCTGTATGTGATTCAAACACTCTTTTGAGTGCGTCAGCCACGTCAGCTTTAAGAATTTGTCAAATTTCCTTCAGCGGAGTTTTCCAGCTTCCACCGAGATAAAGAATGTCCTGTTGCCCTCGCCACGCCTCACAAATACACAGTCGGGGAACACTTTTAGATCAGCGGTGGTCATTTTGTCTCTTGGTGGAGCTTAGACCACCAGGTGTGTTAAGGGAGTGGTTAGGGAATCCAGAAACACACACACAGTGGACCAGCCCTGTCCAACCATTTCCTCCATTCCAACCAGCCCATCGTGGGTTTCGGCTGGCTCTCTGCCAGGCTGAATAAACACGATGAAAATAGAAAAGCGGCAGGAATAGTAATGCATCAGCAGGAAAACACACAGAGCTGAAAATGGCAACAGGCTTGACACCATTTGTCAAGGATAGAGGTGTTTTATTTGGCGGGGGACATCTTGCCAGCTCAGTTTAAGCATTCCTGAATTCCTCTTACCGGAGTTCAGGAGAGTTTGAGGGGAGAATAGTGATGGAGAGATGGAAGTCAAATCAAAGAGCAAGCATGGTGCTAGGAGGGAGGGAAGGTGAAGGATAAAGGGAGCTACAGCTTATTGAAAGGCGCAGGTATCTCTAAGTTTCTAAGGAATTGGTATCTGAGGCAGCTAAGACTGATAAGGACAGAACCCAGCTCACATTTAATCCTCCAGCTTCCGCTGTCTTTCAGTCCTCACACTCCTTTAACACAGTTGTATTATTGAGAAACTCACCATTTATTTGTAAATCACTCAACCAAAAACTTTGAACCACCCCTCACTCTGGTGTCCCCATTCTCCTCCCCATTTAGTTCAGCAGCCAGACCCCAACCAGCCAAAGCCAGAAGGCCAGCACATGAGTGCCCTGGAAGGAGAGCCTCTCGGGGTGGTCAACAACTGGCCTCCCTCCTTGCCAGCAGCCTTACAACGGTGGGGCACGACTCAGCCCAAGAGCCCCTGTCTAACGGGACTCGACAATGCTGGCAAGCCGGTCTACACACTCACCTATGGTAGGTATGGTAGGAGATGGAAAAGCAGTATCACCTCTTGTCATGCGTTCTATCTGGGTTTTCTCTGTAGAAATAATGGACAAGGAAGTGCCTGCGTCTGTCTTTTACATACGCTATTTTGTAATCTGCTGCTGTTATCAGCTGTTGTGTGTGTGTTTTTATGTGGATCTGGGGGTTGTTGAATCAAATTAAATATTTGACACTGGACGTTCACCTCTGCAGGTAAACTATGGACCCGCAGTCAGAAACTGGCCTACACGCTTCTTAACAAGCTGAGCACCAGAAATGAGCCTCTGCTCGTGCCCGGCGACAGGGTAAGTCGTGAGACGAAGGTGTGTTCGGTGGTGGTCACTTCTATGATACATTCCTTGTTGCATTTTAGGTATTTGGCTGAAGCTCCGAAACCAATATTCAGCAAGTGCGAGTTTGTATTTCCCTGGACATGAAGTGTTGAAAATGAAATGGGGAAATGTTGATGGCTAGAAGGTCTTATTATCAAGTATTTGATATTTCAGATTTTAAAAAAGGCTGCAGTTTTCAACCATCAAGGTCTTATGTGATTTCTTTATAACATCACAAGCTCATTACTTGTGAAAGGAAGCAAATGTTTGCTCCCATGACACATTCTACACACCATGCCCCTTGCCTCCTATACTTAAACTCAAAACAGGAACTGCATAGCATCCTACTGTAACATATTGTGTCTGCGTTACACCTGTAGGTTGCACTTGTTTTCCCCAACAACGACCCAGTGATGTTCATAGTGGCCTTCTACGGCTGTCTCCTGGCAGAGCTGGTACCTGTGCCCATCGAAGTGCCGCTGACCAGAAAGGTAAAGGCAAATACAGTCTCCTGGGAACGTGTGGACGTGTTTCGTGTGAGCTGGTCTACATAAACACAGAGGAGCACTAGTGACGCCTGCTGGACAATTGAACCCTAATGAGAGTGTTTTAAAGTTGTGCACAGTTGCTTCAATGTAGATGTCTACGATTTATTCCAATCTCCCAGAACATCTTCCATGATAACAAACGCAGCAGCAGCATTTTCTGTTGAATGTTCAAATTTTGTTGTGATGCATCCCAGTTTCCAGCACATTGTCAACTCAAACTGAACCAAATCCACCCACGTTAGTCAGACAGTCTGAATATTTATGCCTGTTCTTGTTTGCAGTTCCAGTCAAAATATTAGATCACAGGCCAACTGTTCTTGGGAGTCGGACTCATTTTTGCTTTCTCTCTCTTTCAATCGTTTTGCTGCTTTTTCTCTCCCCTTTCTCCTCCTGATTCTGTTTTGATGCTACCCAGTATCTCACATTTTGTTCCTGCTTTTGTTCAGCGTGAATCTGTCTGTAATTCCTGCTACGAATGGGCTTTGACGCTCCGCAGTAGAGTTTTTAATGGTGATTAGCCTTCAATCTGCGTTCTTACCTGCTGCTTCTCTGATGTGCAGTGCTCTGAAGTTTCTTCTTCAGTCATCGTCCTTCTTTCTCTCCAGGACACAGTTCCCACATTCCCTCAGAGCATCTCTCCTCAAAGCCTTCCAGTTCTGAATTTTCTCTCTCTTGATGATTGTTGTGTGACAGACACTGATTGCCAAAGTTTTTGCCACTATGAACTGTCATCCTCTTTGGTCCCCCAGGATGCAGGGAGTCAACAGATTGGCTTTCTGTTGGGCAGCTGCGGCGTCACGTTGGCATTAACCACCGACGCCTGTCAGAAAGGCTTGCCCAAAGCACAAACGGGGGAGGTAGCCACTTTCAAAGGTACACGCTCTCCTTTTGACTCTCTGTCTGTATCGTTACATTTGGTTTGAACTGACTTCATGCCTCCGTCTCTGCAGGCTGGCCACGGTTGCTGTGGTTTGTGACAGATGGAAAACATGTTGTGAAGCCTCCGAAAGACTGGCATCCTCCGATACGGGAAGCCAGTAATGACATAGCTTACATAGAGGTAAGTGTGGTTTCATTGATGTAACCAGTGAAGAAAATATAGATTGGTTGTATTTTAATTCACATTTGATATATTTAAAAAAAATGTTTTTTTGGGCTATAAATCTTTAGCTTTTCTTTTTCATATAATCCATGTCAAATGTTTTTCCTTGTTTCCTTCGTCCAGTATAAAACCAGCAAGGAAGGAAGCACCATGGGGATCACAGTGTCTCATTCAGCCATGCTGGCCCACTGTCACGCCCTCACACAGGCCTGCGGCTACACTGAAGGTAAGGAGGACGGACTGCATGAACCTACTTTTGAATCTATGATATTATAGATTTGTTTTTCTTCGCGTTGCTCACACATCTCATCGGAGTATAATTACAGTCTGGTTTGATAAATGCAGCCGCTCAGCTGGTTGTGTTTCTGTCTGACAACGTAAGGCACCTCCTCTCCTCCAGTGTCCTAGTTTTGCTGTAAATAACTCCTGACTGCACCAGCAGCCCCCAGAGACTCTCCAGGTCTGTTTCTGAAACTTAGTTTGGTGCTTCACTGAATACAATACTGCCGCAATCAGGATGTATTCATCATTACGGAGCTTGTTTTGTATTAAAAGTAACTGGATGTTGTGCGATTGCTTTCGTACAGAATATGAATGTCAGATTAAATGTATCGAACCGTAATCTTGGCAAAATCTCTTTTTTTAATTGCAGCTGAGACGATAACCAATGTCCTGGACTTCAAGAGAGAAGCAGGATTATGGCACGGCGTTCTTACTGTGAGTGGTGTTGAACCATGTGGTTAAGCTAATCGGAGGGTTATGTAACAATTCATTCTAATGTAATCCTGAAACACAACTCAAGAGTTTGAAACCTGTAAAAGTATTCTGTTTCTTCGAACACATCCTCAAACCAGCTCTGGTTCCAAACATGCTGTGGAAGTTACACGTTCAAACTCCTGAAAATGAAACGGTAGCGCACACCATGTTTTCTTCATGCGCTTAGCACGAAGTGATAAGATCTCGTCGTGACTCGCAGCTGGTTTACAGTGACATCATGTAGTTATGATACATTTCAGACATAGTTTGGTGCGTGAGCGTTGCTCGTCTGTTCTCTTGGCAGAGCGTCATGAATCGGATGCACGTGATCAGCATTCCTTACTCCCTGATGAAAGTCAACCCCCTCTCCTGGATACAGAAGGTTCACACGTACAAAGGTGAGGATCGATCCAGCTTGGCATCTGTCACTTTTCACCGTTACTCTTCTCGTTGCCTCTCAGCCCAATGAAGAGGGAACTAATCTGTAATCCTAAACAAGAGCCCATTTGACTTTTAGAGAGAGTCTGTTTTAATTCTCACTGCACGTCCGAGCCATAGACCGAGCTTTGCTGAGTCACCTGTTGGCAACTGAGTCAGACTGTGCTTCTATTTGCTGTCAGATTTTGTGATCTGCGATTGGCCGTCAGGCTGAATGACAGGGATGTTGATTGGGTGATTGTCTTGTGAGCCTGTCTCTTTGTCTTCGTGTCTCTGTTGCACAGCGAGGGTTGCAGTGGTGAAGTCGAGGGACATGCACTGGTCTCTGCTGGCCCAGAGAGACCAAAGAGACATCAGCCTGAGCTCCCTGCGCATGCTCATCGTAGCCGACGGAGCTAACCCATGTGAGTCCACCTGCAGATTCTCACTCAATAAACCCTGAAGCCACAAGAGATTATCATTGATTTGTTGTGTTTGCTCGTATATGGTTGACTGTCTCTGTATGTGTGCATGTATGCGTTATCACAGGGTCGATATCCTCCTGCGACGCCTTCCTCAACGTGTTTCAGGCACGTGGGCTGCGACCTGAGGTGATCTGTCCATGTGCCTGCTCTTCAGAAGCCATGACTGTCGCCATCCGCAGGTGAGCTGCCGTTATTGCACCGTACAAGAACAACAGCAACCTGCCGCCGCTTTTCCTTACCGCGCTATTAAATCCCACTGCGTTACATTTGCTGGATACTGCAGGGAGAGGAGGGAGATTTGTGCTTTTTTTTTTTAACACGGAGACGAAGTGTAGGATGTCTCAGCTTTTTGCTGATCACAGAGCTTAGTCATGGAGAAGGATTAGGGTGACAGGCAGACTAAAACAAATACGCTTTAAATAAGCAATTTTTGAATGAGAAAGGCCTTTTTTGAGAAATATGTCAGTCTGGAAATGTTCTAATGGATCCAGAGACTGTATCTCACAGAGTCACATGGTTTTCATATTTTACCAAAACCGTATGCCTCATTTGAAGGTGTCAGTACTGCTGCAATGGAGAGAATATACTAAGGCAGTGGATGGCTCAGTTTAACAAAAGCTGTATTGACGAACTAAGATAGAACTGGCACCATATGTTTCGTTTGCCAGAAGGGCAGAGGAAATGAAGAGGAATGAGAGACAGCTGTCTTTAACTGCAAGTCTTTCCATGTTCACGAATAACGAGTGTAATTTAAATGATGTCTTGCAGACCCCCAGAAATGGGTGTTCCTCCTCCGGGGAAGGCGGTGCTGTCTATGGGTGGGCTGAGCCACAGTGTGATCCGTGTGGACACGGAGGAGAAACTCTCTGTCCTTACAGTGCAGGATGTGGGACAGGTCATGCCTGGAGGTAAGTACACTGCGCTGCTCATTAACACTTTGCTGCTGTAAATGAGTTTAATGCTGGAGATTAAGATGAAAGATGGAATTTTGATATGAACAGAACTGTGTTTAGACATCTGCCTTAAATGTAAATGTTGTTGTTCCTGATGTCCCACCCTCCTGTCATCACTGTGTGTCTCCAGCTCTGGTTTGTGTGGTGCGGGTGGAGGGGACACCCTATCTCTGTCAGACAGACGAGGTTGGAGAGATCTGCGTGAGCTCAGGTAGCACGGGCATAGCTTACTACGGCCTCCCGGGCATGACCAAGAACATCTTTGAGGTCAGTGTCTTATTTCTGGAATTTCAAACACATGCAGAGTGCAAAAGCGTTTGTCTACTTCCACCTATAGAGATATTTTGCACTTCGTTCACACATTTGAACAGTGCTATGTTTATTTGCAGACCATCCCAGTAACATCATCTGGGATCCCCATCAGCACCAGACCATTTACCAGGACCTCACTGCTTGGCTTTGTGGGGCCGGTAAGTTCCACCTCATTATTATTTTACTTTGATGTCTTATAGCATTAAGATAACCCTGTTTAACATATGAGTTGTGGTATGTTGTAGCGTTGGCAGCACAAGCAACTAGAAGGAACTTTCATTTTGTGTCGGTTTTTGCGGATCCTGTGGACATTGGCGGCAGTGTGTCCATGAGCATCCCCCGGCTCCATCACTGTCCCTTTTAGTTCCTTGGTTAATTCTTTTCTTTTTCTCTAACCACAAAATATAAAATACAAAGTGAAAGAGTTCTTTTGAGGAACCTTTTGAGGTCTTCAATGTCTAAAGGTACTGTTACCTCACATGCTCGTTGTATAGATGCACACTGTACTTTAGATTTGGGTCAATGTCGGGATCTACCCATCTAATGTTCTGTGCTTTGTGTTTCCCACCAGGACAGCCTTGTGTTTGTTGTGGGGAAGATGGATGGGCTGATGGTGGTCAGTGGGCGGAGACACAATGCAGATGATGTGGTTGCCACAGCACTGGCAGTGGAGCCCATGAAGTTTGTGTACAGGGGGAGGTAAACGTGGAAGCAAACTTCACACTTCTCTACATATTACTCGTATAGAGAGTCTGTCTAATCTGCACTGTTTTCTAACTCTTGCTTGCAGGACAGCAGCGACTGTGCAGTTTGATTGCACGAGTACAATCCAGCTTTGACAGTGTTTTCTTTTTTAAATGTTGTGTGTTTGCAGGATAGCAGTGTTTTCTGTGTCTGTGCTGCATGACGAGAGGATCATTGTTGTGGCAGAGCAGAGGCCGGACGCCTCTGAGGAAGACAGCTTCCAGTGGATGAGCCGCGTCCTTCAGGTGCTCACTGTCCCTTTTCACATCTTATCACTTGGTCACAGATAATTGGACGGCACCTGCGGGTTTGCAGGTTTTTATTGTAGTGAATGCGAAACAGGTTTGTGTGTCATGCTGCAGAGATGCCGAAAATTCAAACTTCCTCTGCTTGATTTGACAACTTTGCTAATCTCCAGCTCTCCTCTGTTTTTGCATGTATTATCTGTCTGTTTCCAGGCCATAGACAGCATCCACCAGGTCGGGGTGTACTGCCTGGCTCTGGTGCCTGCCAACACGCTTCCTAAGGCTCCTCTGGGCGGCATCCATATATCTGAGACCAAACAGCGCTTCCTGGAGGGCGCCCTGCACCCCTGCAACGTCCTCATGTGCCCTCACACATGCGTCACCAACCTGCCCAAGCCCAGACAAAAACAGCCAGGTAGACCGCCAGATGTCCCAGCACGGATCGAGTTTCGAGAAAGAAATGTCTCGTAAAAACTCGTTCACGTAATTTCTTCATTTCTTTTACTGCGGTGTTTAACTTCACTGGATGTGGTTGTGTTTGACAGAGGTCGGTCCTGCTTCTATGATAGTGGGCAACCTGGTGGCAGGCAAGAGGATAGCGCAGGCCTGTGGGAGAGACGTGGGTCAACTCGAGGACAATGACCAGGCACGTAAGGTAGAGAGTCATCCTCATTTCACCCGCTCATCCCCTCCTCACTTACACTGCAGACGCAGGTAAGGATCCATACTGGAGGTACAGCTGAGGGAGAGGCCGTGGTCTTGCCTACCTGCTGACTAAGCTATCTATATGAACGCAGGTGTTGCGTAATTTAGATTCCACTTCCATCACGTATTGCACCGTTACTCTATTAATTCTGCATTGTTTGTGTGGTGATTGATCATTGTCTCAGTTTGTGTTGGTCTTTGCTGTGTGTTATTCTCTGTAGTTAAACGTGCGTGTGTCTCTCTCCCCTCTAGTTCCTGTACATACAGGATGTGCTGCAATGGAGAGCTCAGGCCACTCCAGACCATCCTCTGTTCCTTGTTCTCAATGCTAAGGTACCAGCCATTTTCTTGTACTTTCACCTTTTATGTCTGTTCAGTAAAGATTAGCATAGCAGTGTGAATTAATGTATGTTCTTACCTTTCGCTCCTCAGGGCACGGTGGCTAGTACAGCTTCCTGTCTGCAGCTGCACAAGCGGGCAGAGCGGGTGGCTGCAGCACTGATCGGACGCCTCAACACTGGAGACCATGTAGCACTCGTCTACCCGCCAGGTAAGAGGTGTTACTGCGACTGCGCTACTTGTCAATCAGTTCTGTTCTTCAATGTCACAGCTGTGTCTGTTAATCATAATCACACACCAGAAGAGACTCAGAAGAGTTGTTAATGTTGTTGTAAAGCTTTTTATACTGTCATTTCATCAGTTACAAGGTGTTGAATGCTAACGACTGAGAGTATAAACATTTATGTGTAGGAATCGACCTGATTGCCACTTTCTACGGCTGCCTGTACGCTGGCTGTGTGCCAGTCACTGTCCGACCCCCCCACCCCCAGAACCTGGCGACCACGCTGCCCACCGTCAAGATGATTGTTGAGGTAACAGAGCGTCAGCTGTCCTGCATCATAATGCAAATGTCATAACAATCATTAAACCCGGTGACGGTGTAGTTTGAATTGTAGACAAAGTCAGCTCCGCTCCGTTAGAGAAGCAAATTGTGTGAGTTGAAGTGACGTAATATATATATGTACTAATACTGCAGTGTCTGCGTGTTAAAGGTCAGTAAGTCGGTGTGCATCCTGACCACTCAAGCAATAATGAAGCTGCTTAAATCCAAGGAGGCTGCTGCTGCTGTGGACGTCAAGAGCTGGCCCATGGTGCTGGACACAGGTGGGTTGTACACACATAGCAAGCACAGTTTATGTTCTCGTGTTGCCACCAAAGAGTCGATTTTTAAGTAAAGAAAGGACATGCTCTGGGTTATCCATGCCTGCTTCAAGCTTTTCCTCCTCTCCCTCTCTGTTCATCATCCAGACGACCTCCCCAGGAAGAAGAGTCCCCAGATGTACAAGCCCCCGACCCCGGAAATGTTAGCTTACCTGGACTTCAGTGTGTCCACAACAGGCATTTTAGCAGGAGTCAAAGTAAGTTGAATGTGGAAGGACTCGCATGAGCCACTTGGGTTCTTAATTGGATGTAGCGGTCATGTTGGGATGCTACCAGTCTTTCAGATCGAGATCGTCAATATAGCAATAACATGGTTGCTGTCATTACAAGCTAACGCATAACAAAATAAAAGCTGTAAATTGGGTAAAACTCAGCACATCTAAGCCCACATTTTCCATCTGTAGTTTATTCAAAAAGTGGTTTGTTTTACTTTGCAACAGGGAAACTTTGGATGCAGAAAGTTCTGAGCATCGAGCAACTATTCACCCACTGTTGAGGTGTCCATCAGTAGTATAATGGATCCCCAAAAGCTGAAGGAGTGGTTTTTAAGTGTAATTTTAAGGAACCAGTTTTGATTTTCAGTGTTGTCTCTGTGTGTCACGTCCCCTCCTCTAGATGTCTCACACTGCCACCAGTGCCTTGTGTCGCTCCATCAAACTGCAGTGTGAGCTCTACCCTTCCCGGCAGATCGCCATCTGTCTGGACCCCTACTGCGGCCTGGGCTTCGCTCTCTGGTGCCTGTGCAGGTAAACCAGCATCTCTGAACAAACGAATGACCTGACCTGTGCTGGTAGAAGAAACATTAAGTTATTCTCGAGTGGAGCCTTTTTTCCGACCTGTCGTCCCACTCAGCCTCTATGTTTGTGGTTTCAGTGTGTACTCGGGCCACCAGTCAATCCTGGTTCCCCCTCTGGAGCTGGAGAGCAACGCGTCTCTGTGGCTTGCGGCGGTCAGCCAGTACAAAGTGCGCGTCACCTTCTGCTCGTATTCAGTCATGGAGATGTGCACCAAGGGCCTGGGTTCACAGACGGAAGCACTGCGGGTCAGTTTGTCTCTTCAGGTGTTGAGTGGTGTCACTGGGGGAGCAACAAACTGCAGCATTTTCTCTTAGAAAATACAAGGGTTTCTCTTCAATTATTTTCTTCCATTTCCCTGAGGTGCTCTTGCTACAGCGCTGCGACTATCAACACATAGTCGGGGTCCTGAGGGCTGAAACACTCCCCTGTATCTGTGTGCTGATGACTGTCTGCAGCTCTTGAGACCGGGATTTTCTTTAATGAATCATGTCTCTGGTTTAATGAGTAGAATCAAATCGAATAAAGAAGTTATGTTGTGAATATATCCATTTCATTTCTGTCGTTAGCTCCTAGTTTACATGCACCCACGGTCGCTTTTGCAAATTGAGAAAGAATGTGACATCATTAATATAATCGCAGTGTTTTCACACTTTTTTTAGTTTCTGCTGATCGAACTTCTTCTTTTTTTTCCCATCTCCAGTTGCGGAATGTGAACCTGTCTTGCGTGCGTACGTGCATGGTGGTAGCAGAGGAGAGGCCCCGCATCGCTCTCACTCAGACCTTCTCAAAGATCTTCAAGGACTTGGGGCTTTCACCGCGCGCCGTCAGCACCACCTTCGGCTGCAGGGTGAATGTGGCTATCTGTTTGCAGGTAAGCTGCTGGAGGAGGAGGAGGAGGAGGAGGAGGAGGAGAGGTCCAGAGTCCATGCGGTCGATGTTTTAGGGGGAAAACTGACTGTGAATCTAAACAATTCTGATAATCATCCAAGAAATCCTTGAAAAACACAGGATTGGCAGCTGAGTGGATCTTGGCGTTGATGTAATGCAAGTGGCTTACTAAAAAAATATATTGTTTTCTTTTTTTTACCAACTAATTTGAGGTGGAGGGAAACGTATTAAGCTTTATTTTTCATAGATATAAGATTTTTGAACGATGACAAAAATCTTGTGGCCCTTTGATGTTGTGTTTTATTTGTTTATTCCTATCGCTGGATATTTAGTTTGTGTGTGTGTGTGTGTGTGTGTGTGTATATGTGGATCCAAGTGTATAAATAAGTATCTTTATTTATCTGTCCTGCATTGTCCCGTCAGCCCAACAGGTTAGGGAAACTGGCGTGCGTGCGTGTGCATGTTTTTTTTTTTTAACACACTTAACCTTCATTCACAGATTTTCTCTTTTTTTATTTTTTATTTTTATCTCTGACAAGCTTGAGCTTTACTACTTTTTTACCGCTACTAATTTTAGCCTGAGTCTTGACTGTACCGGCTGGCTCTCAACCGCTGCTTGATGACAGAATCTGTAATTCAGAAATGGCTCAATTAGAATTCAGGTGCATGGCGAAGCTATTGACATTTAATCAAAACAAATGGTGCTCAGATAGAAATGTTCAGACTTTGGGGTGCGCTCTTTTTGTCACAGAAGATAAACATGTGAAGGAAATTAACTGCAGTTCATTAATACTCCCCCCCCCCCCCCCCCACCCCCCCCCCCCCCACCCCCCCCCCCACCCCACCCCATCGTACACTTGTATGCACAAACTGGCAGCATTCGAGCAGCTGGTTTTAACTGTGCTGGTACTTACAATGTCTGTGACTACATGGTTGAGTTTCGGGAAGTCTTAACTGTCGTAGCCCGGCTGGTTGGCTTCTGGCTGACCCCCCCCCACCCCATGCTTTGTATGATACAGTTGTATCATAAGTAGCTTCCACCTCCCCTCCACTCAACATACAGCATTCCTGTCAGGGTTGTAAGAGTTACATTATCAACTCACGTTGCTCTCTGCTTGTTTTCCTCCAGGGCACGGCCGGACCAGACCCCACGACCGTTTATGTTGACATGAGAGCTCTACGACACGACAGGTAGGGGGCGCTGCTGCAGCTGTGTGGACTGAGCACGGACAATAAAGAGTTGTCTTTGAGATGTCAGGGTGGACTTCTGTCACCTGACAGACTGTCGACACAGTCTTATACATTGTGTAATTATAATGCTGGTACATCATTTTGGAGCATATGAATACATTCTTCAAATCTTGAATTGACCCGTTTTGACTGGGTTTTTTTTGTCGTAATTGTCAAGAAATGGAATAAAAATGGAGCTATGAAGTTGCTCATTTTGTCCTTTTATTTCTTAAGGGTTCGCTTGGTAGAGAGAGGGTCGCCACACAGCTTGCCACTGATGGAGTCTGGGAAGGTACGTCATCATGTAAACAAATGAAAACAAATGACCTTACGCTGCTTCAGGGTTTCTTTTTGCTAAAGCTTTGAGATATTGTGGCTGTCTGCTGTTCTAGATCCTCCCAGGAGTGAAGGTGATCATTGCCAACACAGAGACTAAAGGACCCTTGGGAGACTCCCATCTAGGAGAGGTAAGTCACAACGTCATCGGCGTTTTACAGAACCGACTTGTTTCACCGTCGCCTGTTCCACCTGGTTGCGACTCACAATTTACGTGCACTTGTTATCAGGTTACAGTGGGCTTTCTGCTGTAAACTAATCTCTAAAACGTCATATAGATGACGTCATTTAAAAAATCACAACAACCTGGTTTCCTCCAGCTAGATTTCCCTGGCAGAGCGCCGTATACACATAAACGAGTCTCTAATCAGAAGTTTACATGTATGCAGGTGCATGACAAGTCAAGTTTTCAAAGCAGAGAAGAAACAACACAAACATTTTTATTTGTAACTTTATGGCCGATGGAGACCAGTGAATATGTTATTCTCTTTTTATATGAAGGTTGGATAATGGCACACTAGATCCATTACTTTGATTGTGATGTTATTATTGTGTGTGTGTGTGTGTGTGTGTGTGTGTGTGTGTTAGATCTGGGTGAGCAGTCCTCACAATGCCACGGGCTACTACACAGTCTATGGTGAGGAGGCGCTGCACGCTGACCACTTCAACACCAAGCTCAGCTTTGGCGACACGCAGACTGTCTGGGCGAGGACGGGCTACCTGGGCTTCCTGCGGCGCACTGACCTGACGGATGCCAGTGGAGGTGAGTGGAGTCGCTCCAACTCAGTACATTACTTTTGATGTGAGCTGGACTCGTACTTTGATTTTTGGCACCCCAGAAAAAGAAAGATATTTTCTACCTTCTGTTTTTCTCTCAAACATCACCTCAAAACTTGATATATTTAACTTATAAGACATAAATTGATATATCTGAGATTGTGTGTGTGTGTGTGTGTCTCAGAGCGCCATGACGCCCTCTATGTGGTGGGCTCTCTTGATGAGACTCTGGAGCTGAGGGGAATGAGGTATCACCCAATTGACATCGAGACCTCCGTTATCCGTTCTCACAAGAGCATAGCTGAATGGTGAGAAATTTACATCAATACTTTTATTACTGTTTCGTTAAAATGATTCATTATGTAGTCAGACGTGTATTCATTTTATATTCAAAATATAGCTGAGCAACATGAATTCTGACTTCTACACTCATCTTCCTTTTTCCTCTTCTTCTGTCTTTCCCTTATGCTCATCTCATTTTCTCCTCATGCCATCTTTTCTTTTTCCTTTTTTCCGTCCCTGCGTGCACCCTCCACCTCCTACTCCCTCCTTCCAGTGCGGTGTTCACGTGGACCAACCTCCTCGTGGTGGTTGTGGAGCTTGAGGGATCGGAGCAGGAGGCCCTGGACCTGGTGGCCCTGGTCACCAACGTTGTCCTGGAGGAGCACTACCTCATCGTAGGAGTGGTGGTGGTGGTCGACCCCGGCGTCATCCCCATCAACTCCAGAGGGGAGAAGCAACGCATGCACCTCAGAGACGGATTCCTGGCCGACCAGCTGGACCCCATATATGTGGCTTACAACATGTGAGGGCCCTGCTGCAGGAGGGTTACCCCTCCACGTGACTCATCACACAAGAAGAAAAAGCAGGGCAGTAAACGCGGGGCACATAATTGTAGCAGGCCCGGGGTCCGTATGGCTTCTGCTGAAAGAAAGCCAGCTCTTCTTTCCCTCCCACAGAGGGGGAATATGAAAGAAACATGGATGCAAAACTTCACCGCAAAATGGAAAGAAATTCCAGGAGAAATAGGAGCGACACAAACCTCGGGGTTTTTTGTCTCCCTGTGATTTCTAGCCTTCAATTGTTGAAGAGAGTTTTGTATGTATGATAGAGCGTCTGACCCCTTACACCCGGGACACTCAATAGCAGTACAGCAGGTGGCTAAGGTATGATACTACACTGTTCTCCAATATTATGAATGTTCGTTGTGTCTGCTATACACTTGTGCCACACAGACAGGACTGACACCAGCACCCTAACCCTGGTTCAAACTAGCTCTCAACATGTTTCATGTTCACAGAGCCTCCTGTGCCATTGCAGGTCGTATGTTCTTCATAGAAAAAGTCTATCCCGCGTATATCATGTCATTTCCTCTGTGGGAGCAGCCCTTCAGATTACGGCTGCACTCTGAAGTGAACCCTGATATTTGTGTTCAGGCTCAGTTCAGTTCATGTT
Source organism: Melanostigma gelatinosum (assembly GCF_949748355.1). Classification (NCBI taxonomy): domain Eukaryota; kingdom Metazoa; phylum Chordata; class Actinopteri; order Perciformes; family Zoarcidae; genus Melanostigma; species Melanostigma gelatinosum. The sequence goes on along the minus strand of NC_136643.1, from coordinate 17,956,409 downwards.
ATTGCATCAACAAAGAGTCACACAGCTGCGGTGTTGGAGGGGCAGCTGGTGTTATTTGTTACTCATCCCGGCAGTGGTACTTCAGTGTGTGGTGTCCGTAACAGAACGTGTAGAAATAATGTCGTGGTTTGACTTCATCTTTTCCTTTCTAAATCTGAAATCTGTAACATAGTTATTGTTTTATCTGAACAAAATGCAATACGAGTGATGTGAAAGATGAATTTTGAATGACTGCAGACAATAAGTGCCGATCGTTCGAAGTCATGAGATGGAGGAATATAATCGTTGCTTACTATTGGCAACGTGCCAAATGATATGAATTAAGCCTTAAGTGTTTTTCCAGATGCCTGATCCTATTCCAGCTCCTGTTTGACTCAATTTTGTGAAGTTGATCAGCTGTTGGATAGGAAGGGCAAATGCAGAGGGGGGTTAGGTATGGTGAATCCTGCTCTTATTGCACCCAAAGTCTTTCATCTTTTTGGCCAAGATGAATATACTTGATCATAACATCAGCCACCACAGACACACTTACTCCATAAATATGTTTAATAATGTCTGTCCCTATTGTTTGTTGTGTTGAATGTGTTTTATGGCGACGGTCTGCAATAAGTTGCAGTTGGTATAGGTTTGACGCAGAATGAAAAATGTGAGTTGCATGTACCATATGATGGCAAGTGTCTAATATGCTAGTAACACCTTGACCTCCCACCTGATCCCATTGACTTTGCAAAGATTCACTTCACTGTATGTTGCTTCTTTTTTCTACGTGCACATCCCTTCAGAAACAGGCTCCGGCCCGCTGTAAGTATGTACAGGTTTTATGTAAATTATTAATAGATGGAGACGACAGGAAGCATAACACAAAGACTGAATCTGGTATGTATGTGAACTTCTCCCTCACAGACAAAACATATTTTAAACGTATTCTTATGTGTGGACATTGGGAAGAGACATGAAAAGCCTTGTAAACATTTTTATAGTAGGAAAGAACAGTGGGAACTTGCCACTTCCGTGATGAGGCGAAGCACACTCCGAGCACAAGGAGAAGACGGTAATGTGGTGGTGACTGCTGAGTCGTCGCATCCTCCAGAGCAAACTTTTGTTGTTAACATATGAAAAGATACATTTGTCTGATATATGGTTAGTTGTCATTATTTTCATAACATGATTTCTTAATGAATAAAAAAGTGCTTTTAACTTGAAATGTGTGTCGTCACTGAACATTCAGGTGTCGTCTTTATTTAAATGCTACAATTTAAGGTCGTAGGGAAAACATATTTCAGTTAAAGCTTCTTGTAAAAATAACGTGCACACGCACCCCCTGATTTGTGGGGACAAGAGTCAATGAGACGTTAAAACACCCACACAGTTCTGAGATCTAATCAGCCAAAATAATTTAAATCTTCTGCACAGCTCAATACGAAGATATTATCACAACCTCATACAGAGTTTTTAGGACTTGTGGTGCAACAGCGAAGCAACTTTTACAGATTCTATATTACTTTGATATATTCTGTCACTATGGCCTACAGATTTAATAGTATATTTTACTATTGGCAGTGCTTAATATTGTAAACCCACCTACCAACTCAGCTACTCACTTAAAAAAGAAAAACAAGCAGTGGATTATACTTTTTCAGAGAGTGGTAATAGAAAAGGACGAGGAAGTAAACTCACTGGTTGTGATACAGTGTCCATCCCTGGTAATAGTTTATTATGGTATTTAATAATGTAAAAAACAGGAACTGATGTTTACATGATAAATATGATGATAGGGTGAGTACTTATAAATGATAACAAACCATAATATTCCATTTTATTTATTTATTCATTCATAAAGACAATCATTTCTGTATGTGCCAGTGTGAGCCAGCTGGTCAATTTTCAACTGCAGTCCTTGATGTTTTGAAACCATTAAGGAGAAAAGTCATACAGAGATTATATCGGTGAATTGTTATACACGTTTAAATCATCCTTTTGAGAAAAAAAAAAAAATTGCCGATTCAGAAAGTCATACAGTGAATATATTGATCCTAAGTTGGTAGTTATAAATGGTACGTTACAAAACTTTCCAATTTTCATGACAAAGTCATAAAAATCATAACTTTGCAAAGAAATAACCTGCCATGTTTCCATTCTCATAACAATAATGTACATTGATTATATTGGCCTTCAATGAGCAGTTTCAAAAGTTTCAAAAAAGCCTTTATATCTTCATAACAGTCATACAGCGATTACATTGCTCCTAAATGAGTAGTTATAAATGATAACATTGCAATAAACTTTCATATTTCCATAAGGTCATAGAGCGATTATATTGGTCCTCTGAGTAGTTCTAAATGATAACATTGCAAAAATAATCAAAAATCATATTTTCATTTTCAGAACAAATTCACGTAGTTATATATAAACTGGTCTTCAGTAAAAACTAAAAAAAACATCTTTCATTTCAGAAGTTTCAAAACATAAGCATGTCAGTGATACCATTATTTTGTTTATAGTAATGTTTCAATATCACGATATGGCGAGCAGCATCTTGACACGTCAAAAACTCTTCAATTGACTCTGCCAACATGACGTGTGTTTGTCTCTAATCCCTAATTGACATACGTCTCTACTTTACTGAGAAGCTCAGATGCTTTGTTGAGTGCTGCCATTTCATTCTCTGATTTGAACTGTTCATTTGGAATGTGGGGAAATGGATGATAGTTTGGATACTGAGTCTTTTTGGCATCCACTCCCAGAGTCTTCAGATTCTCGACGATTTGAGGCAGAACTCTCAGTTGGAGGTTGTACAGCGAAACCTTCTTGGCGAGGGCTGAAATGGAGCTGCTGGTGGGATGTTGTCCATCTCTTTTAAGCTGTGCAGCTATGAGAGACTTTTCCACTGCTTGATGGATTTTGAACAGACACCACTCTGTGCTCGCCCCACCAATGTCTTTGTCAGCTGCGTTGAGATCACAGCGAGCTTGACGACACCAGCGCTTGGCCTCCTCTTTGTTTGGACTCGGCACATTTTCATTATGGGTCCAAAAGTTGTAGGAATGGTTGTCTCTATTGAATCTCTCTCGACCATCTCTGTGATGCCTGGCCTCCTGATCCCATTGCTGATAGAAGTTGCTGAAATTTGAGTTCCTGCCTGAATAGGACGAGCCTCCAGTTTTGCCTTTGCCTCTGCTGAGCTCATCAATTTGATTCTGCAAGTATGTGAATGCCTCAGTGGCAAGAAGTTGGCAGTCAGGGTTTTTGTCGGGATGCCATCTAAGGTACAGTCGTTTGATGGCTTTATGCCTCTCCTCCTCAGGAAGCATCCAGATATCTGCCAAACATTTGTCAATTTCTCTTTTGGCTTCGTCAACAGATGCTGGTGAGGATCTTGTAGGTGAGGATCTTGTAGATGAGGAACTTGTAGCTGATGGTTTGGAAGAATGGGGCACAGCTCCTGCTAGTGGCACCAGCTCCATGCAAGAAGCTTCAGCAGATGTGCAAGTCCTCCCTCCAGGTTCTGGCTTCTTTTGTCGTTTAAACTGATACAGGTCAAGACAACTGACTTCAATTGGCTCATCTTCTCCAATTTCTATTTTGTATCTTTGTGAATAGGGTCCAGCGTGCCCAGGCAGTTCTTCAACAACAATTGCATGAATGTACTTGTCCTTAGTGTAGCCAACATTGTAGCCAACATATTCCCCCTCTTCAAAGTTATTGAGGATGTCCATGTCTAAGGAATCATGCCATTCCTCTGGAATTTCTGATCCAGGGGCTGGTAGATTAAGGACACTTTCAGTTTCAGCACTGTCATGGATCCTATACTTAGCCAGACATCTCCGAACATCTTGAAGACTGTCACACATGAGAAGTTGTGCGAGGACTAGGAGTTGAGTTGATTCCATTATGTTACCTAAACGAGCATTAATCTCATTTGTCAATGTCATATTGATGTCACTTATCACCTTGGGAGCCATGTCATTGTTGTGTTTCAAGTAAAAGGTGCAACCTTGTTGCCCTTGTTTGACAAAAACATCGGTGTCAGTGGCAGTTTTGTTTAGCGGCTGTTCATTCACCCAAAGCATTGTTTCCAGACTTTCGCAGCAAACAATCTGAATACTGCCAAAAGTCTTCTTGCACATGTCAGTAGCATCCGCTTGTGTCATTTCTCCTTTAGACTGCTGTCTGATCAGGCAAATTAGTCCATGTGTTAATGCTCGTGAGGACAGATGTCTGTCAAACCATCCACTAAATTCACAGTCCGCTTCAAGCTCACAAAGCTGCATGTGTGATTCCACTAATTTCTCCTCAGTGAATTGAGACAGCATTTTAGGCTTCAAATTGTGAGGCAGCAATTGCAGGAATCCTTGATGCTTATATCCGTCACTGCCCAAATGACATTCACTGAGTTTCTGGAGCAACAGAAACTTATTCTCCAGCGCTTCTTCTAACCTTTTGATCTCAAACACTGTGTCATTGTAGTAGATTGTGCATGATGGGTATAGTTTACCATCTACTGCAGGAAGATACAAAGTCTTTACATCGTCAAGGGACTGGTTTCTTTGAGTGTTGATTGACTTGAAAAACTGCTCAACAGCACGTTTCACGGTTTTCTGTTGGTTTGGGTTTAGTTGTTGTTTATCACAGGAATCGGCATAAACTGCTGCCAGAACATTACAATACTGAGCTGCAGTAGGTTTGTCCTTTACACCAATTTTCTTAAAGAAATCTTTGAATATAACATCCTGCGGGGAAATGTTGTACAAATACGGTCTGAACTCGCGGTCATGAGGGAGTGAAAAAGACGCACAATCAGTCCTCACAAGTACTTTGTCTTTTTCAACCAGCACAACTGGAAGACCAGCCAATGGTTGTCCTTCAAACCTGTTTGCTTGCAGGTAGGCATACGCACTTCGAAACACCTTAGCACGGGTTTGGATCGACTTACATGGTGACTGACAGATGTTGCTCATGTTCGTGGTTACACAGTGTGAAGGTGGTTGTTCAAGCGCTCCTGCATTCTTCATCATTTTCAGGCTCTCCTGTGACATATATAAAGGTAGATGTATAATTGTCATTGAAGACCAAATCAATTCTTGATGCTTGGGATCGCTTTCCATCAAAGACCCTCTTATTCCAACAGTAGTTCCCTCAGCAGCAAATGGTTGGTGATAGTTGCACAGTTCTTTTTGAATTTTCACAGGAAAAATGAACTTTATGTCAGCTATGCTCTCCAGACACTTTCCTCCTTTGTGTTCGTCGTCACTCACTATCTTCAAGGCTGCTTCGAAAATGAGTGTTGATTTCTTCTTCAACTCTTCAAGTTGACCGTTTTCTTTTGCTTCTGATTCTACTTGTGTTGCAAAATTGATGATGTCATCTTTTGACACAACATGCTTCATCCCAAGTTCTCTGAGTAAGTCATTCGGTGTTTTTATTAGTAGATTTCCTTCACCCATCTCAGTCCAAAATCTCTGAGGCACAAATCTCTCTTGGGGCACCATTTTCTTGTATAGCTCGACACTGTCATCAAAGAAATATGATGCAGTCTCCAATCTGCCTTGAGAATTGGGAACTAATTTCACTGTCTTCATTGAGGAGATGATTTTCTCCCTATCCTGAGAGTAACTGAATTGTGGTGTCATTAACAGTTTGAGGCAGTGAAGCATCTGCATCTCTGTGAGTGTGTGTACAATGGGCAGAATGAACTCTATGAAATAGTCCAAATCAGTCAGGGTTTGGATGCCCAATATTTCTGACAGACTGCAGTTCTCTGGATTATTTTGGAGAAAAATGTTGCTGCTGTCGGCCAGCATGAACAGATCTGGAAATGTATTTGAATACATGCTGTCGAGGATAAATACCTTTTTAGGCCCATCGATCCTCACTCTGTTACCATGGATTGTTTCAAATAATGGCAACGACTTGAGGTTTCTCTGACACTTTTGCTTGTCTTTGGACTTGGATACTCCAGACTGCAGGAAACACTGTAGCTCTTTCATCTCGTCAATAGAGAGCTTGGGAAACTCAGAGTGGTTAATGTTGACGACCTGGTCCAACACAGAGCTTTTATCATTCACATCCAGAAGTTCTGAGCCCAGTGAAAAAACATGTCGGTCTCCATACGTTGTGAAGAATGCATTGTCAAGCTTCAGAAAACCAAGTTTAAAGAGGATGCCTGATATGTCTGTATCTAAGTCAAACTGAATCACACTTGGCATGTCTTTCATTGTTTGCAGAAAGAGCTTGTTGTTTGACCTTGGAAACACAACGGGTAAAATGCAACAGTCACTGAAGAGTTCCCTCACATCACTTAATGTCAGGCTTTGTTCATCATCACTAGATGTTGCAGGTTTAACGTCACTCATTAAGAACATCCAAAGTGATTTTAACCACTTCAACATGGTCTCGTTTGGGACATGAAGACCACTGTGTCCATCAACTTCACACTCCTGGAGACGCTGCTGAATTAACGGCTTCAGATATTCCGCTGCACGACGAACCGTCAAACTGTTGACAAGACTTTGTAGCGCATGCATGTGCTTCATGTTGGTCTGACAATCTGCAAAGTGGGCCTCGTAGCCAGAGAACAGACCATCATATATTGATATCAGCTTAGGAGATTCGGAGTGAAACACTCTCAAAACTTTATCTCTTGTGAGAAGAAGTGGTAGCCCATTGAGTAAACTGGAGTTGTCCTTGGTGACCTTTTTCAATTCCAAATCTTTTAAGCAGAAACTCAAGAGCTTTGACAATCTGGTTTCATCTCTGATCAGAGTGGCAGTTATGGGCAACGGTAACTGCTCATCTGTTTGGGTTGGGTCATTGAGGGGTTTTTCTCTCAGGAAAGTCTGGACAGTTGAAGGATTCACATATTTCACTTCAATGTCAGCGGATCTGAAACTTTTCCAAACTTTGTGCATGGAAGACGGAACCAATGTCATTCCAAGATCTTCCAAAATGGGAAGGATCTCATCTCTTACTGAGTGTGTCAGGTAAGGTGCCTTAGTTGTCTCAGTTTCTCTGACATTACACCAGTCAAGGGAGTACTGCATAAACTTTTGGCCTGCAATTATTTGTGTGGAACTCATCACTGGAATCACATTAAGGCCTCTTTCTTTGATTGATCTGTATACCTCGTGTATCATTTCATGCCATTCTTGGCCAACATCTTTGGACACAGTTGGCCAAAAACATACATAGCATGACCCCATATGTTGACAAAGGACTTTCTTTTTCACAATGTCACAGCTGATGTGATGAAGGAGATCTGCATACAGTGGAGCAATGACATTCTGTCTCAAAGATTCATTCCAGTCAGATTTACGACTCTGCCCATCTTCTTTCCAAAGGCTTCTCCTGGCAGAATCTACCTCAAAGTTTGCATTGATGTGCACTGGCAGTCCAGTTTTCCCTGGCAAAGGAAGTGAACAAAAGGCTTGTCCATTAAAATCCATAGGTCTGGATAGTGCTGGATCTGAACTCTTGCCGATCTTTAAGCTCACACGCGCTGCTATGGCTACTTGGGGAACTTTGTCTGATAGTGTTAGCTCTCTGTCACCATTGTTTTTAAATGAGTCAAATTGTTCCGCAATGATCCATCTAGTTTGTCTTTTCTTGGAGGTTGAAATCAAGGTTTCATAAATAGCCTTGTCTGCCGTTGTTGCTTTGTCAGATTGCAGCGCATTTTGTTGAAGTTTTACAAAAGCCTCTTTTCTTTCTCTGCATTCCTCTGGTACACTTTTTTCAACTTCAAAGATGGTTTCAAGTTCCCCTGAATGTTCCTGGATTTCATGGAATGTTATTTTGCAGATGTTTTTCAGAAACAGAATTAGTCCTTCGGGATCTTCAGAGAGTGCAGAGCATAGGTCTTCCATATCCTTATCAGTGACTCCATTCAAGGATATTTTAGAGTCGTTTTCCATGGTTCTTAGAGGTAATCTGAACATGGTGCCTTCTTTAAGAGAAAATTGGTCTGGAAGAAAAGATTTGTAGACATCCATGTACATGTTCTTGAAAGTGTCAACTAGGTTATAGCCAGTGCCAGTGGGTGGTTTGTCTGAATAACTTTCAATGTATTTCTGATTGGGATCAGAAATGCAGAGTTTTTCATCTCCAGTGATGATTGAGGGGCAGTCAGTCAGATGGTAAACAGAGTTGAATCCTACTCCATATTTTCCTATCTTCCCTGGTGAGTTGTGCTTTCCTCCTTCTCCCAGCTGTTGAATGCCAGCCAGGTCAGTGTCAGAAAACACTTTGTTGTTGAACACACAACATCTTTGAGGATATCCTTCTTAGCTGGATAGGCTGAAATTATGTTTTTAATTCGAACAGTTAGTTGTTCCTGCTGTTCAAACTGAAAAGCAAATGGTGAAGTGTTCTCAACTGCGCAGTTTTGGAGGGTACAATGCCTGGTAGTTTTGATTCCAAAGTGGCATGCCAAAACACGGGGGAGAAGCTCGTGACATAATACAACACCTGAAGCGACTGGCATCCATGGGCTGTCGTTGTAAAATATCTGACTTGCAGGTTGTAAAACACCATGCTCGTTGGGTATGAGATAGTCAATAGTTGTTTTGTCTTCTGGCTCATATATCCCTTCTTTGAGAATTGTGAGGCAAATTGTTAGATCACTCTTTGGCAGGGTCTTGTTACCATGTTGAGAGTGCAGTTCCTGAAGCACATTTTCAAACTGACTGGTTGTAAAACATTTTTCAACACCTACACTTTCCCAGAGCCTCCTGAAACCATTGAAGACAGTTGGAAGAACGTAGAGATAGGGTTTTGCTTCCAATTGCCCATTTTCAGCTACACAATTCACATTTACAAACGTACTGCCAACAAGAATGAATGGGAATGAATTTGCCCTCTCTGAAATTAAAGTGGAATCCCCAGGTTCACCGAGCCACTGATCCAGGAACTTATAGCATTCAGATGCTATTGTGTGAACCATGGATGCGTCAATGGTTTCAGATTGCTCACAGGCTTCTTGCAGCTGCTGAAGCACTTCCTCAGGACTTGGGCTGTCATGAATTCCCAAAATGTGCAAGACTGGATCCTTATTGTGTATTTTCAGATTGGTATCAAGCACATGTTGTGTCATGTTAACGAGTGGGGAGCATTTGCCATGGAAAATATCAGTGGGTTTTTGAAATGTTACATTTCTGTCCATTTTTGTGTCACCGGGGGAAAATGCTGGGATAAATTCAGTCATCCTCAATGTTTCCCAGTGGGGAGAGTCTTCGTCATTCGTGTGACTCTTCATAAGTTCAAGAAGGCAACTCAAATGCCCATATGCCTTCTTTTTGTCTGTGCTCCAGGTTTTGGAGATTGTGCCTGCTTTCTGTGTGATGTCTTCCAGTGGGAGATCATCATTTGCCATTCCAAGTTCCAGCAAGCGTTGAATCCTTTTGGGGGAGCAAAAGTCATTTTTGGTCCCTCCAAGCAAGCGTCCCTCTTCTATTTCAAAAAGACAGGACACTCTCCCTGACGGATTCACAAGTTTCCTGATAAACTGGAGCTGTCCACCTTTTGTGGGGATGCATGGAAAGCAGACCAGTAGTTTGTCAATGTCTTTGTTATTTAGGTCAATAGCATGCAGCACAAGAGTATCTCTCGTCTTAGAATCCATGGTAGTAAGGTTGTTAAACACTACTTCTTGGTAAAACGTGTCCCAGTTCCATGTTCTCTCCTGTAAAACCTTCTCAAGGCCAGACTGTTTGAAGCCATTTCTCAACCACAGTGGAAGAGGAACAACATGGTTGGGTGCTTTTGCATGTTCCTTGCATACCTTCACTACAAGTGCACTGATGTCCTTATCCTCTTCGATGCTCTCATGTAGAAATATGGCATTGTTAATTGAGCACCAATGTTCTCCATCACTAAAGAGCTCTGGGCCAATAGAGTTCTGAGCAATGGTGGAGTACAATGCATCAACCAAAGGCTTGAAAGTATCACTCACTTTCTCTCTATCAGGCAAAAATGTGTGATAACAGTAAGGTTCCAGTTGCTTGTTTTCAGACATTTTCTTCAGTGCAAAAAGTGCAGTAACATATGCCGTCACTACTGGATCCTGAAGAAGGGCTTTGTTCCAGTCATGTTTCACCCCACTCTCCCACAGACCTTTTCGGTTACTTGTCACAGCAAATGTTCCATTTACATTGACTGGAAGACCTGTGTGAATGGAAAGAGGGAGGAAGCAAAATGCCTGTCCAACAAGATCTGTTTGTAATGAGGCCAGTTTACCAGTTTCTGGATCCATCTGCAAAGGCACAGCAACCCCCCCGATGGGCAAAGAGAACCTGGCTTGCTTGTTTTCTTTAAGGGCCATTTGCAACGACCGATGTGTCCCAAAGCAGTTGTACAGTAGCCAGGGCTGGACTTCAGTTACACCAGATTGCTGACTAGTTATTTGGACAATGTTGACTGTGCCGCAGTCAATGACTTTGCATTTTCCATCAAGTTTCATCAGTGATTTCTCAGCTTCACGTTGCTTTGACAAATTGGTTTCATCAGTAATCCTCATTGTACTCACAGTGGTTTTGGAGACAGTGAGGACGGTTTCTATTTCGTCATCTCTTGGAGGAGTTGATACATTGTTTGACATACGTTGTAGAGACAATGTATTGATGTTCTTCAAAAACAGCAGGTGTGTTTGTGAATTGTTAGTAAAGTGCTGTTGAAAAGTGATGATATCGTCTTTGTGATACACCCTTGAACTTATTTCTGACTTTAAAGCCTCTTCTTCAGTTCGGAAAGGTAGTCTGATCAGAGTGCCTGGATAGGGCTCAGGGGGACTTTGTCTGCTGAAATTGCAATCAAAAATGCGTTCATATGGTCCAAACTGACCAGGAAAGCAATGAAAAAGTCGTTTCTGAGAGAGATCCAGCTTGATTCCAGGATTTGTATTAACTTTGATGTGCTTCTTGAGGTGTGTCACATTTGGATCAAGTATGAGAAGACTGTTGCCACTGAGGATAGAAGGAACATCTGTCACATGATACACAGTATTGAATCCAAGTCCAAACTTTCCAATTTTTTCCACCTTGTTTTCCTTCGAGGCAGAACCAACTCTGACAACATTTTTCCAATCCTCAGCTGTGAACTGCTCATTATTAAATGCCCAAAGGCAAGGTCCTTGACAAAGAGTCATGTCAGGGTCAATGAGACTTTCAGGGCTGTCTTTGTGGACTCTGAAATCCACCAAGAATTTGCAGGCATCTGCCCCAGCATCCTCTGCATTTTGAATGAGCTCTTTGAAGATGTCACTTTCTTCATCATACTCTTTAAGAATGTTTTTTATCCTCATTGTTATCGGTTCAGATTGTCCACACTGTTCTATTCCCACTAACTCTGGATCAAGGATGTGGGTACTGAGAAATCGGATGTTAAACCATTCAGCAGCTGCTTTTGGGATTTCTTCATGTAAAACATGAATTTCCTCCTCGCTGTACGTAAGCTCCTTCAACCCATTTTTTCTGACATCACAGAAGACTGCAGTTGACAGTGGTTTTAGGGTATGTTGTTCACCCTCTATGAGGACTGGCACTGGGATGTCATCCTGAACGATCTTCTTCTCTCTCCACAGCCAGTTAAGAATTTCTACTGACACCTTTACCTCAGAGGCATTTGCAAATGGCTGTTGCCTTTCTTCAATGGTTTTCTGGATGGAATAAAGAATACCAATAATTTCTTCATCTGAAAGCGACATTCTCAGACCAAACTCTCGGAGCAAGTTCTTGAATGGCCGAAATTCATTTGGCACCTTCCCAATGTAAGAGCTCAGATCAAGATTGAGTGGGTAGTCTAGAACCAGATCATGCAGTGATACAAACTGGTTGTGGCTCCACAGCCAGGGTGTGTCCTTGTTCATCTTTGTTGAATACACAGAAATGTGGTCTTGCATGTGTTTGTAAATGCTATGCAACTCCTTTTTGAAATCCGGATTTGTATCAGGATCAAACATTTCCTGTGCTTTTGATGTCAAGACTGACAAATTCTCGATCACTTTTTCAGGTGGGGGCAGGCATTTCAGACCAAGTTGTCTGCTCATTCTGTCACTGAACTTTTCCACCAGAGGCATCACATGCCCAACAATGTTGTTGTACACAGAATCTCTTATTTCATCCGGGCAGAAGAAACTTGTCTGGTGAACATTACCAGGATTAGGACATGGGATCCATTTTAGCATCTTGAGGCGATTAAGCTGCTCAGGAGAAAACTTTGAGAGTAGATCATATGTGTCCAACATCTTCAAGAGCACCTGAGCTCTATTGAGAGCTTCAGTTTGAGAATCAGCATGACGTCTATCAATCAGTGTGGCGGCTTGAAGCAAGTGCTCAGGTGACACATCTACTTCTTTATATAGCAATCCGAGATCTGTTAGGCTTTGAAGCATCTGTGATGTGTGAGTGTATGAAGGTGGGGGGAAGAAATCGGACTCAAAAATGACTTTAAAGTTTTCAATTCTTGGATCAAAAAAGCTTGAGGTCTTTTTCAGATTTCCATTCACTTCAATGAAGCTCAAGTCCTTACATCTGCGTTTCAAGGTCTGACTTTGAGAGAAAAGGATATCACCATGCTGTAATATCCAAGTCATGATTTTCTCAGTGTCTTCTTTTCTGCAAGTCCCCCTCTCGATACACTCAATGAGAAGATTGGTCACGTCAGCGGTGCTCAAGAGATTGACCTTGAGCAGCTGTAACAGTCTGCGATCAGCCTCAGTTGCACACTTCACAACGGAATCTGGCATAGGGAACTCTGCTGGTACCGTTAGACCAGAAATTAGATCCACAGCTTGTTTTGATTGAGCTTCAACACAGGAGCCTTTCATGGTCTGAAACAGAGGCAACTTTGAGAGTAAATCTTTCTCAGTGGTTGAGAGAGCATCCACACGAGGATCCAGATGAGAGAGATAGTCTTTCAGTTCTTCTCGTGCTTTGTAAGAGGCAGTCTTGAATTCTCTGATGAGATTCTGAGAATCTAAATTTGCCAAGACTTTCATGACACTCCTTGGAGATGGGCACAGCACATACGAGTCGAGGTCTTTGTGTGTGAGCCAATCGTTTCCTCTCACCACTGTGCCACCGACTTTGTTCACCAACTGAGCCATTTGTTCTGGCAAGTTCATCTGCTTGCTTTTCTGAAAAATGAGGGTTGTTTGCTGCTCTAGTCTTGCTAGTGACACAGGCTGACTGACAGAGAGGGGACTGACTGGTATTAATGGAATTCCAGTGAAACTACTTAACTCTTTGAAGTGAGTGTTGAGAAATTTCCAGAATTCTTGGAGCCAGCCCAAAGGTGGATGTTGGCTGCTGCTGCCCCAGGTAACAAGCCCCGTCTTCATCTGCTTCCAGTCCTGTGGCAAATACCTCCTTGTATATTTGGCAACGTGGTCTGCTTTAATGTTGATGACCTTGAAGAAATCTGAAAAATAGATTTTAGAAAAATATATACATAAATGTTTGTGTAGTGTGAAAACATGCAGATGACGGATTTAACTAACTTTCAAATCACTTTACTATAAAATGACATTTCCTACTTTGTCTGGCCAGTTCTTTCAGGTGGGTACTGCAGGCTGGATTGAGATCATCTGGGATGAAGAGGTGTTTGCAGAATGGTAGCAAGACTCTGCACAGAAGATACGTTTGTTCATTGTGCATGTAACAAAAACGAGGACATTGGCATATGATCTTGGTGTACATTGAGTGACCAAATACTTATTCTTTTACAATCTAAACAGAAATAAATAACAGTAATTGTCAAATAATATACTGAAGCAAGTGTGAGCCAATCAATACCAATGATCCTAGGTTTGGCTTTGGGGAACTGCTGCCAACATTTGGCAACTTAGTATGTAATAGCTTTAGTAGCTTGTGATGTAATTGCTTTAAATTACATTAAATTATCAACTTCTGTTAATCCATTTAATATCTAGACTGTAAAGAGAATGAAGCCAAAAATTAAAAACCTACCTTGGAAATTCTTTGCTGTCAATTAAAGCAGTGTCCTCTTCTTTGTTTGAGAAAGATCTGAAAGAGCCATCGTTGAGTGGAAGTAGCTGAAGACCCTCGAGTTCTCTGTATTTGCCATCACTTAAGACATATTCCAAAAGCCAGAGTTTGTCGTCTTTAGAGATGATGTGCACCCTACGGAGAATGTCCCTCAGGAAAGTTGGAGTCACGTATTTTAGGGTGTTGAAGTGTGGATAAGCCTCGTTTATAGCTCTTGCAACACTACCTGGTAAAGTGACAAGATTTTCTCCACATGAAACCAAAGTCCTTTTAATGGCGGCCACTATGTCAGGGCTTGTTGGTCCATTACAGGGGAACACGGCTTCCGATAGAGTGATGAACTCTCTTTCATCTTTGGCAAGAGAGAGGAAAGCCACATTCTGTCGGAATAAGTGATGAAAGACATCCAGAGCAACGGCATGCCATTTGTCTTTGTGCTGTATCTGGGCGATATCTGGCCAAAGATCGTACACGGAAGAGATGGGCAGAATAGATTTTTGGGCAAGTTTGATGGCATCTTGCATGATCATGAGGTATGCCTGTGGGAGCACCTCCTTCATCAGCAATTCATTCCACACAGCATGTTCGTCATGTTTCTGGTCTTCCTCTTGCCACTTGATGTGTCTTCTGTTGTCTGTGAGGCCAAAGCACGCGTTGATATAAACTGGGAGTCCCGTCTTGTTGGATTCATTGTTTGGGAGAGGAAGGAAGCAGCTCAGTCTACTCTCACTACAATCTCTCTTCTCACCACAAGGGAATGCCAAGTCAACTTGAGGGAAAAAGCTCAACTTTTTTGCAAGTGAATCAAGATTTTCCACATTGCCTTCTTTCATGGTACATGTTGTCACAAGCCACTTTGTTTCTTTTTGGTCCTCTGAGTTGAGGGTTATCAATTTGAACCTTGTTGAACCCTCAACGATTGACTCCTCTTCTGACTTGTGAATGACATCTGTGGGGACTGAGGAGTTCACTTCAAGTCTGGTGTTAACAGTGCCATGTACATCGATATGTATCAAGGACACAGAGGTCACATTTTTCAGGAACAGAAGGCTTAAGTCTGCATCCATAATGAAGCTATCAAAAAGCTCAACCACCTTGTTCGAGTCATATAGATTATCTGAAATATCTGATGCCTTATTGCGCAAGGGGAACCTGAAAAGTGACCCGTCAAAGCGCTGATCCTCCATGATGACTTTTGACCATTCTTGTTTGCTTACAAGTGAAACTATATCTCGAAAGGGTTGGAACTGATCATGCATAGTAGTTAGAGCTTCTTGGTGTTCTGCATCATCCAACGACCAGAGAAACCCCCCCCTCCTTTCTCCGAATATTGATTCTTGGGGGTCCATCATGCCAAGGTGCTCTGAACTGAATATACTTGGCACATCTGTGAATGAAGTAAAACAGATATTGCCCCATGAATATATTATGCATGTTCTCTAAAGACAAACATTCAAACTAAGACAATTCAGTATACAAGTGTATCTGTACATAGTTTCACCTGTTATGTGGTAAACAGAGTTGAAGCCGATTCCAAACCTCCCAACTTTGTTTGGGTCATTGCGCTTGACACTCCGCCCTGCCATCTGAATTCCCTTCCAGTCATCCTCAGTGAACGCTGCATTGTTGTAGGCGTAGAGAGCAGGACCTTTGCAAACACAATAATAATTGAATGTGTTCATTAATTTTTTCATTTTGGTGATTCCTGACAATAATAGGAAACACAATCTAGAGAGCTGGTTAATATTAATATATCCAGCTGGGCACCAATGTGAGTTCAGTGACATAATGACCCGTACTTCTTCTGTAGGTTCCTTGCACTGCAGCAGGAAGTAAACTAGGACACATTATGAAGGTTTACGTTGAAAAGTGTGAAATGTTCTATAACTGCTGATGTTGAAATCGATCCCAGCATGCATTGAGTGAGGTACAATGGTTTAAGAGGCTGAGGTTGAAAACATATAATCAGTAGACATGAGGCAATTTCCGCCAGAAGGTCTCAATATTGTAAAGTGTTGACTAAAAAAGGAACATTTTAAGCTCTTTTAATATCCTAATATGGTGACGACAGTCAATTGTAAATTTAGAGAGATGTAGAAAAGACATCCTTATTTCTGCTGAATATAAATGATTCAGCATATTAGACCCTAATGCCATCCTATCAAGTGATCATAAGAACAAAGTTTGTGTCAGGTCGGCAGAAAATGTATTGTCAAGACAAAAAATGATTTTGTTTTCATAAATAAAACATTACACTTTTCCTCTTTGGTAAAACAACCTGGACTATGGGAGGAAACCCACATGACAACAACAATCGCATACAAACTCCAGGGCTGACATTTGATTACTGGCTAAGAATATTAGATTCTATTTGCTCTTCTCAATTTTCTCATATATATTTTTGTTGAAAAATACATCACGACTATTGTAGATGCTACATACCTTGGTATTCTCCCAATTCATTGGTCCAAAGGCTCTCAGTCCCATAGCTCCTCTCATCATGGATGAAAACCACTTCCGTGGCTTGAGCATCATCTGCATTTTGAATCAGCTCCTGTTGCCAGATAAAAACAATAACCATTAGAGCTTAGCAGACCAAATCTAATACTCAAGGATTACCACGTTCCTCTGCACAACTGCCACTGTGCCAAGCTCCAAATCTGGGCAACAAAAGAGTATAGTTAAAGCCCCAGCACACCCTTAGTCCAACTACACAGGTGTTTTCACTTCAACTATGTTGCCTTATTAGACCTCGTCTCAGGACTGTGTGGGCGTGTACAAACTATGCTTGATTGACATCTACCTTACTTATCTGGTGTTTTGTTTAATCTGTTTGGGTGGGAAACCCATTCCCCTTTATCGTTCTCATTAGTACATAGTGCTTAGCGCAACCAGTTTCCACAAGACTGAGGGTCTAATCAGCGAGAGTAATTCAAAACACCTTTGTGGGCGTGCAGAGTGCCACTTTAAGAAGACTGAGAAATTGATAAGACTATCAATGTTACATGGAGTTACCAGTTGATGTATTACACCAAAGGCTAAATCTAATACAAGCAAATTCAGTGGCTCTGTCATAAATGTGGTTTATTATGTTCAGTTTTGTTGACATTGCCTCAGAAAGTGATTTCTGGTAATTTCTGGTCATTTTTGTAGTTTGTAGTGTTGTTGAATTGTATCGACTTATATTTATATATAATGTTATGATGAATGGAACTGGTATCTCAAGTGTATCGTCAAATAGAAAAGAACTCCAATGTTTGAGTCAATTAACAAGAAGCAATCCAGTGTTAACATGTGTTGATAATAACTGTTTTATCAGTGCCTTTTTTACTGTTGGGACTTCACAATGTGGTTGAAACAAAGGAATTTTGCCCACCTAGCAATTCAACAGCCTGATTAGAGTTTAACCACACCAAACCCCACCAGACAGTAAATCTCATCTATGGGAGATTTGGGTCCAAACTAAACACTGGGGTCTCATTGGAGGAGGGCTATAGGCACCACGGGGACCTCTGTGATACGGCCATGATGTCACCGAGACATATCAGCGCTACCGCCGAAGCCAAAGACAGAAATTCTGATCAACGCACCGTCCGCTACGAAGCAATTTCAAAGTAAGAGGCTTTTGTCTGGGCAGAGATAGGTCATAGTGTGTCTGTAACCTTGTTTGTTTTTAAGTTCAACTGTAATGTTAACGTGTTATTGTACATTTTTACAGACCACCGAGTTACGTTAGTGCTGTGTAAAAATGACTGTTGTGTTGTTTCAATGCTGTTGTACGAGTGCTGATCCATGCAGCTATAATAGTGTATTTAAATACACCAGGTTGATAAACTGTGCTTTATTAGTTAAAGGTCCAGTGCTGCGACTGCCGAATCTGAGTTTGCCAGTCAGGTTTAGGATAAAGTAACAGTTGCTGTATTTTACTGCGGCGGTGAGGGTCTGTCTTGTTTTTAGTGTTTTCATTCTCCTTATTGTTTAAACTAACCCACACACACACACAGGTTGTGTTGTTCTGCACGTGGTGTGTAAGCACGGCCTGTATTGTGTGCCTCATTGGACCATTAAATAATTGTTGACTTGTCGCCATTTTTGTAGTTTTGCACAGCGTAATCACATACGCGATGACGGCCGCCATTTTTGTAGTTCTCCCTCCCTCCCCTTGTTATTGTAATTGTTAGTTTATATTGTTGACTTGATCAGTTTTGTTAGAAGTAAATTAACTCAGTTATACTTTAAAGAGCAGTTTTCTGGGATTACTTTGTGTATGTGTCTTGTGATAGCTGGATATCGTGTCTTGTGTTTGAATTCAACCTTCACTGTTCACTCTTAATGTGCAATAGTACTTTGACTATGGGCAGTTTGAGTGTCACGGTCTTGGTTTAGTTTGTTTCCCCGTTTTATTTTGCCTCGTGTCACGTGTTGACTTCACTTACTGCCTTTGTGATTGTGTGCCCTGCCCCTGATTGAATCCTTGCGTGTCTAATCACCTACACCTTCCCAGTGTATTGTAATGATAAAAATGTTTTAACCTCCTCATCATATTTTCTGTGAGATATGTTGCTGTTAGGAAGTTCATTTGTCTGGATGTCTGAACACATTGACCTATTTGGTCTAGTACAAAGGTCACTTTGCGATCGCAAATCAGCCCTGCGTAGGTATTGGCGCTCTCTACAACGTTTGTTGTCATTCTTGTTCAGGACGGGCAGCTGCAGTGTTCTTTCTGCAATCAACTGCTTCTTGTTGACTAAACATTTCTGCCTTAGTCGCCGGTGTGTTATCTGTCTCCTCTGTGCCGGCCTGCCGGCTGGTATAAATACCTTGTTTTGATTCTGCGTCTCTAGAGCATATTCACAGTTCACTGCAATACGTGGTTGTGTTTGTGTTCTCTGTTTGCAAACATTAAATTGACTTTTTGAAACTTTGATCATTCATCAAGACTCTGTTTTTATGTTAAACACTTTGGATAAAACCAACTTCACTCCTGAACTTTTGAAGGAAATCTTCCACAACAGTATTTAAACCCTGTGTTCCCCCGTTCTGCTCTACTTCCTGGAATATTCCCTGCTATCCTGTATGTATCCCTCGTGCCTTTATCCAAATTACCTGATCCTGTTTAGTGTTTTGCCCGTTCTGGTTTTCCTTGGATTTTTTGTGACACATTTTTGGACTTTTGGAAGTTGTGTTTTTAACATCGTCTTGGTTGTTAAAAAAAAACAGCATTTATTCATTATTCTGCTCCCTGTGTCTCTCTACATTTGGGTCCATCCCCTAGTTTGGTTATTGGTCCCTGATCTCAGGGTGGTGCCCCGTTATTCATATTTGGATATTAATATTTTTATTAAAGTCAACAATTTAATTTCCCAGCATTACCATAACATTTTGACACATTGTCGGAATAGTATAGACGCTATTGATATTATAAATGATGCCTGAATTCAATTTAGCTGCTACAGTTTCAGGTTCCAAGTAGTGTGCGTGTTAGAGCACTGTCACACTGTTTTGGCTTACTTGGAAACTTAAATAGAATCGTTTTTATATAGTAACACCTGTGCTTTTCCTACCATGACAACTGAAAATTTCTGCTGTTAAAAAAACAATTCATGGGAGCATGTTTTACACCACAGTGTCAAAAAAAATTAGAAAATTGGCAGATTACTCAGCGTGACCCTAACATTGGATACATTTTTTGTTGAGCAGCCAACGTGTCTCAAACAGGCTCCCACAGTTGGTGACATTACATGAAGTTATTTACCTCCAACACAAAGGACTGCTTCACTGACCAGTTAACCCAAATGGGATTTATATTGTGGGGAATACAGCCAATATGTCAACATTAAACAGAAACAGTCTTCATTTGTTTGCCATTATCATTTAACAGGGCACAATACATTCAATTCAAAAAGATGTTGCCAAAAGCTCACTTGCTCATGTGTTGTCCCTGGGTGGGGGCCCCTCTGGTTTTATACAATTAAAAACCAATGTCATCCATGCATTCATTGAGTGCGACACATCATTTGTTGTTTTATTGGCAGGACAAAAAGTGCAATTTAAATATTTCGTTCATATTTCGTATCCTAAAAGTCTGTAAATCAAACAAAATCACCTGTTTTCAGGATTCAAAATAAATTCAAACAGGATCAACATGTTTAGCAACCACGCTGGTCATACCAAAATAAATGGACTTCCAAAATCCATGTGTATTAGCTAGATCTAAAGAATAATGCTATCCATCAGTGAGAAAATATGAAATGCTGTACAAAGAAATGATTATAAATCAGTATTTGACGGAGCATTTTACCCACCTTCAAAATTTGTCCACCATCTGGATACCGACGGAGAATATCTTGCAGGTAGTCAATGAAGGGCGGCGCTGTTGCCCCGAAGGACGTTCTAAACAAAGAATTAAAGAGTCAGAAACTAGAGTTAAAATTTAAATCAACACAGAGAGAGTCCTCCAGAAGCAATTAAGGTAGAAAGAGATGGGATTTGAGTCACGTTCCACCAGCATGTATTATGTTTTACTTACTTCTGTACAATAAAACAGTAAAAAATTAAGAGCCTGAATTTACAGTCCAAACAAGATGTTAGGCAGAAAGCCAATATACAGCCATAAACTTTAAACTTCCTCAAAAAAGCAAGCTATACAATCCTCGGGCTGGGGATGACATGATTTCAACTCAAATGTTGCTTCACTGCACTTTGGTCAACATAGCTTGTTATTCTCTTGATGGTTCAGTTTGCACATAAAACAAGCTAAAAAGAGAAGTGCAGCTCACCCAGTTTTCTTCTTGGTCTTCGAACTCATCCTTTCAGGCTCGGAGGCTGTAAGAGAGTCAGAATGCATGGCATTACATTGCAGAACAATTCCATGTTATGGCTGCACCTGCTGCCACACAGCTAATGTAAGTGTCGGTAACACTCCTGCACAAAGTTAGTTTTCTGTCGTTTATTTATCCTTTCGTTGAGTTTTGTTGATCTGTTGACTTCATGCACATTGCAGGCGACTCAGCAAACAGATGGTGCATCGCTTTTGTTTCACACACAACTGTGTACATACATCATACTCATTTAGTATTGTTGGCAGTAGTAGTATTGTAGTGCACATGTTTAGTTAACTTCTAAACAGCAACACTTCAGTTTGTTTTTGGATGACTTGAGGTCGTGGAAATCTTGGCACACTGGAGTAAAGGAAGCACTTCAAACAACCTTTTATACAGGAAGTGGCCAATTGGAATGTACCAAGTGTTCGCCACATCATGGGTGATTTGTCATTTATGGCTTGGAGATTTTGTTTATATCTTTACAGTACATTCGTTTCATTGGTGCTTTATTTTTTGGTTAATTCCTGAAATGTTTAAATGAATAGACGTATTGTCCTGATTCGTATAGTTGTAGTTTAGTGGCTTTGTTAAATCTGTGTTATAAAAAATGGTCTGATCAATGCCATGTGCCACCTGGCCATCAGAAATCACTCACACACCGATGGCACAGCCTTCTTCTGATGAGAGAACGAGGCGCTCACAGCGGAAGTCTAACGAGGGCTCGTCTAAAACGGAAATAACAATATAGCAGTATATTGATTTGAAAACACTGAAAAAGTTTGTATCCCTCTCTGGTGGAATTTTAGGCTGATCGCACTGTTCACGCCAAACCAGGAAATGGATCCATGCAGAAATTCAGACTTTATACAAAATAAATACATCAATTAGCTTTCGATGGCATTTGAGCGAAAAGTACAAACAAAACTGATATTTTAAATAATCTCTGAGAAAACGCCCCGTTTGTTTTCACGAGGAATTAAAATATTATTTATTTCGCGGATACATTTCTCTGGCATTAAATAGTTTCCTCTGGCTATGGTTGTATGGATTTTCCTCCAATAATTACCGTGTATTTCGTTCATTTATTTACTCTGATATGCTCATCAAATAATACTTATGACACATTGGTTGAAACAAACGTAAAGTTACCTGAGTCATATTTGTGAAGAGTCGCATCAGTTCTGCTGCTTCCAAGTTCGCGAAAGAAAGTAATGATGATGCATCAGTTCTACTATTTATAAAGGCGGCTGATGTCCAACCCCAAAACCACCCCTCGTTCTGTCTCTTTTGTTTTCCACACGTCCTGTGTCATTCGTACGAAACGAAACTTAAGTAAGACGCAAGATCAAAGCTAAAGACGGACCGTTTCTTCTGACATCTACAATGAAACGAAACTATTCCGTTTCGAGTTACGAGGCATCGTGTCCGTGTAAGTTTCTGAATGCAGCCCACTACCAAAGACAACAAATCATAAATCTAGCTACAATATTATGATGTGTCGGTTGTATCTGTGATGTTGGATTACTAAAGCACACCTTATTAAGGGAACATTCATAGTCAGTTTGGTTCACATTTAGTGTTTTTCCTCGTGGGTTGTGATGCACTGACTCTCAGCTGAAAGACAGTTATCCCTCCTCTCGCTAGATGATGCTGCAGGCTGCAGCCTGTCGTCGGTACAAACCGGGCATCTTCTTGCAGGAAGACGCAGGGCAACACAAAGCTATACCCTCGTTGTAATCGGGCTGTGTTATTGTGATGTTTTAACTCCGCTTACGAGACAATTGCGTTCAGCACGTGCAACATTTCCTTAGGAAGAATGAACACGGTACGTAAAATCTTTTGTTGACGTGCTATTTACTCGTGTGGAAGGAGCCCCATTGTTCAGTGCGACGCCGCCGGGCCTGATCTTTAGTCAAATACCGTTCAGCTCGTGCATTTTTGTTTTGTTTTCATTTGCATGTTTCGTGTTACGTTCTGCTTGTTAGGCCAGTTCACCGACCTTCGTAATCAGGTCATCTTTGGTGCTGTCGTGGACACAACACTATGCGGAACTAATACAAAAAGACAACGTAATCTGGTTCAGCCTTGATCTGTTGTAATATGCGTCTACCCTGAGCTACACCACTATAAAGCAGAATAATCATGATGGTTTAATCCCTTTTAGATGTCCCTGTGATCTGTCACACAGTGACAACCTCCCACTCTGGATGTAGATTGCACCATGTTGGATAAGACCAGCGATAAAGACCAGCAGACTGGGCACTGCTCAGACTGTGGATGCAGCCTACCACGGCCTGACTCTGATTCAGCCAACACCCCAGCCCCTCCTAAACAGCAGCGTGTGGCCAAAGCAGCCCGTACTTCCAAATGTCCAAAGTGCCAGGCGGGCAGCAGCCTCCCTAATGGGCGACGTCCGCACCGCCGCCTCCGCCTGGAACCTCACAGCTGCAGCCTGTGCTCCAAAACCTTCATCTCCTCCACCCACCTGGCCCACCACGTGGCCTCCCACACCAAGGAAAGGAAGTTCAAATGTAACATCTGTAGCAAGTACTTCCGTCAGGCCAACCACCTGATGGCCCACAAGATCATCCACAGCGGGGACAGGCCATTTAAATGCCCAGAGTGCGGTAAGACCTTCGGCCGAGCCTCACATCTGAAGACCCACCGGCGTCTCCACACGGGTGAAAAGCCCTTCAAGTGCACCTATTGTGACAAGTCGTTCACACAGAAGGCTGGGCTCCTGGCACATGTTCGACTGCACACGGGGGAGCGGCCGCACAAGTGTGAGCAGTGCGGTGAGGGTTTCCACTCTCTGTCACTCCTGCTCTCACACAAGGCCGAGGAGTCGTCCTGCGAGGCCAAACCAGCGTCGGCACCAGCGCTGAACCAGCCCCAGAAGACACAGAGCAGCACCGAGGACCTGAACTGTGACGTCTGCTGCCGAACCTTTGTGCGGTCGTCGTACATCCAGCTGCACATACACCTCAACAAAGGACAGCGGCCTTATCACTGCAAAGTGTGCAACACGACCTTTGTGAAGCTGGATACGTTTGTGAGCCACTGTGATAAACACTTGAGGCAGAAAAGGGGTAAAAGTGTGGTAGAGGAGGTTAAATACAAAGTTGTTAAACCTCCCAAGTTTGTTCCACTCTCCAGGCCTCCTCCTCCTGAACCCTTACCCACTCAGCCTTTTCCCTCGGAGGTCAACACGCGCTCCAGAGCCAAAGCAAAGAGTAAAACGGAGCCATGACCAAGAGGAGTGCACACACCGAGACGGTGTAGTTGAAACTCTCCAAAATACTGTAATATGATTTATATCAACACAAGTTTACTCACTCCAGTTTTGTTTAGAATGATTATTTATTGTGAATGATACATTAGCTTTGCAAGTACCACAATGTTTTATAATGTCCATTGTAGCTCATAAGGAAAATAGACATTTGTAACAGTAGTATTTCAGTGGCTCTAACATTATATTCATGCTTAATGTTTTCTTAAACCCATACAAGCCTAATGGCATGTATAACAAATGGCTATTGTAAAACAATATGCACATAAGGGTAAACATAATGATAAAAGCATAGTGTTGAAGACTGATCCATATATTTTGTTGCACCATGAGACCATAAATCTCTGTTAAAAACAATTTGTCAGTTGTCAATCATAGTCTTCTATGAAGCCTTGTTTTCCAGCTCGCCAATGAGCATTCAAGTCAAAAGCAACAGAAACACTCCACAGTTCATTCTTTGCATGAAACCTATTCATTCCTCTGCTCTTATAACATGGCTCATAGTGTCCTGTATCCATCACCTGGGCCTGTAGTTATCGCACTTAACACCACAGGACTACAAGTCGTTTCAGATGAACCTCAAAGACCCTAAACTCAACAGAAGATGCATTTGGACTGTTTTCCTGTGGATCTCCACTTGCCCACGGAGAATCTGTCACCTCCACATGGGGAAATGCTTTGTCCCAACCTATGGACAGAGAGGGAGAAAAATACAAGAGCGCAAATCCAAAGACACCATTTACAAGTTAAGGGTCAAGTTAGTACTCCTGGGAGGCTGATGTATATAACCGAGCCGCATTGCATGAATCACAAATGTGAAAGGGAATAAAACGATCAACCACCACTTTATGGACACAGTCAATGAATCAGATAAGGCGAGTACAAAGTGAAGATTAAATGTCTGCCTGGCAGTTGTCTGTTTCCTCTGTGCTGCTGTTAATGCTCCAGTGCAGGGTACATGTGGCGTCCCGGGTTCCTGCGGATGGTTCCACTGATGGCGTCCTCCGCGTACACACTAACTGGCCTGTCGAGCGTGAACAGTCTGCTTCCAGTGTGTGGGCCTGAAGAGAAAATGATTTCAGACACTAAGATTTACAAGTACGACAACATTATTTGCAGCCTGTAACAGAGATATACTCAGACATTGTCTGTATGGGCTGTTAAAATTGCTCTAAGCGCTCATAAGCACTGCTATTCATGAATAAACTATCCTTTTTCATTTTGTAACTACACAACATGAGATAGTATGTGTTTGTGCTGTTATACTCAGAGTTAGGTCCGGTGTTGAGCTCCACAGTGGCACCTCCCGTCTCCAGGCTCTCGAACTGAACAGTGAACCAGCCGGTGATCCAAGGAAAACACCAGACTTGTCCACACGGAAATGAAACTGATCCTTTATTTCCGGAGAAATGAAACACAGGGCTCGATTTGTTGCAAAGCCCAATGTGTGGGGGAGTGGAACAACTACAGATAAAAGGAGGACGCACAGTACCTCCAGCTCTTTGACCTGCAGAGTGTACATGTCCAGCTGTGGGGACATCACAGGGAGCACTGAGGCAGTCATTGGGCTCAATGAGGTGGCTGAACTTGGGCTCGGTGAAGAACTCCTGCTGTGCCAAGGGCCTGCAGAGATGAAAGGTTATTCAACACTATGGGGATAATGAGGTGGCTGCCACAGATAACTCATATGAATAACAGGGAAAAGGACAGATAGAATCAAAGCACACATACCATAAGATGACTACAAAATAAATGAACGTATACAAAGATAGCTTTCTGTGAGTGTATGCAATAGGAATGTTAACCATACAGTGTGTGATGTACTCTGTATTTGTATAGAAATATGTTGCACAACTCTACTCCAGTACAGCTCGCTTTATCCACCAAATGCTTTTGGCTATCTTGCCGTCATCATGGTGGCGCCTGCAGCTGTGTCCAGTTTGAACAAGTTCATCCTCTTCCTGAGAATGCCATTCAGGTAACTTTCGATATAGTGTCTCTTTATGCTAGCATACCCCATGAAGGGACTGAACACCTTAAACCATTTCCCCAGGTACATGCAGCGAACAAATTACACTTTCACCTTCTGCTGACTCAAAACATGTTCAGGAGCAGACAAATGTTTTAAGGAAAATTGATGGAAAACAAAGGGCGGCACTGTTTCAAAGGGAAATATAACAAAGTTTCCAAAAACAATCTTGCTGAATATATGCACATATGACAAAAAAAATACATCTTTACAAATGGTTATCACACCGACCCCTGAGGGAAACTAAAAGTGTGGGGCGTGTGCACAATGTAAGAACACAACTAGACAAACCTGTATCAGCCAACGACAAATGGCCAAAAATGACTACCGGTAATCTCCTGCAATACAAAGGGTTCCATTTACTGACCAACACGTCCTTGTAAAGAACATGTAGGAAAAACATAAAGATAATTCAAACAAAGAAAAACAATCACTACCTGGAACCACAGATTATTATTCAAAATGTTTTAACTTCACACCCGAGATCGAAATAAAATGATATAAAATATTGTGACGTCCAGGCCATACGGCTGCTCCCAGAAGGCCATCTTCTCTGCATAATTGCTGTTGGCCTGACATGGCACTCGGGAGAGGGCCCGCGGATGAGGGCCCCATGACGCCACCTTCTTTAAGACCAGCGGTACTGACTCCACCATGAACTCAAACTAGACCAGAGGAAGGAGAGACAGAAACACAATGTGGTATATTGAAACCTGAATGGGACTGATGGGATCCAATAAAACTGTAATAGCACTGAGATAAAGCAACATTGTCATCATTACCAGCAGGCAGTTTCCCATCCACTCGGACACCAGGACGTCCACCTGCTCAGGCAGCTCGATCTCTTCGGCTCGTCCCTGGAGCACCGTGACCACCTCCTCACAGCCGTTCTGCTTCACCAGCTGTCTGTGCTCTGCCATGGAGCTCCACAGCATACACCATCAATGCCACAGATAAACTTAAGACAATGTACACACCATGCTGGTTATACCATGTAGCAACACCCCTTGTCCAGCAGATGGGAGTATGGGTACACCAATGTTTACAGAGATTCAGATTTTTATTTCAGTACAGGAAGACAAACACTGTGAATGTGATGCATTTCTGCAGCGCTCTGGAATCTCTGAAGTTGTCTTTATACACACCACCAAATAATAGCGCCTCATAGCAACTACGATACTGTATACTAGGATTGACATATCTTTGACAGCAGCAAATATGTTTACTGTGATGGATTACCAAACTCACAAAGGTTTCTGTATGTTGATGTTTATTGCTACCATCCTTAAATGCATGGCTGCTGAAAATCTGTTTAGTGAAGTATTGTATGTGCAACTTCTGACATGCAAAACAGTATGGCCCTTAACAGATTCTAAATTGTGTCCCATAACTGCCAAAGTATTCTTTATCTTGCCATGGGTCCTCCTCCTCCTCAACATCCTCTTCCTCAGCATCCTGGTTCAGGTAGCTGGCTGGGACATAACCTATGACCCCACGCAGCTCTGCCCCACCACCACTCTGATGAAGGCTTGGCGTGCACGAGCAGTCTGTCCCCAGTGTTGAAACTAAGCTGCGGGACAAAAACAGCAGTTATAACTAACCACCCGACCATCAACTTCCCGGTAAAGGTGTGCGGTTATATCTTTATGTGTACGTGTCTAACCTGGTCGCTGCCACTTCCGGTGAAGTTAGACTGGGCAACATACTCTTCAACAGATATAGCATCCTCTCTCTCTCTTTCTCTGCCTGCATGTGTAACGGAGGTTGTTTTTTTCGACCCGCCTACCGTTTGGTTTCCTTAAAGAGATAAACCTAAAGAATGAATAAATGAATGAATGAATGAATAAATGAATAAATAAATAAATAAATAAATAAATAAGTAAATAAATAAATAAATAAATAAATAAATAAATTACATTTAAGCACTCCCTGGTTGTTCCTTGTTGGGAGCAAAGTAATAAAAGATTAAAGGTACACTGTACAGTAAACAAATTACAATTATTACAAAATATTTATTTTCATACAAAAATAATTAAGCAATGAACAAATTACAAAAATCTTAACTCAACACAGCATAGAATAGGCGTACAACTCTAACAGCTAAAGAGTTCACATCTTAAAATTCTCAGTCAGAGAAGTCACATTTCTTTCATCACTGGAGTAAATAAAGAGTGTTTATAATATTTAATTCAGCCCTCTGAAGAGTGTGTATGTGCTGTGTCTTTGCATGCTGTTCAAATCTATTGTTCTTTTCAGGAGGCTGTCACACATCCTTGGTAAGAAGTTTCAGCTGACTTTTGTCTTCGACTTGAGGAAGGGCTTATGGAGCACATCGTAGAGTCGCCGTGCCTGCAAGCACAAATTGTCAACATGGTCATTTAAGAAATGTTCCAGCTACTTTCTGTATTTTCACATGGTGCACTTGTGTTTTTAACTCGCCTTTTGTGGTCCGAGGCCTGGACAGAGAACCAAGTCTTCCTTAGAGGCACTGATGATTCCTTCTACCGACTGGAAAAAAACAACACACAATTCATCATCTCATTATGAAAAGATTGATTCAGAGTACACCATAAAATCAGTTTCTGATTGCAGTATAGCAGCAATATGAGGAATAATCTTCGCTGCAGTGGTACTCACTGAGAAAGTGGACAGCAAGGTAATGGCGTCGGTCTTGTTCACAGACTTCACAGTGGTCAGGCAATCAGTAACCTAAAAACAAACCAATTTGGCAAATACTCTTATTACATTGAATTTTCCTTGACATTCTACGTGACTGCATCATATTTACTCAATCACATTAAAATGTCTTCCATATTTTTCAAATTGTCAAAATGATCACATTAAAAATAGCAATAACCTCACAGTTATTAAAATAGAAACCCACACACTTTTGACAGGTAGTTTTTCTCAACTTGCTCCTTCAGTAAGTCTGCGGGTTTATTTTCGTACGACTTATACGTTTCCAGGTACCGCCCTGCCTCCTCAGGGCTGTCATACAAACATGAAGAAAATATTAGTTATGATTATTTATTCATTTTTGTTTGTTATAAAGCACAATGTTCCATAATCAACAGAAAAATAAACAAACTGGAGTCTGGCTATCTGGAATCTGTCGATCCTGGCCAGAATAAAACAACATTTCTTGAATGTTACAATTGAGTATTTGAAGTATGAAAAGCCATTAAATACCCATTACAACCCCAAATAGGCATACATAACACATTCAAAAGAGTTTCCAAGCACTCTGTCCTCTGTCTGCGTCCTGTCAGTAACCGTTCAGTCCACTTGGCAGTCTGCTGCAGGTCTTACCTCCAAGCCAAGATGAGAGTGCAGTCAGCCATGATGCAGATGCGAGCCAGCTCCTTCAACGTATGATGAGGATCTTTCTGTGATGAAAGAACAATATCAAAGAAAATATCTTAAAGCTTTATAAATGGAGTTCGGGGTTATATATATATATGTTCATCTTTAGGGAAATGTTCAGTGTTTTGAGCCAGATCTGAATGTTTTTCAAACAGTATGTAGTATTTCTCTACTCTGATATTTAGATTTTCCGACATACAGTACTGAAAATGCTTCCAGCTGCACAGTTCAGACTTCAATTACACTACTGTTAGCGTAACAAATAATGATTGGGTCTGGACTCTAGTACCTGTGAAGTTTGATAAATAGAGTACTAACAACCAGCATAATGCCTTAAAACAATGAAGCTCTTTCAGCTGTGTGACTATGTGAATGTTTACTGAACTAATATAACCTTACTTACCACGTCTACTTGTACCAGTAACACTCGCAGGGTAAAAGTCTGTCCAAGCAGCTTCAGACGGTCGTGGATATAGTTTGGATTGAGATTGTGATACCTCAGACTTTGAACCAGGCCCAAAAATGTTTTAAATGCAGCAAAATAACACACAAGACAAAAAGAAAACGCATGAAAAAGAACATTTTGCACATCAAATATTAATAAAAAAATGTCTGTTCATCACGTACACATGCAAACACACTTTTCATCTCATACACAAACTATACTTGTGGCACAAAAACCCACCTGAGGAAGAGGGCACAAGTTGTCTGACCCAAGACATAGTCTGGTACAACATCTCCAAACTCCCACGGGACACTCCTCACAAACTTCAGGATGGGATTTCCCCTCTGAATGAGAAAATAATGATGCAAATAAACATGCAATTAGATACAGGTACCTACTGTTGATCAGGCCAGCTAACAAGCCTGAAAAGAGTCAAACTATTCCAAGCTGATAAAGAAACACGGGTAGTAGTATCAACAAATGGGAATAGAATATGCATGAGAGAGTTGGTGATTTTCTGCCCAAAATAGAATACCTGGTGTTGCCCAAGTGAAGAGGGACAAACGTGGATGCATACCTGTCGAGGACTGACAATAATGCTGCTCCCAGACCCCACTGGTTTTGGGCCCAGGCTGGGGCTCGGATCAGACCTTTGACAGCTCCCCTCTTTCTGGTGTGTGCCAGCCACCTGTGGGTCCTCGCTCTCCTTAGCCCCTTCAGATCCACCTTCACCCCCTTCAGCACGGTCCTCAAGTGTTTCACAGGACACTGAGTCTGACTCACTTTGCTTCTGATCGGTCTTGAGCGGTTTGGAGGAGCCCTCTCTCTGAGGAGGAGGAGCAGCCACATTGCTTTTACTCTGGACGATGTATTCTGCATAGGAAAAGGGCTGCTCCACGGGCTCAGAAGCAGCTGAAGATGAAGGAGAGCCTGAGGTGTTTCGTCCTCCTTTGGATGAAGGCTGAAACTGCGGCTTTGGCTGTAGAGAGTCGATATTTATGAAATGTGAAAACAAACACTGGCGTTTTTGACAAGCATATACAGACCAAACCCTTGTGTTGCAAAGTTGGTAACGTTGAGCCATTTAGAAATATGAATTTATCGTAGCAGTTGCCAGCTGGAAAGCTAGCTAGCCGACGTAAACAGTTAGAATTCAAACATAATACCGACCGGTGTTCTTTCTTTAACGAAAGCAGTGTCGTCCAGGTTGATGTTGAACCTCTTCTTCATGTCTTTTAGCTGATGATGACTCTCCAAGTTAACATAACCACTATCCTCTTGACTTGAGCACTCCTGACAGAGCTACACCATCTAAAGAGCTACAGCGACAACACTTTAAGACTTCCGGCCCGGTTCCTTCAGAATAAAAGCACCATCTCCAAAAACGACAATAGACTACCGTACTTATTATTCACATGTCTGGAAGGAATATTTAAGTGTTCACTGCATCTAGCATGTTAATTGAGATCCAAAATTACAGTACTTTAACGTTACAGTTTCTGCCTAGCATTTTTTTCAAGCTAAAACAAGAATAGCACATGCTGTCCTGATGTTGCCCTAAATCGATAGATAGAGTTAAGTTAAGTTAACTGTGGTTAAGCCCTGACTTTATGTCAAAGAAGTTGACTGAGAACATTTGTATTTATAATCCACACAGCCCTCCAAAATACAGGGTCGATTTTCTCCTCAAATAATCTAATTAAGTGTTGCACAAAATGATGCTTCAAAAAACAATATACTGTCCATGTCCCAGCTTCAAGAACAACTTATTGAGTCGATGCTTAATACAGCCGTTGAAGCCATTTAGGCCAAAGAATATAATGTTAACATGTGCTCAATGTCTGTACCATTCCCAATGTGATCTTTACTAGAATGTGTGAGTTTCACATTATTTTTAAGTCTGATCAAAGCCAATAAAGTATACCATCAGGTTCAGAATTAATGAGACAAAATGACCAGATTACTAAGTAAACATAAAATATATCAAAAGTTTATGGCATTCAAATCTGACATAGATATACACCCATGTAGGCATACGAGAGGTTATTTTTATTTAACATCGTGCACTACATTAAATAGTAAACATATGACGCACATCAGGACATTTTGCTAGTTTGCCACAAAGACGTAAAATATAGGTTTGTTACCATGGAGCATGTAGTTGCCTAGGAGACGGTAACGCCGCCATTGAAACCGCGCAGCATGGCATGTTGGGATACTTTTCTCCCCATCATGGCGGATCAGGTAGTTGGCTAACGTGAACGAGTTAGCATATTCAACGGTTATTTTGTGGTCACATATTGAATGACTGTAGCTATCTTGCATTTTCTACACACGGACCGCATCCACGGGACATAAACTAGGTAATTATATGCAACAGAATCGGGAGATGTGATGAGCGAACGAGCTTGCTTTGTTGAAACAAGTAGCAGCTAACTGTGCTAGCTAGCTAGCTCGTTGAATCGATAGCCGCATGCTACGGAGCTAGCTACGGTGGCTTGCCGCTTAGGCCGCGGCGTGCAGGAAGCATGTTTGGCTTATATGTTGCTCGACTGGTAAACGCGTTAAATAATCTACGTTTCGGGGAATAACAATGTATAGTACAAAGCCATTGATATATTAACCTAAATTATTGAAAGCTAGCTGCAGAGATCTGTGAATGAATGTTAACGAGCAGGGCAGGCCTGGCTGTTATCTAACGTAACGTTTGAATGTGTGCTTGAAACTTTTGTTCCTCTTTTGGTATCTATTGCCCGTGCAGTTCTGATCCTACAACACGCATTCGTTGTTTTCTGTGTAACTGAACGCTGTGACATAATTTGTGGGGTTAACTAAATGTGCTAACTCTACTTGAAATCTTAAGTAACGTGGGCAAACGCATCTTTTGTTGGCTAACGTTAGCTTGAAGTAAAGCGGCAACGTTAGCTAAACGTTTTGGCTACATAACCTCACATGTTGTCTTACAGTTGTAGTATCGTTGTTTTCGAATAAGTGATTTAACTATTGTACAGTGTAAGTAAATTGTTTATGCAAATACATATTTTATGCCATTTTGAGTTGCTAAACTGAGATTCCGCCTTCATATTCAATGTTTATGAGAGACGTTACGGTAACGTAGCCGTGTTTCTCGCGGTTTATGGTTGTACGACAGCAAAGCTAATGCTGGCTTTATTTAAGCTTTACGACTACAGGACGCCTGTCGTTAAGGTACAGATTTGGGGCAAGTTCCTACTTTGACGTTTTACTCGATTTTGAATCTGGTTTTGGTGACCCACTTAGCTATTTACGAACTTTCTTTGCGTTAACAATCCAGCCTCACTGCAGTCGATGCAGGGAATGCAACCTTTGTTGGGTTTTGAGTCCGGTTGTTTGGTCCTAGATAGTTATTCCATTGACTCCATTGTGTTTTTACACCTCCGGCCACGTTTCGGTCAGATGTTAAGGCAGGCATTTTGCCTTTAGTTGCTCACAGAATATTTCTCCCCTGAGGAGAGCTGATGTGTTGTAACTTGGTTGAATCTTTCTAAATTGTGTCACATTACTGGAAACTACCTGAAAAGTATGTTTACAGACTGTCAAATGAAAAGCAATGGGTAATCATCCACTCTGTTATCCTCTCAGTAATTTAGTCAGCTTTCGGCATTTGTGCCGAGACAGACTGTGGGTTTAACTAAGCATTTTGTGTGTTCAGAAACAAGCTGTCTTAGTTTGCATTTTCCAGCTAAACCGTCAAGTTGTTGACATAACAATTAAGTTATTTTGGCTGGACAAAAGTATTTAATTTAAAAAATATATCACAAACCTCACAATACCCGTTAAGGAAGGAGATAAAATGCAACTGTGTTTTTTAGATTTATTTCAGCACAAATTGGAAACCGATCACCTCCAATCCTGAACCTGTAGATATTCTTGGTAGATCCTGATTCCTGCCCTGTTAATTGTTGTCACAGAGGATTCGTAAACAGCAGCAGTCTAAATCTCACCTTCATGAAGTTTATAATGTTCAGTTGTTTTGTTCAAACTGCGTAAGAGAGGTATCAATTCAGCTTCATTTTTGTTCTGGCTTGGCATGGCGTGATCCAGGCCCTGCAAAAACTATTGATATTCATACTAAGATGTTACTTACATTTTACTGTAGCATGGCTATGAAATGCATTCTCTTGTGTTGGTGCTGCACTCTTTGTTGCTTAAGTTAAAATAACTTTGTTTCCCTTGCCAGTGTTGAGTGAGGGAGCAGCACGGCTGTGACGTTAAGAGAGCATTTTACAGAATCGGGCACCAGCACAATGGAGTGTGCAGTGGACATCCCCTCAGGTGAGTGGTGGATAAAACACAAATACATTTTTGTCATTTCAATCTTGTGACATTTAGATTTATTTTACTGCTGGATTCCCCACATCTCAGGGATACAATGTTGGTCTATCATAAATGTCCACACGAATGCTGCCTTTTATTGACATACTCATTTTAAGTGCAGCACTAATGACATGTTCTAAGTTTTCTACATGTCATGGATTTGCCAAATACTTGTGTCATCTGAAATACTTTCTGCCCTGTGCAGGTGAAGAGGAGGCACTTGAGAAAGACGATATGAATGCGAAGGAAGGGACTGAGCCACCTCCCAAGAAAAACAAGAAGCACAGAAAACACAAGAGCAAAAAGAAGAAGAGGAAGAGGAAGGGGGAAAAGGAGAGTAGTTCAGAGTCGGGTGCAGAGTCGGACTTAGAGCAACTGCTGTCTCCAAATCCTGTCAGGACTACCAGAGCCAGGTCAGAAGACATTTTTATTTAAATACATTGTGTACACTAAATGTACTGTCAACTGTGACATGGCAGCTGTGTATATGATATGTTAACAAATAAGTTATGTGATAGTAAAAGCGCATCTCTTTTCAATGTGTTACACATAGATGTATTGTCAATATTTCATATCTTTAGGTGTTCAGAGTTCATATTCACGCTGCGGCCACATTTTTTGAACAGAGATGCACCGATTGCAATTTTCTTGGCAGATTCAGATTTTTTTCAAAAGTCTGGCTTGCCGATTCCAATATTAGCTGATTCTCATTTTCTTTCTAAGAACGATCATTGACAGACTTCCTGTTTTTTCTTTTTTCTTTTTTTTTTGCACCATTGTCCACGAAAATTAATTGTAACGGCCCTGAAGTTATTGTGAACCGTCACAAATCCTACATGTTACCCTTTCACTTTGTTCTTGTCATCTTTAGTGGTTATTTGCATAAAAAACACACAATACAAATAATGAATGAATTAATTAAATTAGGAAATAAAGGATTGTTTTATTTAATTACTTTCTTTGATTGAAAAAGATTTTGGCATTGGAAGTTTTAATTGTATTTTATCAGCTGCATAGAGCTAGTATTAGAAGTTAAAGAGGTCATAATTACCTCCAAGATCTATTTTATATTTCTGTGAAAACATCTCCATCAAGCAACTGTATTTATTCAAGTTACTCACCATAAACACATTTTTACAAAATAACAAATCATCATGATAGCGTTATAATTTACTCAGGTTTACTGATTAGAGCTTGACCGTACCATTATGCAAGTCAGTGCAAGCTCCTTCAATATTAGCCGTTAGCTTCATTATACGCAGAACTGAACTAGGGAGAGACCCCGGACTGTCAGCACGGTCCCTAGTGAGAGGCACTAGGGACCAATCAACATTTTGACACCGATGTAATTGTCTAGAGAATATGGTTTGAAATCCAAATATTCTGTGTTATCAAGGGAGATTTGTCTGAGAAAAGCCACCAGTCCAACTAAAAGGAAGATTTGTACCTTACCCAAAGTGAGAAGATGTCCTAATTGTGTTTTGTTTGTATTGGGAACTTAAGTTTTACACAGAAACAAATAAAAAACGCAATGTCTCCTTTTCTCGGTGTTGTTAGTGCCAGACTAGCAGGAACTGGAGAACAAGCTGGGCTGAAGGAGGAGGGGAAAAGGGATGCAATTACAGGTAGGAGATGCTCACACACAAGCATGATTAATATTTTCTTTTAAAGTAATGGCTTATTTCCTGTTATTTGTTACTTTTTAAATCGTCACTTCGCCTCTCAGATCGAGCTGATGTGGAGGGAGATGCAAAATCCAAAAAACACAGAAGACACGCTGCCAAGAAGAAGAAAAAGAAGAAGAAGAAGGACGGAAAGAAATCCCCATCTCGCTCCCCATCTGAAAGCAGCTCAGCTTCAGGCTCTGAGTCTGAAGGTGAAGGGTTGAAAGTGGCTGGTGATGGAAAATACTCTCCCGCTGCAGCATCCGACCTGCAAGAACCAGTGTCGAAACTAGTTTCAAAAAGCAAACGAGGAGAAAAGTCTGAATTGCTTGGAGTGAAGAAAAAGGAGATATCGGATATGGATGTGTCTCCATCTGGAGCGAAGGGCAGCAATACCAATCAAACAGAAAAGGATATTCGATCGCCCTCTGCGGGCCAGGATGCGATAACAGCGACGGCAACAGTTAAGACAGAGGGTGGTCATGAGGGTGCATTCAGCCATGCCCAGGAACTCCCTGACATCATCCCTAAACAGGAAGGTGCTACCCCGAGAGAGGAATCAGGTCTGAAAGATCAGTCCAATTGCAGGTCTCCATCCCCTTCCGGGGGCCTAGACATGAAGAGGTCTGGTTCAAGTCATAGTCGTTCACCAACACCTAGTCCTACTAGGGAGCAGCCTGGGCCACCAGCAGCAGCAACGAAAGAACGGTCAAGAACCCATTCCAGGTCAACCTCTAAAGAAAAACGGTCTGTAACACCTCTAAAAAGTCGGCAGCTATCCCGCTCTCAGTCCCCTAAATCTAAGAGGAAGTCACTCTCCCAGTCCCCAAAGTCCTTCAAGAGAGATATCTGTCAGTCCCGGTCCACCTCTCGCTCCCTCACCCCCAAGAAGAAGGTGTCAAAGTCTCAGAGGAAGTCCAAGTCTCCTAAACGTCGGAGGAGTTCATTGTCCGTTTCTCCGAAGCGCCGCAGAAGTTCCCACTCTCCTAAAAGAAAGTTCTCGCGATCCCCTAAACGCGGCGGGCGCAGGTCTCCCTCTCTGTCTCGGTCTCCGAGGAGAAGTCGAAGGCACTCCAGGGCCCGCTCCCCTAGGCGAGGTGGTGCAGTTGGCAGGCGTTCACGGTCACGTTCTGTCAATAGAAAGCGCCGCTCCAGCTCTAGATCAAGACGTCCCGTTCGTCGCTCCAGGTCGCCGGCAAGACGCGCAGGAGGTAGGCGCTCCAGGAGTCGATCTGTGTCTCGGCATAGGAAGTCACCACCGGCCAGATCCCGCCGCTCCCGCTCTCGGTCGCTTCGCAAGAGAGGGCGTACTCGGTCACGTTCTGTTGTTGTCCTTAAGCGCAACCGGCACTCCAAATCCAAGAGTCCCCGCAAACAGACCAAATCTAGAACCCCTCCCCCCCGCCGGCGCTCCCGTTCCCCCGGCAGGAAAAATCGTTCACCGCCGAGGTCTGGCAAACGCTCCAAATCTCGCTCGTTGTCTCAAAGGCTTCGGTCAAAGTCCCAATCACCGATACCTGTCAAGAAGAGGTCCGAATCTCCGAGGAGTGGAAGACGGTCAAAGTCTAAATCCGTTTCGGCGGCCGTGAACAGATCTAGATCCGGGTCGGAGTCGAGTGATGGGCAGTCGGACAACTCCTCCCCAGCCAGATCCACATCTTCCTCTCCTGTTAAAGAGATCAAGCCGTCTTCCCCTGAGGCAGAGACTGCTGTGGAAAGCGGAGGATTTTCATCTACAGCAGGTCAGCATTTCTTCTTTTTTTTTATAGTGAAGTGTAAATGTAAATTACAAAAACTTAAAATGTATTTTGTTAAACCTTTTGTATCTACCCAGTTACCAAGAGTTGTCAGCCTTGTGAAGTCAAAATCTATTTGATGAGTAACATTGACATGAGTGTAATATTACAACTCGTATATATTAACCTTACTTATCATCAAATCCCAGTTTCAAGTTACCGTCCACCCCTCAGGCCTCCAATACCATCACAATGGTGGAACATTATCTTGCTCCTTGTTTGCTCTTTTTAACAAACAGTCCATTTTTATTGTTGAATACTTGTAGTAACAGAGTTTAAAAGTATAGACCCCATAAAGTAGGCGCTAAAATCCCCCGTCATTTGTGTAACTGTTGCAGCGACATGACATAACCTGTCTTAACGTACCATGCAGGTGCTTGGAAACCTGTGCCTGCAGCAGCTGTCCCCAGCCCCCAAGCTGGGAGCTCCTCAGATACGTTGCCAGACCAGCCTCAGGCGCCTTCTCCCAACCACGACAAGGAACAGCAGGAGTGTGTCAGCTCAGCCAATGAGCAAGATGTTTCCAGGTCCAGATCTGGTTCCAGAGAGCCCGCCGCTGCCCCAGATCGGTCCGAGCTTTCGGACGGATCGGACGAAGGAGAGGATTCTACCTCTCCAGTTAAGCAGCTGTCAAAGTCCTGCTCGCCTACGGATCGAAGGAAACCGTCCCGCTCAACTTCTCCACCTCGACGATCAACATCCAAGTCTGCATCCCGAAGGAAGCCGTCAAGGTTTGTAGAGTGTTAGTGTGTGTATGTACCCATCCCACGTCACAAATCAGGTTTCTGTGGGTCCTAAAAGACATCAAAGTTGATTTTCTGTAAGGTCTTCAAAGGTATTGAATATGAAAGACCTCGTGAAACAGGAACTTGTAAGGCATCTGAACACCAGACCTAATGCTGACCTCATTTAGAAGTCGGTGTTGTGCATCAGTAGTGGTGTAACTCACTGTGATATGTAACGTTCCCCCTCGCTGTTCGGCATGCATGTGAACTGCTAATAAATTGTGCAGTTCAACATCATAGAGTGAAATAAAGTTTTACGCCCAATATTCATCAAAAATATGCGATCAGGAGTTCAACATTAATGCTTTCTAGTCGCCGATCCCTGATAATGCTGCATTATGAACAACGCATCTGTGTTGATTGAAGTCGAAAGAAGGGGTGAGCTAGTAATGCTAACAGCTGATGTACGTAGGTTCCATTCAGTGACCGTATGATGCGTTCTGGCTCTGTTCAGTAAAAATTGATATTGGACAAATTTAAATTAGTAAGTTATCATGATGTGCTAAAATGTATTCTTGTTAAATGTAGTTTTTTGCAAGACGGCTGAATAAATATATTAGTTTGAAGATGTTTTTACAGCAGAATGATGACCTGTTTAACATCCTAACAATAGCTCTAAGCAGCTTATGAGTAAAACTGCGAATTAAAGATTTTTTTTCATCAATAAAAATACATCTTTGATGACCAAATCATCAATACTCTGTGAGTTTTTATGATCCCTTGCACCCCTTTTCATCAGTCTTATCATTCACCCTTTCTCAGGTCCAAGTCTCCCATGAGGAAAAGGGATTCCGTCTCTCCACCGGAAAGGAAGAAACGACGGTCTAAATCTCGAAGTCCTGCCCGGCGGAAGAAGTCACGCTCCCCTGCAAGGCGTAAGAGGTCACACTCCAAGTCCCGGACCAGAAACCGCCGATCCAAGTCCCGCTCTCCTCCAACCCGAAAGAGACGATCCCGCTCACCCAATCTCCGCGGGAGGAGGAGGTCCAAGTCCGCAGACAGGAGCAAGCGATCCAAGAGCCGCTCCACCGGCCGCAGAAAACGATCGGTAGACAGAAGCAGGCGATCGAGGTCCCGCTCTACTGACCGCAGACGCAGGTCTAGGTCAAGGGGTCGAGGGAGGCGCCCGGTGTTTCGCAGTCGTTCGTTCGATAGGCGGGACAGGTGGAAAAGAGAACCCAGCCACTCTCCAGTTCTCATCCTCCGCAAGCAGCGCCGCTCAGGGTCCCGGACACGACGCAGCACCAGCAAGACTCCTCCACGCCTCACCGAACTGGGTAAACTATTTTGATAGGAACTAAGGACACACATCATGAACATTGTCTGTTTTACACTGCTCGTATGCTTAATCTCGCCCTTTTCCCCTCTATGCCCTGTTGTTGCATTACCCCTCCCTCTCTTTCTTCAGATAAAGACCAGTTGCTGGAGATAGCCAAAGCTAACGCCGCTGCAATGTGTGCTAAGGCGGGGGTGCCCATTCCTGAGAGTCTTCGACCGAA
This sequence comes from Melanostigma gelatinosum, assembly GCF_949748355.1. Lineage (NCBI taxonomy): Eukaryota > Metazoa > Chordata > Actinopteri > Perciformes > Zoarcidae > Melanostigma > Melanostigma gelatinosum. The sequence goes on along the minus strand of NC_136643.1, from coordinate 17,916,362 downwards.
AGCCATCCTCCAGCTCCCTCTACCCACTCCCTCTCCTACTCCTCTCTCCTTACCGCTGCCGTTACCTCTCCCAATGGGCATGGGCATGGGGATGGGCATGGGCATGGGGATGGGGATGGGGATGCCCAATATGGGTCAGATGGGGATGTCCAATATTCCAGGAATGCCCACCATGTCAAACATCACCATGAGTGCCGCTATGGCAAGTATGACAGCGGCTACTATGACCGCTGCCTTGACCAACATGGGTGCCCTGGCGGCCATGCCTCCCCTTGCCCCGCTTCCCACCATCACGAACAAGCCTCCGCCGTGTCTCGCTCCCCCAACGCCAACCCTCAACCTGGACCACATCGAGGAAGCCAAGAGGAAGGTCACTCAGCAAGCTAACATACACACCATAAAGGAGCTCACTGAGGTAAACGGGGAACTGCGTTCATGTGCATTTGTGTTTGAGAGAGATTGTACTGGAACAAGAACAATGTGCACGTGTTTGATAGTAACGGTGTTGAATCAAAGCCTGTGGAAGACTGTGCCAACGCAAAGTAACTGATTTGTTTGTTTCTGTGCTTTTGTAGAAGTGTAAGATGATTGCAAACAGCAAGGAGGAGATGGCCATCGCTAAACCCCACGTCTCAGATGATGAAAGCTAAAATCGCCACGCTGTCACGGTAAGATTTCCAATCTTTATTCTTTTATTTTTGTAAGTCTGTGTTCTTGTCTTTATGTTAGTGTTTCAATTTTCCCTCACTGTGATGTTCCCCTGCATATTAAATGAAACCTGATGTTTCTGTAGATGGTGAACAAACTGACCTTTTCTCTCTCTTTGTCTGTACACAGCCAATCCCCTCAAAGGACTAAAGGAAAACATAACCAACGCTTTACAGGAGGACCTACCTTCCCACAGTTCCCTTCGGCAGCCAGATGACCCGACTGAGCCTCATTAACCGCCGCCACCAAGAAGAAGAAGAGTATCCAAGTTGTCACAATCAGACATACAGGCACCAGCCACTGCCCCACCCAGCTCCCCAGTTTGTTTCTGTCTGTGTGAGAGAGAGAGAGAGAGAGACAGACTGGCAGACTGTCAACTGTGATACCACTGAGTAAACTGGACACACTAACATGTGTGCACAGTTGTATGACTGAATAGTGAGTGTGAGGCTGTCGTGTGTGTGTGTGTATATTTAGTGACTTTCACCACCTCAATGTTGCTGCTCATTTAAGCGGTCACTGACTAAAGAGGAAACGAACCAAACTAACTAGTGGCGCAAGTGTTTTTGTAAAAGATTAGTTTCTCTAAATTTGTTTTACTTTTGTGCTTTCTAAAAGAATTGTGTTAAGTGGCGACTTCTTCCTTGTTCTTCCGTATTCCCCTTGGTTCTCTCTAGTCCCCGGTTTTATAAACGAATAACGCAGACAGCGTTTTGGTCGACACTCTCGTGCGATTTGTTCTCAAAAGCCTGCGTGTCCAGAGCAGGAGAGTGACCACATGTGAATCCTGGAACAGGGTACCAGATCTGATTCCTATTATTATGGTGTATTGGCAGCAAAAAGAAGTTGGCTGTGACAAAACAAAGCGTGACTAATTCAGTTGGCACTGCCCTGGGTGTGATTTTCGTTCCCTCTATTTTAGACGACGCCAACTTAATCTAGACTATCCTGGTCTTTCATTTGGGCTTTGTTGGGATTTTTACCAACTTGGAAACATGTTTGCTGGAGATTTGAATGGACATTTCATCCTTTAACACCAACATCCTAACATGCAGTGTTGACCAACAGAGCAGAACCTTCCATAATACCTATAATCCCACATTCAGGACTAGGATTTGATTGGACCTTCAGCTTTAGCTGAATCAGTTTAACTATTTTTTACACTGTAAATGTTAATTACTATTAATTTCTAATTCATTGTGACATTATAAACGATAGGTATTTAAAAAAAAAAAAAAATGCGCTTTAGATATGGTTTTGCCTTTCTGTTGCAGTTTTCATTATTAAAACACAATTTATATCGTTGACTTTTATAGAGGCGCACACGGAGAACATCGCTCATGATGTGCTCGCCGTGATAAATGGCTTCTAGTGGTTGTAGAGTTGAATGAACAAAGTTGAGCATGTAGGTTTTGTGTATTAGACAATCGGTTTCTTGGTCTTAAGATGCTTTTCTTAAAGAAGCAATAAGCACATTACATTTACACATCTTGCAGCATTGTATTCAGGTGGCAAATAGGAGAGAATTATTACGATAACTGCAAACATGAAAACCCCAACAAGCCCTTTTTCATTTATTCCATTGACGCGTTTGATATCTGCTTCCCCTGTAAGTGTTTCTCTGGCCCCGCGTAGGTGTTCTGTGTGAGCTGCATGTGGGTGAACGGGGTCCAATGCTGAATCCCATTGGATAAGTGAAAAACAAAAATGTACTTGGTGCTTTTGGGGAGAACTCACAGGGGTGAGGTTTTTAAGGAATCTTGTGCTCATAACTCATTTATTTTCATTGGAGAGAGGAATAACTCTGGATCCATCTTTCTTTGTCGACATCCCACACCCGGGGCTGTAGAAGATGATCTGTTATGGTTTTGTCAAACTGTAACTATACTGACTGTACCAAAAGCGTAGTTGAACTGTGGAATTGATTCCCTGAGGTAATCTTTAGCTATTTTAATGACAGAAAAAAAAAGAACATCAATTTTAGGATTCTTTATTCTTTTTTTTGGGGGGGGGGGGCTCATTTGAATATGACATTGCCTGCTTTGTACATAAATGTGATGATTATTAAAACCCTCAATGATCTGTATGTTCTTGTGCTCTTGTGTGCTGTGGTCACTGTAGGCAGGCTTATAGTGTATTACATCACATTTACCACCACATCATCAGACCATCAAAATAAATCAATGCAGCATCGTTTAGATTTGAATTGGTGCATCACGTTAGAATATCGATCTGTGTAATTGCATGATTCAAAGCCAAGATGTGTATCAAACTCAAATTCTACAAATATAATTTTGGTAAAAGACTGGATTGTTGATCAGACCCCACTGACTTATAATTGCTGTTTCTAATACTGAGATGACGGCGCAAACGTCCAGTGAAGTGAGATTGTTGAGCAGTGAGTGACCAGCTTTCAGATCTAGAACCAAAACCTTCACAGCAGACATGGAGCCCAGCAGCGGAACCTGACTGTACAAGTGACTGATTTGTAAGACTGACTGCATGCTTGTGTGTGTGCAGTTTGTGTGTTTCCCTGTGAGAGAAAGATAAGTACGAGTACAGGTTTTTGTGTTTTAAGGGTGCTCATGATGATCAGGGTGATCATTTCCTGTGTGCTTGGATAATTAAAATGTCCTTTCAGAAAATGTTCCAGGCTACAAAACACCTGCAGTTATGAAACCCTCCTACAAGTGGTGCACTTTCTCTTTGTTTCGGCGGTTATTGAGGAGGGCAGAGACTTAAAGGAACTGTGTACGCTCTCTATCAACAAAAAGGCCTTAAACACTATTATGTAAAGCTCAGATAGTGAAGGATCAATGGTGAGGTACGTTAAGGATAAGGGCTTTCAACACTTTATTTTCAGTTTAAAAGTTGTCTGATTTACTCAGATAAAGAAGAGACCCAGAGCAGTCTTCATGAAGAAAGCTTAAAATGCTTTAATCTGTGGAATAGCACACTGACTTGGATAAAAAGTTTCAAAACCTCCAGAGTTAAGTCAATGTTTTCTGAAAGTCTTTGGTTGATATGGAATATTATGTACGATTAGTAGGAGAATGCATGCTGTCCTGCATGTCTCCTGCTGTGCATGCTTGAAGCACAAGTAGGTTTACCTTAAAATGAATAAAAAGTTATCTTGTACTGTAGTATTATAGAGAAAAGTAAGGGGCTGTATATGTTATTGGGGTAGGGAGGGGGGTTGAATATAGTGTAAATTAAAGTTAAAGAAGTTTAGAAATCTTTTTGATGTAACTATTAGATTTTTTTCATACATTAAATATAAATCCAGGATGAGGAAAAATGTAATGACCTTTCCTGCTCTCTGAAAACAAAACAAAACAGCAACCAATGTCTTACCGGTAATTAGAAATGCAGAGCCAGTATTTTAATTCCGCTCTGTTTTCAGTATTATTTTCTTAATTACTATGTTAAGGTTAGTAATCTGCATCAACTGCAGTCTCTGAAAGAGCAACTGTACACATCTGTACACATTCTCAGCCAATAATCCTCATTTCATTTGTGGACTGCAATTACATTACATCACTAATTACAGTTAAAGGCCTTCCTGTCATTGTCTGCATGTTTGCTTGTTTACACACACGCACACACACACACACACACACACACACACACACACACACACACACACACACACACACACACACACAGTCCCGTTAGCATGGATATGGCTAGCATGCTGAAGCTATGAGTCATTGGATTTAGCAGATCAATGGCTGTGGATCGATGGATGGCTGAGTTGTGACTTTGACTGTACTTGTCGCTTCATTGTACTGTCAAAACTGTGGCGCACATGTTGCATACATGCATACATATTTCATGTGGCCAGTGGATCTTAATTTATTGTCAGCCCAATAAAATATTCATGCAAACTGTCTAAAAATTAAATTTGAAAATTTTCTTTTCATTTTCCATTTCAGATTGAGAATTTAAATATAAGATAACACATTTGCAAAGGATATTGAAATGTTCCGGAGAACCTCGTCAAAGACAACTCCTAATTCATGGTTAGTAAAATTCATGCCAGCTTAAATGCTCTGTAACGCTTTGCAATAAGAAGAAGATACACGACATCTTAGAACTTGCTCATTTTAATGTGATTGTGCCATATGTGGCTCAGATCTTTTTGTATTGAGGAGCAGACTTGATTTTTCAACGAGTGCACGGGTCATTTGAGACGGCTGATGTCATCTTGGTCTGAAACGTCAGACAGAAGCGATTCTACGGAAAGGTTTCCCATCTGAACTTTACTTGACGCAACACTTCTTGAGAAAATGAACAAAAACAACCCATCTACCCATAAAAAGAGCAAACAGTCAAGTATCAAAGCAAAAGATTGCCCCGTTGTGTGGCAGAGACAAGTTTCCTTGCATTTGTATTAGAATATGTGTGCGATGTGTGTCTAATTTCATATCAACTTTACAAATTGAATGCTGAAATGTGACTTCTTGTCATCTTAGCTGGACTTGGGTCATCAAACACCGTTCACACGGGCGGAGGACATGCTGGCCACTGTCGCAGAGTTGACCTACGAGGTCAGCCACAGAGACGGATGCCTCCTGACTTCAGCAAGCATTGGTGTGAATGATGAGAACATCGAGGTCGTACATTATAGTTTGTGTGTGTGTGTGTGTGTGAGTGTGTGTGTGTGTGTGAGTGTGTGTGTCTGGCTCAATCGACTAAAAGTGATTCATTTCTAGAGAGTGTGTGAGTCAGAGATCATAGTGTGTGTGTGTTTGTGTAAGGTTGTGTATTTTTCTTGCATTCAACAAACACAGCAGAAATGTACATTAGTTCCAGTCCATTGCTCGAGAATGAGAGCAGAGGTAGTGCTCTGTGTGTGTGTGAGTGTGTGTGTGTGTGTGTGTGTGTGTATGTGTTGTTTGCCACAGGATTTGAGGGAGTACCCATGATGACGTCCACAAAGATCAAGGTAGATCAAGGTTAATATGTGTGTGTGTGTGTGTGTGTACATTAGCTGCAGGGAAGGAAAGTTCCTCTTGTGTCTACACTGATTAACTTAGCATGTGTTTGAACGTCAACGGTGAGACTCGCTGCTGAAACCTGGTAACACGCTCAAATCTAATCTGGGCGGCAAAGTCATATATTCTTCATGTGCATTCCATAAAATCTATCGTAACCTTAAATAATCAGGTTTTAGTGAGATAATTGAACTACCCTGAGAGTTATAAATGTGTGTTTGTGTATGTGTATGTCAGTGATCGCACTTGAGAACCTAACCCGACTGCCGAGACGTGTGCATTACCGAGTCATGGGCGTTCCAGTCCATCGCCCATGTTAGGGCTCACGGTGAGAATATCAGGAGTGTGTGGCAGTCACAAAGTGATGTAAGGTCATGATACAGCAAGGTAGACTGGTTCAGCAGTGTGCATGTGTGTGTGTGTGTGTGTGTGTGTGTGTGTGTGTGTGTGTGTGTGTGCTTGGCACTTGTGTGGTAGCAATATCTGGTTCGTCGCTGACTCAAACAACAAAAGCATCAAGGTAGACGGGTGTTGGGGTTTGTATGTGTGTGTTTAAGCGTGCATTCTGCTTCATGTGGAACGACGTAATGTTTCAGTGGCTGCCATTTCATGTTGGTGCTTTGACAGTTACCTGCACGCGTTTCCTTCCCACAACTAGAATATCCATGTGTTACACACACAAAACAGAATGGCAAATTAAAAAAACAGCTCTATTATTGCATTCGTTAGATATTTAGGTCAAGGAAAAGTTTGCATGCAATATTGAACAATGCAAGAGTAAACGCCACATGGGGAACTCTTCTGTCTGTGATTGAAATATCTAGGTTTCACATCTTACCCACCTGCAACAGGCTAATCAAATATTGAAATCTGCAACTGGCTGATGAAATATTCATACATGCCACAGGGCTGTAAGGTACTCACATTAGTAGGTTGAGATCACAAGTTCTATTCCTGGACAAACTGGTGTAATCTTTAAATATAAACATGATCCTCATTCATAAATCACTCCCTACAATGCGCCTTCTTTTTTTATAAGATTATGTTTGTTTGTCTTTTCATCAAAAGAGAGGATCCATTTCTATGCTTTCAGTTGAGAAATGTTTGCCAGTGTATTGATCATCTTCATTTCCAAAAGATGTATGGCAATGGCAACAATGAAAGACACAGGAAACATGTAGAAGGGAGATACAAAGAAGATGAGAAAGACAGAGGATGAGACGTCTAATGAGTCAGATTTAATGAATCCACGGTGACTTCGCATGCTGACTACTTGCACGTTCTATTCATCCCAGCCGTTTAAACGTGAACTGGATGACTCTTGAGAGAGTTCTTCGGTATGCAGTTCCAGTTAAAGTCACATCTTAATCGTTTACAGGTGTAAGCCAGAAAGCACCCGTAACTGCCTTTGGGTGTCTTGTTTGTTGCTGTCTGAAAACAACATGGACCGCATGCATATTGTTCTCGTGATGTTACAAGAACACAGTTGTTGGCAAAGGTATTGAAGTGTTTTCTTCGAGCAGCAGAAACGACACATGTCTCTTCACTGTCAGGCGCTTCTCTCAACGGACCGCACGTAGCACATTTCATTCATGCAAGGTGTTAAACGCTGACTCACTTCCAGCGACAGCAACAAACATTTTCACACTGCTGCACACATTTCACACATTTTTATACAGCTCTTGTAAAGTGAACTCACTATTCCCTGACAATGCAAGACAGACAAGAAATGCATTTTTGTTTTTTTTGCCCGCTGCAGCATGCATTAATTATGGCTTCCATGCAAAAAATAGATTAGATCTGCAACTTCATAGAGTCGCTGAGGCCGTTGTGGAGTTCATGCACATGACTCCAGTCCAATTCAATGGAGCCCACAATCTCCCACACCAACCTGAGAAATTAAAATCAGGCAATTTACGACATTATGACCCTCGTTTTAGTTGCTTATAGATGGATATTACATCCCTTATCAGAAGGTGATCAGGTCCGTTCTGCTGAGACGCTGGACTTTCATTTAACATCTGAAACATTGGGAAATCTGCAGCTTTAATGATTTTTACTCTTACAGTTTGTTCTCTGTAAAGATTTACTCTTGCATTTTGTTTATTTAAGTATGTGCTGTATCAACTATCAAACACAATGCAGTGCATTGCTGTTTCTACTATGTCACAGCTTCACACAAAGAACAGCTCCTATGCCGATTTTCAGTCTGTCGCTGTTTCCAGCAACATTGTGCTGTATTACAGAGAGGACAGGAAGTCTGATGTGGCATTGTTTTGGTTATTTTTTCTATTTTCCTGCAGGACATGTTTGACTTTGAGAATCCATGCGGCTGTCTGTTGGCTTGTCCCCTGTTGTCTCTTAGTTTGCCACGATTGAATGCTTGTTGTACGACAGCACTGACCCGTGTTTGTTCTCTAGATACAAACTCACAGTGAGTCTTATCTCCTTTACGACCAATTGCCAGAAAAATGATGGCATTTCCATTGGGTATTTCCATGCAATAGACCAGACCAAATACCTCTCTGTGGCCAAAGTATCTCTAAATCCACAGGGAGGCGTTTGTAAATATGTCCTCTGATGTGGAGCATCTTCTTTTGTCAATGGGTGTTTCCACAAGTTAATACATTCAGTCCTAGGCTTTTAATTTGAGAGCTGTGGTCTGTATCTGTGGAAAGAGAGCTTTGCTTTAGAGCAGGGGTCTCAAACTACCCGGCCCGCCACGTCATTTTATGTGGCCCGCGAATCCGCCAACACACAAAAAGTTAGAATTGATAATAAAAATATCCCCATAGTCGAAATTATGAGATAGAAAGTCGAAGTTATGAGATAGAAAGTCATAACTATGATAGAAAGTCATAATTCCGAGATAGAAAGTCAAAACTATGATAGAAAGACATGATGATGAGATACTTAAACATAGAAGCAGCTCTTTGGCTGGTTACTGTGCATTTGACATGGAAATGTATTGCGAGTACATTGAAGACTACTTCAAACGTGGCTTTAAAACACATGAAATACTTCATGTGGGATTGTGCAAATGCACCCTTGAAAGGATTTTAAGCTTTGAACAAAGTTATTGTAATAACTTGTGTTTGATATTTGTCTTTGCTATTTTCTTTAATAGTTTGATCTTTGATAGAGTAAAGTGAGTTTCTTAACCCTAAATTAAAAGGATTTAAGTTATAATAACAGAAATGTGCTTAAATATATGTTTACATTATATAACTGCATGTACAATATTTTAACACTTGAATAAACAATAATCAAATGCAGAGACAGTTATTTACCAACATGTTAGGAGTAGTTACATTTACACAGTCTTACATTTACAACCGGCCCTTTGAGGCCGACCGTGATGCTGATGTGGCCCGGAGTGAAGATGAGTTTGAGACCCTTGCTTTAGAGGCTGTTATCGACCTTCTTTGCCCCTAAAGTGTTGTTCTTATTCGTCAACTGACAAACAATCTGTGGCAAATGGACTCAGTGGGGTGCAGCACAAATGGAGTACTAGCAGGAATTATTTGCCTCTCATTTTGAATTGAGCTGTTTCTGCTTTGTATTCACCATATCCTCCTCTGCATCTTCTTATCTTTCTTTCTTTCACACTTGAGTATCTGCAGGCTGCTCCTCTCTTTCTCAGTTCAGTTTCATTCCAAGATGCTTTATTGGTATGAATGCGGATGATACATTATTGCCCAAGCTGCACTATTGAATTCATTTTCATATGAAAAACACAGATAAATAGCCACAAGAAGACAGATATTTCAAACACTGAAGCAGCGTTTCTCCCTCATCAAATTCTGAGCTGAACTATGCTGCTTTCTACCGTTCCACTTCAGGAGTTGCTAGGTTACCACAAGCATATGACACTCCTTTGTCCCATAATATTACACTGCTGTGTTCTATTCATCGACATTTTATGAACTGTTCTGTTTATGTTTTCCTGCATTTCTCAGAGTACCACTTTACAGTGTAACTGGACTTTATGCATTCAATTATAGGCTATACTACATCAATACGTCCACTTACTAGCCCGTCTAGACTAAAGCCGTTACTGACCTGAGATAGTACTTTTATATTAATTGTCTCATCTTCTTGTTAAGACCAACAAGTCCTAATACATGCATGACAAAATAGATTGTTTGCTGACTGATAAGAGTGTTTTCTGATCTGCTACTGAAGCCACTTTGCTATTGTTGGAGAAAGATCACCGTAATGGGATCTCCACCGACAGCAGCAGCCCCTCCTAGGTTCATTACAACCATTTCATTTGCTTCTTCTATCTATTTCCCATTATAATAATCCATGGAAGGAGGACAACATCTTTCCAGTTATGCTCATCAGCCTGTTAAGGGAATGTGCTGCCGCCGCACAGGTCATAGTTCACTTGGGTCAGTGACTTCATGAATGAGGGAAATAAGCACAGACTTTAGTCAGATTTCATTATTTCCCCAGCAGCTGCTTTTGATGATTAATGTAGCTATAACAAAAATGTTCTTCCTAATGGGCCAAGCAATGAGAGTATGAAGAACATAAGTGGTGGACTATTTCTAAAATGTCTTATTTATTGTGTGAATGTATTATTTTCAAGCAAGTACACTGTATAACTAAATAACTGACACCATCTCAGGGTACAACTGCATTGTTATCATTAGAAGTGTGACCATAGAATATTTTATTCCAATGCTCCTGTAAAAACTGTATTCTCTGTGTGTATATAGGTATGAGCACATGTTTGCAGAAGAACAAGACATCCAACATGCAACATGCCATTAGATTACATGCACATACATATTGTATACGTTAAATCTGGGCTCTGTGTAATCATGTCTTCACTTGTGTTTGTGTGTGTGTGTGTGTGTGAAGATGTGTGTGTGTGTGTGAGAGTTGGAAGGCAAGGCGTGCTGTCGAAAAGAGGTTGCCGTAGAGACATCAGAGGGTTTAGATAGAGGCAGTGCTCATAGCCACATTGTAGATGATCAACCATTGGACAAAAAATGTCCGTCAGCCTTGTTTACTCTGGTGCTATGCTCAGAGCGTGCTTGTACCACCAAGGTTGGTTTGCACACAATCACACACAGTGACTCTCAAACACACGATCGAATACATTAAACCCGAGGTCGACAGCCAGCAGCATCGATCACTGAGCTTCTCCTCCCTAGAAAGGTCCTCAACACAACCCTGGTGTTCACTATCCCTCTTTAAACCAGGTTCTTGTCTTGTCTTCATCTTGTCTTGTAGTTTACTCGTACTGTTCAGGTTCTGAGAGCCTCTGAAAAGTTTCATTTTGTGGTCCATTTCCTTGTGCAGACAAATGCTTGAGATGGTGACAGCTATCAACCAGTTATTAATCAGATCTTGTATTGATATTTATGTATTAATATGATCGTTGGTGGTGTGCATGATTAGTTTTGTGACCTCCCACACATTCACAAAACCTAAATAAAGTCCCATCCTCCTGGCTGACAACAAGCAATTACGCTAATGAAAAGGCCTTTCTCAACAAGAATCTAAATTATAATGGTAATTCTGTTGGAACACTGCTTAAGTAAACACAGCAGGAGCTTCTGCATAATTTAATACTGATTCAACAAATCGGAGTTGATGCGCTTATTTCTACACAGGGACTTTAAACAGAGACTCATGCCCAGTCGCAACACAAAGCTGACAGAGGGATGAGACAGGCGGGAGAGAATAGAGGGATCTTCAAGTTAAACAACAGGATTTCACCGACACCCCTGGAGGCTTTTGTCGTCTAGTAGTGTCCACAGGCCTCTTGATTGAGCAATTCAGGGGCCACAGCGGAGGCTGTTTGTAGCTCAGAGGTACCGTCCACAATAAATCTCCTGACACAGATAAAGAGGACGACACATGTACACCGTAACACACTCACAAACACAACCCTCTCACGCTGCACTCGCTGCTTCAATCCAGTGTTCTTGTTGGAGGAACCGGAGCTTCACCTCACGCACATTTGTGGCGACACAGATATATATTTTGAAATCCTGAGCGCTGAGAGCTTCTTCTTCTATTTGATGTGAGATGACAGCAGGAGGCCCCTTTAGGGCTGCCATACATGGATCTCAATTTCAGGCACTGTGGGTTTACATGGGCAGTACTTCCTGCAATACGCTGGGGCAAAGGCAAAATTACCAACATTGGGTTATAAGGTACAAATGAATAGACGCTATAGGCTTCAGGTGATAGACCAAGAATGTGTTCTTTCAGGGGACTAACACTCATGCATTATGCACCGCAGTGCTTCTGTGTTTCAGATAAATTGATGAATGTGTTACAAAAAAACAAAAAGCCATTCATTTGTTTTTCCTCATACCTGCCTTCTATTCTCAGACCAATCTACAAGACACCAATCAACCCGTCCAGTCAGTCAGTCAAGTAACCAGTCAATCAATACAATGATCATAGGGTCAGAACCCCGTGCTCGTGGTGATAGCCTGGTCCCGACGTCTGAATCAATGCTCATATCTCCGATTTGTTCAGTCACTCAATTAATAAAGTATAACCAAATGGAAATTTGATCTGATTAGTAGTTTTAGTCTCCGCTTATCTCATGTTTAAATGATAACAGTTGAACAAGGTATTCTCGTCTCTTTAGGTCCTGTGAACAATCAATTTCCCCATAGTTGTCTCTTTATTGGCTGTAACCTCTGCCCAAACAGTCCACAGAATGACTAATTATTGGGCTTTTTTTTCTCCCCACACAAGTATCTGGCATGTCAATTTCCTCTCAGCCTCTGGATGTATGTACACAGTCAATCGATACTCCTCTTCACCTGTGTAATACTGTATCCATATCCTTTGCACCGCAGCAGATTCACAAAACTGTTATTTATATTTGTCTACCCTGCTTTTTTCCTACTCCTGGTCTCCTAATCTTCTTTTCTCTTATGCTTTTTCTTCTCCTCTCCTTTTCCTCCTCATTCCATCTCATTCAACCTTCCATTACTTGCTCCCTTTCCCCCTCCGTTTCCATCTGACATCAGCCATTTACTGCTCAATCGCCATCCTCCCCTCCCCCACTAACGTCGTGAGAAATACCAATAAGGGCCGTGGCTGTTTGGAGCCAGTGCTACATGCACCACCACTTCATACGCTCCTGCAACCTGCAAGAGTGCAGCAACTGAACTGAGCTGGCCCGTACCACGCAGAAAATCACCGGCTTCATAGCCGACCCCTGCCTACACAAGCACCACAGCGTGGGTGTGTGTAGGTGAAATTTTGGAAATGAACTAAAACAAAATCCAGAGTAAATCAAATTTTGGCATGTGACTGCATGGCAATGTGAGCCAAAAACAAAGGTATTAGTTGCTAGAAACAATAGTTTGGATAGTGACTAATATGTGGGTGATGTATTTGAAGTCTTAAAAACATGTTGTATTATGAAATAAAATCAGGCTGATAGTTGAATACTTTGTATTATACCCACAGACACCAATCCAACAGGCTGACAAACAACAGCTGATGAGGCAGAATCCTCAGCCAATCTAAATGAATGCTTAAGAGCCAATAACTCAATGGATTTGTGATCCCTTTGTCTTAACTTTTATTACATTCTTGTCAGTAACAATTACAGATTACTTAATGTTATTGTAACTTCCAAAGATTTAGCCTTAACACAAGTGCTGGAAATGTCATAATCCCTCACATCACATACACAGAGTCTTTTAGATATTAGATAATTGTGTAGCCTTTTGTTGATTTTTTGCACATGTGACTAAACTAGTTAGATGCATTTACGTGAGTATCTGTTAAGTACTTGAGAGAGCGCGAATGCATAGACCTGCTACTAGTCTGAACAGGACAATTAGATCCACAACATATTCTCTGTTCTCTCTCCTTGTCTATTGCCATAGCTTCAGGATGTTTTATAATTGAGATACTGTGCTGTAATTTCCTCTCACAGTATGCAGAGCTACATGCCAGTCCGCCCATTTAATTATTTCAGACAATGTGTCAGACTACACGCCAATTAAGTACTACAAGCTTCCTTCATGAAGAGCAGCGCTTTCTCTATCCATCTCGCTATGGCTGCTTTCTTACATTCTGTGTTATGCCTCCTTTAAAGACTCTGTTTGCTTTAATATATTCGCCATATCATATGAACCGTTGTATGAGGATAAATTGTGACAGACACATTTGCACATACAATACATTTGTGTGTGTTCTTGCTTTTGTCTTTCATTGGCCCTTGTTTTCTTATCCGTTTGTGTGTCCTTTTGTTCTTTGCGACAAAGCACTTTGTGACAAGTGCTTTAGAAATAAATCTTACTTGATTTGACTGCCAGGCAAATAATATGATGGGTATAACACCAGTGAACCCTGGTCAGGGAGAAGGGCAGGACGAGAGAGGCTTTCAGACAGCGTTATGCAGGTTGACTGCAAATTTAATTGGAACACTCATGAATTAAATGAGATCTCATGTTAAGAATGTACGTCGGGAATGCAGAGACCATTGATGGAGCACTTGTTTTTAATTTTAATCACGTTGTCTGAATAAGAGAAGATGGCTCTAATGAAGATGACTTCATGTGTAAATTGTGTTCATCCATGTGTGTGTGTGTGTGAGTGAGTGTTTGCATTTTCGTGGACAGTAGACTGCAATAAGAAAAGGTTTTCTCAGTAAATGTGAGCTTTGATAACTGTCCATTAAAACAGGTTTAAAATGTAGTTTAAGAGCAGCATCTTTACAACAGATTTAAGTCATCAAATGACAGCAGAAAACCTGTTGTTTGGCATTTATTTTAAATTATTTCTCCATTTCCAACATTTTCTGCTTTCCCCTGTTGCACAGTTTTGATGAGGTTCTATTGACATTACAGCACGACAAACATCCAGTTGATTTTATGAATTTGCTTTACAGATTAGAAAATAACTCAAATGAAACACCAGTCATGATGCCAGTATCAATTCCAACAATTACGGCTGTTATAATACAAACAGTGTATTACATAATATTATATTACAGTAAAGCATTCAATTAGAAAGCATTTTGAGAATAATAAATTATAATGAAATAAGGAATTATGTGAATATACACAGGAATTAATGTAAATGACCTGTCCTTGCTAGCGTGTCCCAAAAATATCTGATGTTATCCAACGTATGAGCAGGGAACGAGTTAAGGATTGGAAGTGTGTGTCCAAGAGACAGAAAAAGTGTTTAAGACATCAATGAATATTTTAAGAGAGAGGGAGCTGTGGGAGTAATGGACGAACTGAAAGAGAGTTGGGCTGCTGAGCGACGGAGAGATAATTTAATAGACGAACAGAGCAAATGTGTTGGAGGAGAGACAGAAAAGCTGGAGGGATGGGAGATGAATGAATGGCGGACTAATCTGGACTGAGCGATGGAGAGAAGAACTGACATTAATTTCATAAGATGGATGAACAGACAAATAGATGCATTGTGCAATGTTAAAAAAGGCTCCGAACCTGAACAGGCTGGTGACTAACTTAACGTGTGTGTGTGTGTGTGGTTTCACAGATTAAATGGTTTAGAGGTCAGGACACTTGTAGAAAACAGGCACCTCAAACATGTTTTAGACTGATGAGGTTTGGAGAAGAAAACAGAGAAATTAGAATTCTCGGACAGGAAACATATGAGCAATATTATCAAAAATTGTGTGCACAGATGAGCTTAGTCTCTGGACACTGATTTATATTGGGTAATGGTGAAATTTAACAGGCGCCACCTCTCCTGTGAATGCAGGTCAAGGGTTTTTGCACCGGTTTCACACAGGAGCAGCAATTGAGCTAAGCACAGTGACATATTAGACCGAGCAGAGGGCACTTGAGGGCGCTTCAGATGAGCAAAGAGGCCCCGGGGGTGAGCTGTGGTGTAGGGCATCCGGACTGACCAGAGGTTTTTTTTAGCAGCACTTGGGCTGACCAGAGGAGCACTCGGGACCCTCTGCTGTGAAATTAGGATAAAAAATGCTCAGTCTGTCAGCTGCTCTGGTTGCAACTCATGTCAAGGATGACACTTTTCTTCGGGTAGCATAAGGCGTTGCATTCATACAAAAGTGAAGCATGGAAGTTAAGATAATCCTTTGTTAGATCCACAGCGTACTTAATTCATAACTTGAACTGCCTCTTTTGTACCTTAGGATTCTATTTTAGGTACATTTTTCCTCTCACTTTATGCTACCATTTGGCTACCTCAACTGCCAGAACGACACTGAGCTCAATTACTATGCTGATGATTGTCCACTGTATCTCCTAAATGCACATCATGCTTTATCTGAGTAATTTAAGACTGACAGATCCTGGCAGTGATTTAAAATCAGAGATTAAATTGGATTGAAGCTTGCCAGAGAGGAGTTGAGCTCCACGTATCTCCATCCAAATGACTTCCTGCTGCACCTCAGCTCCAGCTTCTGGTTGTAATGACATAATGATTCAAACAGGAGAGGGCTCTTCAAAAGATGAAATGAAAGATATACTCTGCACAGGAGTGTGGGTAATCTGCATAGGTCCTATTCAGTTTACAGTGACGTTTGCTTGTTTGTGGTATTTTTTATTCTCCTAAACTTCCTGTTTAGTTCGGAAAAAACAGTTGGTCCTATCTGGCTCCTTGAATCATTCAGAAAATAAAACTATTCTAGAATAAACAGGAAGTTTCACTCAGGGGTGTAGCATAAAGTCCTGGACCCTGTTGCATATGCAGTGTCAGTGAGCAATAATAATAACAATGGCAAGGTAAAGGTAAAGTTAGGCTTCTCAGAGGAAATTGACAGTGTCCAGTATTGTTTTGTCGTCATGATTATTGAACTGATAACATCTCAGATCATGTTTCATTTGGTCTGTATTATATTATGGTAGGTTGGGTAAATTGGCGAAGCAAGCTCTGTAACGTTAGCTAGCTCAAGCTCAAGCAGCTGTTGTAACGTTAGCTAGCTCGAACTCAAGCAGCTGTGGTAACGTTAGCTAGCTCACAGCATAGCCAGCCAGGTTAACGGTCGTAAAGTTAATCCCCAATCATACTTCAGTGATATTGTAGTGAATGTGAATTCAATACAATACAGTGTTTTCTACTTTTGTTTTTAGTTGTTGGGAATTAAATGCAAAAGTAGCAGATTTTATTACCCTTCGTAAATAAACGGTAACATGCTGGTATATACCGTAAAATTACCGTAAAACCCAGTTGTTCGACGATCACATTCTGTAATCCAACTTTCCAATAAGACACTAAGATAATAAGATTGTCTCTGGTTATTCAATTGTTTAGAGTGTACACATGTGTATTTTATATTGTTCTGTGTTGATGAGGCTGCTTTATTCTCAGTGCACATATTATCTAGACTATTATGATGAACACTGGTGTGTCGTACGTCAGGCAGTGTGCAGTTTGTTGGTTGGTGGCAGTCTGTGCATGCACTGTAGGAAGGCTACTGTGTGTGTGTGCGAGCGCATATGGACTGTCTGTGTATGTACTGAATGTATACAATTATATTATTGTATGTTATTAAATCCATGATTACACAACAAGTCCAAATGAAACTGAGAAGGTGTTGTGGTCCCTGCACTATAGAGCGACACGTAGGAGTTTTCTGATCTGACACCCTCATCAGCAGGACGACGTGATTTGTCTGTCTCTTTCAAAACCAAATCACAAAAGCAACTTCATCAAGGTTAGGAAAACATTGTGGTTTGGGTTAAAATGACTTTGTCAACATTCGGGGACCTTTGTTGTCATGGTTATAATAATAAACACATGGCTAAGATTAGAGGACGATTGCGGTCATACTTTAAAAAAATCCAATGTCGACTGTCATTAGGAAACGGGAAGCAAATAGATGTTGACCCATCCATCCACCTCGACCTCCTGCCTACATGGTCTTTGTGAATGGAATGAGGCTGTATGCTTTGTGATAATTAATCAGCTGTGGATTGATTATCTTGATATGAAGGCTATCATCAAATCTAAACACACCTTATTACATAACAGGAAATAAACTCTCTGGGAAATATTCTACACTCACAGATTGTTTTGCTGCAAGCAACTTATCATTGAATCAATTTTTACATCAAACTCAGAGGTCTCTTTAGGTCCTTTACACAGATAAAAGAGTTTTGGTATCATAATCCAAGCTCACCCCAAATCATTTTACTTCAGCTGGGTAATATATCCATCAAAATTCATAACAGAGAATCAAGCATGCTTTCTAAACTGTTTGTCTCAAATCCTGTGACACCTTATTTACCCCTCTCAACTAACAAGACGTGGTGTGTCTTCAGATTGTGCAAATTGCTGTACCTTATTTTTACGCCCTTACATTCATAGCGTGGCGGTTTTAGAGTTATTTCACAGATTTTATTGATAACTTCTTTGGGTTGTTTCGGGGCTGACTTCTGGCTACAACCCTAACCTTTTAATCCATGAGCCTGAGCACAGCCTCAGATACTCATGCAGTGCTTTTTTTGGCACTTAGGTCAGTGTCATCCTTCTAAATCACATCTCAAACCCTCCTCTGGACAAATAAAGCATTTTTTTCTGCAAATTGACATGCATGTCTTTATTTTTCCTTTTTTAAAAAGATATACCTGCTTTAAAAGATCGGGGAAAGGAGAGTGGGAGGGGGGCTCAGGAGATGTGAGTGGAGGGCATCACAGAGGAATAAGCATACAAGTGCCCGGGCAGACAGAGAGGCAGACAGGCAGACAAAGAGATGGATGGGTGGATGGAAGATTGTTGAGGAGAGGAATAGAAAGTTCTGAACGCTGCTGCGCAGGCTGTGCTGACGTGAGGAGTGTTCCCAAACACAGTTAGTAGCGACTGCAGACCCACTGCATTACCATACTCACACACACACACATACACACACACACACACACACACACACACACACACACAAACATACACACATACACACAAACATACACACAAACACACACACACACACACACACACCTACACACACACACACACCCCTTCACACAAACACACAAACATACACACAAACACACACACACACACACACACACACACCCCTTCACACAAACATACACACATACACACAAACATACACACAAACATACACACACACACACACATTCACACAAACATACACACATACACACACACACACACACACATACACACACACACACCCCTTCACACAAACACACAAACATACACACAAACACACGCACACACACACACACACATTCACACAAACATACACACATACACACAAACATACACACATACACACAAACACACACACATACACAAACATACACACACACACACACATTCACACAAACATACACACATACACACACATACACACATACACACAAACATACACACATACACACAAACATACACACAAACATACACACATACACACAAACATACACACAAACATACACACAAACATACACACAAACATACACACAAACATACACACACACGGCCTAAGGGAGAAAGCTGCTTGCAGGCAGAGCTGAATAGCGACAGAATCACCTCTTCTGGTCCTGAAGAGGTGATTCTGTACTCCAGCACCATTTGTGTTAAAATGTGTGTGTGTGTGTGTGTGTGTGTGTTTGCTACAGGTTTGTGTGAGCATGCATTGAGTGTTTTTTTTCACAAGATGTTTCATTTGTCTGTGCATTATTTGTTTGTTTTTTTACGTCGAATGGGACCTTCCACAGGTGTGCGTAAAATGTGTGCAGCCATGTGTGTTCATGGACCAATGCGCTTTGTGGAAGTGTGTGGATTTGGGTGAGTATGTGTGTGTGTGTGTTTCCCTGCACAGGTCGGTTCTCTGCTCTCCATTCTCGTCAGTCTGTGCGTCCTCATGGAGCTATGAGTGCGTATCATTGGATCAGTAGCTGCTGCCTGCCACACTGTCCAATCGCATCTAGGGAGAGAGAGAGAGAGCCAGAGAGAGAGAGAGAGAGCGAGAGAGAGAGAGAGAAAGAGAGAGAGCGCGCGCGAGCGAGTTGGGGGAGGGAGGAGAAAGAAAGGAAGAGAGTGAGATTGATCATTTGAACGTCCTGGGCCTTGCAATCCTTTAATAAGAGACGCTTAAATTTCGACTAAATCCAAAACGTTATTTTTAATTTTTCCCATCTTTTCTCGGACTGAAGACTTGAGTTTTTTCTTCTTCTTTCTTTTATTGGGGTTATTCCCACCCAGGAGACGTGCCATCGCCACCACCACCACCAGCAGCAGCAACAGCAGCAGCAGAGGAATATCTCCAAATATCCCATCCCAGGCACGTCGGATAAACTGCAGTCGCGAAAACACGGTGGCGAATATTGCGGTGGGCGGGAACATGGTCCGTGGGATTTCACATATCTTACCCTGGCTGGGTACGTTACATCCTATATTGTCTCATTTCATTTTTGATCTTTTTTTTTACTGCAGCGAGGACGCAGGTTACAGCTTTGCATTTGAATGTGTGCGGGTGTGTGTGTGTGTGTGTGTGTTTTTGCCGTAGTCAGCTTCAGTGCAGATAAAGATTTAGTCAGGATATTGTACCTCACAACCAAGCGTTTTTTTTTCTACACTTGATTATTTTATTCTCTTAGTCCGTTTTCATGATTGAAATAAGAATGCATCGCGGATGTATCTGTTCTTTGCTGTGTATAAACATATAAGGGGAGGGTGGCAGGCGGGTTTGCCTTGATAAATGGAGCGTTATTCATCAGCGTGTGTGTGAACACCACTGGAATGTTAACTAGCACCTTGGACAGCCGACACCAAGACAATCGAACATGGGAGGAGCGATAGAACTGACCATGTTGGCACTCTAATATCTTTTCTGCTTACTGTGTGTGTGTGTGTGTCTGTGTGTGTGTGTGTGATTACACAGATATTGATGTTGTTGCTCTCTCTCTGTGTGTGTGTGTGTGTGTATGTGTGAATATTCTGCCCTAAGGCCCTTTGAGAGAGATAGCAGTGTTGGCTGGGGAGCAGCTGTGTGTGTGTGTGTGTGATAGAGAGAGAGATAGAGTGTGTGAGCATGTAGCGATCAAGAAAGTGTGTTTGTGCATCTTTGGATAGAGAAAAACATATGTGTGAGTGTGAGTGTGTGTATTATTAAGAGACATAAAGTGTTGTGTGCTACATCTGTGGGAGAGATAGAGAACCAAGTGCGTGTGTCACAGGCTTCCTACCTCATGCTACGTGCAGGTCAGGAGCCCCGTGGTGTATTCAGGGTTTAATTAAGCATGCCGTAACTCTCCATCGCCTCCTCCCCCCACCCCCCACACACCCCCACCAACCAGGTCCTGTGATCTGTGAAACAGTGCGTAGTGAGGATGTGACATATGTCTGCTGCGACCAGATACACACAGTCGCACGCACACACACACACACACACACACACAGACACAGATATGCAATTTCTTTGGGACACAGCAACTCTGACAGTCTGACACCGAGTTAAGCTGAGCGGACAACATCTCGTTTGCCCTATCTATCGCTCTTGCATCTATTTTTAACATGAACAGCAGCGAGGTAGCACAGCCTATTTTTCTGATGTGACGTGTAAGTTTGCTGCGTGTGTGTGTGCGTGTGTGTGTGAGTGCGTGCCTGACATTTTATCTATTTGACACTGTGATTATTCTAATGAAGACTAATTAAATCCGTCTCTCCCTCTCCTTCCATTTCTCTGCCTCTACGTCTCTCTTCCAGGAGTCAGCTTGGGCTTGTTATGGGGGTGACCGGAAGGAGAGAGTGACAGAGGAACAGTGATGCTACTGTTTACATAACGAGAGACTCACGCACACACACGCACACACACGCACACGCACGCACACACACACACACATGCTCAAATCGCTAGTCCAGGACATACACACTCGCTTAAACACTTCCACACATATATGCACACACACACACACACACAGACACGTATTCAAGGGACTCGCTGGCTGAGTCACCACACACTCAGTGGCACAGATTCACTGACTCACACACAGCACCAAACACAGACAGACACACACAAAAAAGGAGAAAGTTGTTTGCAAGAGTCAGGACTGTGTGTTGTGTGTGCTACGGGCCAAGCTGAGCAGCAGCTGTGTGTGAGTGTTGGATATCTCTAAAGGGTCAACACAGCTGTAAACGCCCTCCCGAAGGCCCTTCCCCCTCCCATCCTTTATCTCCCAACTTCCCCTCAACACACGATCATGTCCAAGTTGAGGACCAGGAGAACTCCCTCTTCCACGTCACCTCTCCCGTCCTTCTACTCCCCATTTGGGATTCTATCCCTCCTCCTCTCCCTCTGTCTCTCCCTTTCCCTCTATCCGCCCTCATCGGCGGAGCAGACCGTGCCTGTCATCTCCACGGTGCAGGGCCGTATCCGTGGCATTCTGACCCCATTGCCCTCCGACCTCCTGGGGCCCGTCATCCAGTACCTGGGAGTACCATACGCAAGGCCTCCAACGGGAGACCGGCGCTTCCAGCCGCCCGAGCCTCCTTTGTCCTGGCCAGGAATACGAAATGTGACGCAGTTTGCTCCGGTGTGCCCGCAGTCACTGGATGAGAGGAGCATGCTGGGAGATATGATGCCGTCCTGGCTCACGGCTAACCTGGATATAGCTGCCACGTACCTCACTCACCAGAGTGAAGATTGTCTCTACCTCAATATCTACGTGCCCACTGAGGAAGGTGAGTGAACTCCAAAGGTGTTGGAATTAGAATGACTTGTTTTAGTTCATTCACATGTGAGGTCAGAACAGAGTGGCAACAAAGTGGCACTGCATAACCTAAGAATGACCGCAAGATGATTTTGAGGCTGACATGAGATTAAATATGGAAGTGTCCTGTAAGGTCACAGACAAATCCTTGTTGAATAAATAAATAGAAATCTATTTTTTTAAACCTGGAGCCCATTCCCCTCCACCCCTCTTAATATGCAGACACCTGCGTCAGTCGCCAAGGGGTTCACGCCTTTCCTTGTGGAGGAAAGTGGGAAGGACACAGACTCACTCATGCATATATATTGGTTCATACACATGCATGTGACCCCCCCCCCCCCACACACACACACACACACAAACACACGATAGCAAGCATGAGCACCCTCACAGCCTCAATTTATATGCACCCACTGAGAAATGAAGGAAGGGAGATATGAAGCATCGGGAAGCAAGAGAGCCACAGACTTCCTGTTTTTGTATGTATAAACCCACCGAGTGATTAAAGGCTGAGATACATACAAATGGACAGGTGGACAGTCAAACAAACACACACACACACACACACACACACACACAGTCGATAAGGACATTTATTCAAACAACAGACAGAATGGAGGCAGAAGGAAGGTGGGTGGACCTTACACTCACGCACAAAACGTGATTCTGTATAGCACTGGCATCAAGTGCTTCAGTGATGTCACCTTGAACATTGGTTTGAACACAATGTGAGCCCATATGTTGCTGCAAATATCTATCTATCTATCTATCTATCTATCTATCTATCTATCTATCTATCTATCTATCTATCTATCTATCTATCTATCTATCTATCTATCTATCTATCTATCTATCTATCTATCTATCTATCTATCTATCTATCTATCTATCTATCCCTCCATCTATCTATATCTATAATCCTCTGTCTCTCTCTCTCTCGCTCTCACTCTCTCTCTCTCTCACTCTCTCCCCCAGACATCCATGAGGAGGGGGGTCAGCGGCCGGTGATGGTCTACGTCCACGGGGGCTCGTACACAGAAGGCACTGGCAACATGATGGATGGCAGCGTGCTGGCAAGCTACGGCAACGTCATTGTCATCACGCTCAACTATCGCCTAGGAGTACTGGGTAAAAGGATATCTCTTCTCTAGCTAACATCTCTTCTATATTTTTTAAGTAGAACCCGGTACTTAACGGTAATATGACTGTACATTTATTTAATATGGCTGTAGCTGCATTTCAAAATACCCCCCCCCCCCCCCCAGCCTGTCAGCATCACTGTTAAAACATACCTCTTGATTCGATATTCCAATCCTTTTTTATCCAATTGAGTTATTCTGCAATAGAGATCACTATATCTTGACAGAGGCATGCCTTCTGGGCAAATACAACCAGGACGCAATCGATAGTGAAACAGTCCACCTTTTAAAATGGCTGTATTTGTGCTTCAACACCACGCTCCACCTTTAAGCAAAAACAAAAGCAGTACAATCATTGCCCAGGTGCTCTGGGTGCATGCACCCACACGATGGTAATTCACTTTCTTTTTTGGGCGATGAATGGGTAATATTTAGAAATGCAATGTACACTCATCTTTTGCATTCATGTAAGTTGGGGAATTCGCTGTTTTTTTTCTTTTAAAAAATAGCAAAGGGATAGATGTATCACCTGCTAGAAGACGAAGCTAAGAGGAGGTGGTGTGATGTCCATTACAGTCAATCAATAGATCTCAAACTCCAGTTAGGTACTGATTAATGCTCACATATAATTTTCACTTGTTTTTATAGAAAACCAGTCAGTGTTCCTTTTTCAATTCAGTTTTATTGTTTTTTTTTGCTGTGGGTTGTCAGGTTTTAATTGGGTGACATATTTATTACTGAAGTTAATTAGCTAGTAATGCTGTTTATTTTAACAATAAGGATTTATCGGCAATTGTTCCTCACTTTGAATTTTACACATTTCTTTACATTTCTATTATATTCACCATCTGGATTGTTTAATCCTTCAGCGAGCTGTGCAATGTGAACAACATTAGTGAGTTGTTTTCACCCAGAGTGTTCAGTATTGGTGTCCCTAGTGGAAATAAACCCCCTGACGCCATTTTCCCCACTACTAGCATTGATTCAAATCTGATCCGTGATACCGCCATGACTCTCTGACTCATTGCTCTCTGAACAGTGAAAATCTGATTCCCTGTGGTTTTTCACATTTTAGACAGCTATGCAAAGCACCCGGGCTGAACAAATAGAATATCTTAGAATCCTGGTATTTACGCTTTTTGCAGCTGTAATTCTAAATATGCCAAACCCTGAGCACGGTCACAGGGAGGGTGACATTGAAGGCATCATTTACTTTAGTAAAGAGTCGTTTGTGTGAGGACAACATAACTTCATATTGGCTAAGTCAGATACACAAGCTGCACATCACACCATTGGCTGGGTTAAATCATGTCCTCACTCTCATTAGGAGTTGCCCCTCTTTGATGAATCATTTGAAGAGATTCATTAAAATGTCCCAGGAGGTTAATACAATGTGTGTATTTAGCCTATTCAACAACATTACAAATTATATAATCTATACACCATTATCCCTTTAATCTACTTGACTGTGTTGATTTATGTTACAGACAGTGACACAATACATGCATGTGAATAAGGCTTTTGATAAATTGTGTGTAGATTCATCAATTAAAATGTACTTCCTATAAGAGAGCAACAGTAAAGGAAAAATTCTTACAGCATTTGGCTGCACTTTCCCTTAATTATTTAGTGCACTTACTTAGCTTACTACCTTTTTTATGCAGTTTTTATTGCACATTTAGATCATGTGAACACTCAAATCATGTTAATACTGTAAGAGAGATACTTCTCTCTCAGCGGGAAGGAGCATTCTGGGTTGTACTTTAATTAGTTGGAGCATGTTTATGAAAATGGAGTGGAGTAGATTTGTTCACATCATAAAAGGTTAACAAGGTTAACAATCAACAAAAAGTTATTGATTTGAGTTCATGAGGTCCATTCCTTCTTTTCTGTATTTTAGAAGCTTTCCAGGCTTTTATTAGATATTGATTTGATGTGATAAATCTGCATCTGCTTTGTGGGTGAAACAACTGTTTAATTCTGACCGTGGGGATAAAACAGTCGCTACAGCTGCAATCCTCATATCGAGCGAAAACAAAGCCAATCCAACGTGCTTCTTTTTTTGTCTTCATCTCCATCCTCCAACATGATCATCACCATCATCACCATCATAATCATTCATCGTCACCACGAGCAGTGTCTTCCTCTTCCTCTTCCTCATCATTGTCATCATAAGTTGGATGCATGAGGTGAGCCCATATATTCAAAGGGAATCTTATTGTACACTGCTGGGCATGTTTCCAATGAAATGATTGAAATTGATGACACTGAAAAATGTGAAAGTACATCTAATTAATACGAAGGCATTCTGAAACAGTTTTTACAACGACATTGTTATAATTTACTTATAATGTCCGTTTTGCATGAAATTAATGTCTGACAAATTTCACACAAGTGATGAAATGTATCATTTTAACGGCGTCGCCGTTCTTGCTCATTATACTCTTGCAGTCTGTGTTCAAGGCCAGCTTGAGGTTCAGAGAATTAAGCTTCTGCAGCAATGAGATATACCGGAGTGCAGTGAGCCATTAGGATCCTTGTTGTTGACTCAACACCGTCAGCAGTAAAGGGAATAAGGGGTAGCTGCGTTGTAACTGTATGTGTGCGCTTAGGTTTGTGTTGAGTTGTGTGTAAATTGATTTTGCCTTACATGATTACGATTCTACCTCGTTGATTTCATCCGGTTTGCAAGGGACTGTAGGGGAGGCCCATCATTTTTCATTAACATCTCTTCTATGATGATACAAAGTATTTAAAAAAGCATTTTTAATCATGCATTAATTCATCTTAACAGTGGAGATGCCATGATGTGGGAATCACCTCCCCGTGTGTTTGTACAGTGTACGATGACTTTCCAAAAAGCCAGGACAAAACTCTTTTGATCGAACAAATTCTTTATACAGTTTGCTCAATTCTCAGTGCGTTTTTTTAAATTTCACAAGTCGTTGAACTTAAGTACCATGTGTTCTACTGTGTGTAATAACAATATCTCCCTCTCTGTCTGCCTGTAGGATTTCTTAGTACAGGTGACCAGGCGGCAAAAGGGAACTACGGCTTGCTGGATCAGATCCAGGCTCTGCGCTGGGTGAAGGAGAATATCGCAGCCTTCGGAGGAGACCCAAGCAGGGTCACTGTGTTTGGATCGGGGGCCGGGGCCTCGTGCGTCAGCCTGCTCACCTTGTCTCACTACTCTGAGGGTAAGGAAGAACCATGGACAAAAGCCCTGCTCACATTGTGTGTTTTAATCAGTTTAACTTACTTCCTGCTCTGAAAAGGACTACAGGCCTACAGACAGTTGGGCACCTATGATAGTTGGCAGCCAGGTGGGTGCTGTGAAAGCTGTGACACTCATGGTTATGGAACCTTTCATGGTCTCCAGTGGACCGATACAGCTTTCATTTACTGGTAGAAATGCCGGAATCAGCCTTTGAATTCTCTGAATAACACAGCCTGCCTGTGACTCATATAGCTAAGAGCTGTATTATTTTAAACTGTTGACCCGTACCTTAAACCAGATGCTCGAACCATAACCCGTCATCCTTTTGAATAATGCATATCTGTGAGTTCACTGTCTTCTTGCTGTGGGAATAGTTCTGCATCTGTTTCTGTATGCAAATGTAGCGTGCAATCCTATGGATGCATTCATGCATGCGTGCGTGGG
This sequence comes from Melanostigma gelatinosum, assembly GCF_949748355.1. NCBI lineage: Eukaryota > Metazoa > Chordata > Actinopteri > Perciformes > Zoarcidae > Melanostigma > Melanostigma gelatinosum. The sequence goes on along the minus strand of NC_136643.1, from coordinate 17,889,184 downwards.
TGCATTTGCATCCATAAATGTATAAATGTGTGTGCCTCAGTGTATATGGTTCTTACACCCATATTTGTATTCATGTGTGTGTGTTCATGTGTACCTCAGACCTGTTCCACAGAGCCATCATCCAGAGCGGCAGCGCTTTAGCCAGTTGGGCTGTCAACTACCAGCCAAGCAAGTACGCCCGGCAGCTCGGGGAGCGGGTGGGCTGCGGCATCGACGACAGCACTCAACTGGTTGCGTGCCTTCAGGGCCGGAGTTACCGCGAACTGGTGGAGCAGAGCATAACGCCGGCCAAATATCACACGGCGTTTGCCCCGGTGATTGATGGCGACGTTATACCGGATGACCCCCAGATTCTGATGGAGCAGGGAGAGTTTCTGAACTACGACGTGATGCTGGGGGTTAATCAGGGCGAGGGCGTGAAGTTTGTGGAGGGCATTGTGGACTCAGAGGACGGTGTCACGGCTGAGGACTTTGACTTTGCAGTGTCAGACTTTGTGGATAGTTTATATGGATACCCAGAAGGCCGAGATACGCTGAGAGAGAGCATAAGGTGAGTGCGTCTGTAAATGTCTGAATGTATTTGAGGAACAGTTTGAAGAGAGAAAAAGAAAATAAGGAAGAAAGTTTGACATTTTGCCCAGAGTTAGATGAAAAAAACGATACGACTCTCATGTCTGTTTGTTAAATATGAAGCGATAGTCAAGAGATGGTTGGCTGACAAGACAGACAACAGCTAGCCTGGCTCTGTCCAAAGGTAAGTAAATCTAGCTGCCAGTATCTCTACAGTTCACTGATTAAAATGTCATATCTCGTGACTTTGATCGGTATACAGACCACGGTGTAAAGTTGACAATGGGGTTATGTTGCTGGACTATTTCTTGACCGGCAGTAGTGACATCCTTGAATCTTGGTGTCAATTTTCTCATCTAACTCTTGGCAAGAAAGCCAACAAGTGTATTTATCAAACTATTCCTTCAAATGGATGTTTAAAATAATTGATTTACAAATATACGTATTCCCTTATTCACTTTAATAACAATACAAGATTTGTTGATGGATTCGTTGAAAGCTAACTTCAAATGTGTACACTAAAGGTTCATGTACACGGACTGGGCAGACCGTGACAATGCAGAAACCCGGCGGAAGACTCTGGTAGCGCTATTCACAGACCACCAGTGGGTGGCGCCAGCGATCGCCACAGCTGACCTCCACGCTCAGTATGGATCCCCCACCTACTTCTACTCCTTTTACCACCACTGCCAGAGTGACGCCACGCCGCCCTGGGCTGACTCCGCCCATGGCGATGAGGTAAATTGATGTCAAAGTGTTGAATTGCTTTACAGAAATGACATTAGTGACAGTTGTAGTAGTAGGGTGGTGAACGTAGTGGCACAGAACATGATATGAGTCATCAAGGAGCGGAGTAAAGATAGGACATTTTGCTTTGGGTACTTCAGACCGAGGCAAAAATGAAGGGGACTAATGTCCCACAGATTTTAGAAATACGAATGTGATGAATCAGGAGCTCTCGGTCGAGATTAACCGTGAAGTGCTGCTTCATATTGATTTGTTCAAAGTGCTTAATAAGTGGAATCAAGCAATCCTCTACAGCACAAAATGAAATGTTCATGGAATGTATTTTGCTGCAGGTCTGATGTAACAGCTTATGTTTACCACTGTGGTGATGATCGTTTATCACAGTAGTCTTTTCCTCTGTACTTAGTAACAAAGTAACAAAGTATTTGTACAGGTGTACACTTGCTTGTGTTATGCACAGCGCACTCGATGTGTATGCATTTGTTGTTGGTGTTTGTGGGGGTAGATTTCACTCCAGATGATTGGGGATGATTTATCACTGAATATGGATTCAGTGACTTCAGGTTCACTGCAGTTACACGTGAAGCAGTATTTGTCTTTGCTAGGATGAGGTTAGAGTTTTGTCATGATTCAGTTCGGGTTCCGGTTACAGTCAAGAGAATGAATGTAATCTGTTGGCTCCTATTGTACACCATCCTAAAACGTGTGTGCGTATGTCTGCATAGGTGCCCTACGTGTTCGGCGTGCCCATGGTGGGACCCACCGATCTGTTCAACTGTAACTTCTCCAAGAACGACGTGATGCTGAGTGCCGTTGTCATGACTTACTGGACCAACTTTGCCAAGACTGGGTGAGCTATTAAAATGTTCACTGATGTGAGACGTTGGTTTCAGTGAGCAAATCCCACTGAGAAGAGTTTTTCCCTCTTTTGCCTGACTATACTGCGTAAAGACAATCAAGAGAACAAGAACAAACAAAGCACAGCTTCAGCATGACTCAGTTCTCTTTATTTCTACCTCCTTAGACACAGAAAACCGTTTCTAATTTCTGCTATCGATATCTCATCCCCACCCACATGTAGAACGTGTCTCATGATAACTGATGAAAGCCGGGCCAATTGATCACGTTTTAAAAGATGAAAGAAAATGCACAGTTGTCAGTTAGACATTATCCTCCATCTTGGACGCGCTGCAGAGACAAGGTTTTGGCAACGCAGACTGTTGCTGTAACTGTGGACAGCTCACTCTCGATTTTACAGGAACAAATCTCCTCCTGGCTCGAAGAAAGACAGCCAAGACTCAAGTCTGTGGTGTCATCAAGATGAACAGCATAGTGCCTCTCTCATACGTTTTCTTTATGTGTAATTTGTTGGACTGATTGGTAGTTAACATGAACGTGGGCATGGAGTGTAGTTATCTGGCTGGGTTCACGCAAAGAGAGGTCGATCAAAACCGCACGACATCGAGGAGACGATAGCAGGGTTTGTTTCGCATTAAGTAAATGTATTTCCCACAAATGACGCATAGGGTAAATGCAATGGTGCCAATTTGAAGGAATTTGTGCAGGAGGCAGATCAGCCCGTATCCATTTCTCTATCATTTTCTCCCCATCAAGATAAGTAACATTTGAATTGCATAGAAACAAAGCTTTTTAAGAAATACTGGGCTTCATTTGAAATGGAAGTTTGAGCTGAGTGAAGCTGAGATTTAATGACGCGTGAGAGGAGAACACCTGAATTTTAGAGCAACACAAATAATGAGCTGACAGACAAAGGATATGTTGCTGTGTCTTTTCTTTCAACTGGTCTCTGACGTCTGACGAGAAGACAGTACTTTAGGTACAATCATGAAAGCAGCACTGCAGACACATTTTGGCAGAGGGTGCACACAGGTTCTCTGTCATGTCAAAACCTCGATGTTGCTTGTCTTCCTTGCGCCTTGGCTGAGAAAGTAAAAGAAGCCCTGCTGTAGACAAAGACCTTGAGGAACGCCACGGTCATGTCATAAAGGAAGAATGACAGATTGGCCAATGTTTGATTCATCTTCTCTTCTCTTCTGTTCACATTTTTAGAGGAAGAGGATCTCAGTCTCTACTTCACTTCACCGCCTCTCCTCTCCTCTCCTCTCCTCTCCTCTCCTCTCCTCTCCTCTCCTCTCCTCTCCTCTCCTCTCCTCTCCTCTCCTCTCCTCTCCTCTCATATCCTCTCCTCTCCTCTTCTTTTCTTTTCTCTTCCCTCTTTCGGCATACTCATTCAGTCATGATCAAAACTGGTGCAAAATGATACAGAGAGCGTATTCAACACATTCAATCAAAATTAAAATGATCTGCCAGTGGCTAAAAAAGCATCTAGATGTCCAATTTATTAAATTGAAAGTGAAATGATCTGCCAGTAGCGAAGAATACTACAGTTGTAGAAAGGATCCACATTAAAACTTTAAGAACCCCGACAGTCCACTCTGATAAGAGCACCTTTATCTCTCCACTCTGACATGATATACAAGATAAAAGTAATTGTTGAGGATGGACCCTCTTTCTGCAGCGCTTGAAGTGAGTAATTACCAGTAATTAATCCAATCGAGGCTCACTCCACTGAGACTTCTTCAGATTTACAGAGACATCTGCGCTCTAGACCTTAATCTAAATCACCACAGCACCTTGCTATCTCACAACGTACAAAGTTAGGACTGAGCTTGTACATATTTTGACTCTGACATTTAAATAAAAGTCTTTAGTCAGGTGCATTATGGCAATCATATTGCATCAAGTTAGCTGTCTCTTGCCCAAAGCCTGTGTTGTGATCGCAGAGCAAAATCGCTGTGGAGGGTTGTTCAAATTTCAGTGCGCACTTCAATTATCAATGTGGAACTTTCTCTGGAGAAAGATTTCACCCGGTTGAGAGCACCTCAGATGCTGATGGAACTCTGCAACAGCTCAATTTAAGGGAGAGGATATGATGCTCCCTGATGTGTAGTTTGTAAGTCGCTGTGTATAAATCTTCCGCTCGCGTGTGTGTTGCTAGGTCTTTACGCTAGCTGCCTTTTTGCACCGTTCATAAGGTGATGATTGACAAGTGAGCGTATAGCGTGTAACTGGCCAGTCTGCGAAGATGTGCCGACCTTTCATTGACGTCTTTTCTAGCTGCTGACACAAATAAGTCGTAAATTGTCAAATAAATTCCTGTCCGTATGTGTCATGGAGGTGATTTTTCAGGATATATTCACGACGCAACACACACATCCACCTTAAATCAGATATCTGACAGTCGACTATCCACACACAGCTGCAGCAGTTTCATCCGTGCATTATGTAACTGAATTGTTTTGTAACAGACATATTAAGTGGACAAAAATCAATGATCTGCAACTGAATCACCTCTGAGCTATATGTTTACTGGAAAATGAAACTTGTGTTGCTTTTTGCAAATATTTCTTGCCACAATTTTGTCTTTTGTTACTTTGATATTGATTTAGAAAGATGTGTGCCAGCTCTGATGAAATGATTGGACAGCATTAGAGAAAGTCATATCTCTAGAGGGTAGGCAGCTGGGAAAAAGTCTTCAGTAGCTCCGTTAGCAGTCTCGGACATCTGCAAAACTTAAAAGCATTAATAGTATTTATGGTAGAACACAGAATCATTGCACTACAATCCTGTATTTTTAAATTATGACCCTTGATTGTAAATATGTGGGTGGAAACTCTGTATTATCTCTCTCTCTCTCTCTCTCTCTCTCTCTCTCTATATATATATATATATATATATAAGCAACATAACAAAAAAAGCACATAACCACCACCCATCCAGAATAACTCATTGTGTTTTTCTCTTTCTAGTGACCCAAACCAGCCGGTTCCTCAAGATACTAAGTTCATCCACACTAAACCTAACCGTTTCGAAGAAGTGGCCTGGTCTAAATACACCCCTAAAGAGCAGCTGTATCTCCATATTGGCCTGAAGCCCCGTGTCAGAGACCACTACCGTGCCACCAAAATCTCCTTCTGGCTCCAGCTGGTCCCTCACTTGCATCATGTCAACGAGCTTCTCCAGTCGGTGTCCTCCTTCACGCACAGTCCCTCTCCACAGGATGACACGCCTTATTCCTACACTAAGCGTCTAGCCAAAGGTTGGCCGCCTAGTAGTACACGCCATCCAGGCTCACAAGGAGGTACTCCACAGCCGCCAGAGTCTGCATTAGGCCAAGGTGGAGCGGAAGACGGGGTCCGCGTCCCTCCTGAGGACTACTCAACTGAGCTCTCAGTGACGATCGCGGTGGGAGCGTCGCTGTTGTTCCTTAACATCCTCGCGTTCGCAGCACTGTTGTACAAGAAAGACAAGAGGCGCCTGGAGCATCGTCGGCCACGTCCCCTTCCTCCCCCAAGACGAGACATCACGCCTGCAGATGTCGCTGCTCACCTGCAAGGGGAGGGACTGATGTCATTACAGGTGAGTCGTGCGTTTTTTTGTATTCATTGTGCGTGTGTGTGCATTTTCTTTTTACCGTAAGTGAAGCAAATGTGTGGAGTTTCTGTGCGCTTCTGTAGCTACATTTAATTTGTAGTCAAAGTAATCCATGCTTATTGTTAATAATTGCACACATTAATATAATATATGTTTTTAAGTATATAGCCAGTTGAGGTTGTCACTGAATAAACTACTTTGTTGTCAGTGGAGAAGCTGCCAGTAGAGTAGAACACAGTCATCTGCAGACATTATCAGTGCAAGGATGTGTGTCTTTGTGTGTGTGTGTCAGTTTGTTTTGATGCATGTGCGTGTGAGAGCTGTGTCCAAGTGCCTCAATTGCTTCCAATTGCCTCCAATTCATCGACTGACTATTTGGCCTCTTTTGAGCTCAGTTAATGGCTTTGAAATCTCCCACAGTGAGTGCTAGATGTCAGAGCTTTTATAAAGCAGACAAATGCTGTTAATTGCCAATTGAACCACAGTAATGTAGCTTGACATTGCAGCCGCTTTTATAATTGTATTGGATTATTGGAAATATCTTTGTGTGGTGTTTTGAGCTTTTTGGGCACCACCAGTAGACCTGACGCGACGAGGAATAATCAGATCTTTTTGTATCAGCAAAGCTTATTGTGATGCAATATATGCATGCTAAATGAAAATGATTGACAATAAGTCAGGAGTGGTTTTAATGATGATGACAGATAGCAGTGATACAGTTTGATTCGATTGACTGAGGATTGAACATCTTTGGGATTTCAACTGTTGAACGGTTAGATGATATGTGATCTTGGGCTTTGGGAAATGTTGATGACGTTTTATGTCATAAAAATAAATAATTGTTTAAATAATTGAAGAAATGAATTGGTAGATTGATAAATAAGGAAAATACTTTGGTATACCATTCAACCTTTTAGGTGAAGCAGCTGGAGTGTGATGCTGCATCAGCAGACGAGAGGAACAACACTCATCACCATCACACTCTGGATACGCTGGACGCCCTGGACGGCATGGACACCCAGGACATCTACAGCACACTGGACACCGTACGCCTCACCTGCCCGCCCGATTACACCCTGACCTTGCGCCGCTCACCCGACGACGTCCCCCTCATGACCTCTCTGACCCCAGGATCACTGCCTGTGACTCCTGGGTCCCACCCTGTTACCCGGGCGACGCCGATGACCCCCATGACGCCTGGATCAGTGGTGGGGATGAGGATGGGGCATCCGCACCAGGGATACACACACCATAGCCCATATAGTAATACACACTTGCCACACACGCACATCTCCACGCATACACACTCCACCACGCGTGTATAACCGCAGCAAGATACTTGCACACACAAGGACATAATTACAACACACACACTCATACTAACACACGCACAAACACAGACACGCAAACACACACACACACACACACACATACACATAGACAAAACAAAAGACTTAAATACCTCTACTAATTACCCTGCAGGATTGTTTCAGATGGAGTCACAGAAAGACATTTTCAGTAACAGGATGAAAAGACAGACAGCTGTGTGTTGCATGTCGGGAACTAAAGACAAACTGGATCCCGGGAGATGCAGTTCTATGCATCACTTGCTCATAACCTTGAACGAGATGAGCCAAGGCATCCATCAAATGTCTCAAAACCTGCTTTGGATATTATATCTTCTGCTTTTTCTACACCGGAGGAGGAAGAGGAGGAGCGCTGTGGCAAAAAGGGGTCAGTTATGGATCAGTTTACATCTCCTACTGTACCTGTGCTGCACGCTGAGGCAGTGCTGAGACGGATCAGAGCACATGCAGATGCAGATGTAGATGCAGAACTCAGCTAAGAAGTGCCACACACACAGACTGCTGATGTCAACTTGAACAACCTGTGAAATGTGAATGCAGCATTTTTTTTCTTTCCATTAAAAGATCAAAGGCCCTATCTGCCAAGGATCAAACTAAGCTGAGGAGAAAATAACAAATTTCAGAAAGAGATGGATGTAAAGAAAGACAGAGTGGAAAAGGGGATTGACAAAAAAAAAAACATCAGCTGAAGGAAACGTTCGTCAGAAGGTGGGAAAGAGATTACGATTTTACTGAGAGGGATTTAACAGCTGTGAGAGTGAGCAAGACAAAGTGAGATAGAGTGAGATGGAAAACACAGAGATGGGGAGTGTGCAAAGAGACAGAAATTAGCTTCAGAAGATGAAAGGGCCTCTAAAGTGTTGTCAGATTTACTGAAGAATCACTCTAACCAGCTATGTGTTAAACTCTTGTAAATAGAATGGAAAGATACAGATGATATATTATGATTTATAGCATTTACCTGCTGTTGCATTCAAACATGACTTATTTAACCACATAAATGCTTTCATTTCAGATATTACTATATTATTGTATAGGTGTCCTGAAGCAAGGCTGGTTGTCTTTCTGTCTCACCCACTGTAGTATGTACACAGTACTTTTATTTAAAGGCTATATTTGCTATGCACAGCCATTTCAATACGTCTTAGCTGTGTAAACATCTTGATACTGTGTTTAGTAGTTGAAGTAGAGGCCATTTTCACACCATCTACTGTTGTTTGACCATCTGATGATGTGCTAGTACTGTGTAGATAATGCAATATTGGTTTGACGATTGAGCACCAGTCAAAAACCATGACCCATTAATCCCTTCCCTGTCTCCTTTCCCCCTCGCTCCTAAACGTTCTCTTAAAGGCCTTACCCTTAACTCCTAATAAACCCAACCTTAATTAATGTCTCTGCAGACAGACAGGCGGTGATGATTCAGGAGGTTCAACGTCACAGCGTGTCATCAAAAACTTGAGAATGCTTTTCATTTTTCGTGTTACGTTTTACCAGGGCCCCCAGTAATTATAGAAGAGCCCCTGCTTGAACTACCTAATGCTGACTGAAACCTTGTTAATTGTTGAAGCTTAAAATTCCTCCACAGTGTCACCCTATAATCTGAAGGAAGAAACGTGAGTCTGTCAGCTACATTTTGAAAGCCTGGAGTTTGGTTTACTACCTGCCACCATGTTGTCAATTATTCTGAGGCAAATTTGATTCATTAGCAGCAGCCTGGCAGGAGCTGAGGAGGGATGATCAGCGTGGCTTTGCTTGATAGTTTGACTTGACATTGAAGGCAAACACAACTCCCCCCCCCCTCCTTAATATCCTCTTAATGGAGCTATATTTTATCACGTACATATGCTTTAGAAGAAGTGAAATGAATTATTAAAAAGCCACCACCAACATGTTGTGGAAATAATGATTGATTCGATTTCAGAAAGGAGCTGGAGGTTTTCCTGCTGACTTCACAGCGAGTGCTTGAGGGCGGTGGTGGTTACTGCTTTGTGTCATCGTAATGAGATTTGCAGCATTGAGAAAATCTATTTCAACGAATTCATATTGACAATCCATGTGCCAGAGATGTGGTGCTGTCATGGCTGCCATTAAGAAATGACAAATGCTCAAACTCTGTCCATGTGGTTGCTAATGTGAAGATAAAAACCTTATAAGTCAACTAAACAAGAAACCCGAAGTCCCAAACCTTGATCCTAACCGGTAACTTAACCAAAGGCCTTAACCCTGATATTGTAACTTCCCTGTTCTATCCTTTTTTCCCGCTCTTTCCTTCCCCTAACCCCATCCACCCCCTCCCTCCCAGCCTCATCTGTGTGACGTCATGCCGCTTTGTCGCAGTGTGGCCTATTTAACCTCCTCTCATCCTAAGTAACTTCTTCATGAGAGATTTTAGTTAATTGTCAACAGAATACATCAACGATGAAAGCCGAACAATTTGTGGATGACAAGCAAAGAACTTTTACAAAATGATATAAAAATAACATTTTATGTATGTTTGATTGACTGAATATTTCTGTCATATGGGTTTATTGACTCAGCGGATGGCTGGATTGTGTCAAGCATAAAACATTTTTGCTGCATTTTTGAAAAATAAAAATATCAGTATTTTACAATTTATGAGCATTTTAAATGTCTTGTATGTCTTAATTCAGAATACTGTTCATAGGAATTTAGAGGAGATGTGGGGGGGGGGGGCTTTGCTAATTGCATCCTATTTTTAATATTTAAAGTGATTCCTTAGCACAGAATTAAAGTAATGCACACATATGAAATTACCAGTGATATTGTTGTTCTTTTGTTTTAAATTAGGGGTTTTGGTGATCAAACATTTACATTTTCTAAAAAGTGGTAGAATTTACACTAATCCTCAAAAAGATTTTAGAGAATAATTAGCTTTCTTGCGATCTATACACTGAATCTGAAGCTATAGCCAGGACGGTGTGCCTGGATTAGCAATTAAGAGTGAAAGAAGAGGGAAAGTATAGTCTGGCTCTGTCTAAAGGTCACAAAATAATCCACCTACCAGCACAATTAAAGCTCACCAATGAATTATTATTAATTAAATATTGTTTATGCACAAACAACGGAAATAGTGGTTTTATCTGTAGTTATGTGCCGAAATATTCCTCGGCTGGGATTAGTGACTGGTCTCCAACATTTGTACACTTTGGTTTTGTGTATTTTGATAAAACATTGTCATTTTAGTGAACCTTCAGAAGTGCTAGGCACACTTTTTTTGTTCTTTTAACAGAGCCAAGCTAGCTTTTCCCCACTGCTTTCAGTCTTCATGCTAAGCTCATCGGCAGCAGGATGTAGCTTCATATTTAGCGTACAGACATGAGTGGTATAAATCTCCTCATCGAACTCTCAGCAAGGCGAATAAGCGTATTCCCCAAAATGTCAATCTATTCCTTAAGATTTAAAAGCAATGTCAAAATAATTCTATATGGATTATCTTTAGCTTTGCTATATAGAGCATATGTTGTGCAATTACTTAAGTCCTTACTGCAGCAAAATAGGGAGATTTTTCTGTAAATCACTGGGACCAGAAGCCCCTGCCAGCTGGCCAAGGAGACCCTGTGAGATGTGAAAGAACCAAATGAATGGCTGACTTCCAGACCAGATTGATGTCTCCTACAGTGTGTCCCCGCTCTAATCCCATTAACTAGATATAACTGCAGTTAATTCGATTCATGGCCGGCAACACTTTAGAAAGCATGAGTTCAAGTCGCGACCAGGTGTTTTTTTTGTTTGGCGTCAGCGTGTGCAGAAAGGGACCTGAGAAGCAAGAGTAAGTTGCGCAGAACTGAAAAATCAACATTGACATTTCAATTTGACATTTCCAGAACCACGGCCTACCTGGTGGACTACTTTTTACTAAATCAAAAGTCACTTGGGCAAAAAAAACACATAATTGAACATATTATATTTTGCACCTCGGCTTTCTTTTGAATGGTGGCAACATTGAGGTTATTTCAGCAGGATGTGTTTAACTCTAGAGGAGGTGAAGTCCATCTGCTAAGTGCAGCCCAGTAATGATGTGTGTACAAAGGTGTGTGGGGATTGGAACATGTTTCCAGATCCTGACTAATATTTAAAAACTGAATGAGAAGACGTGTCACTTAGTGGAGGTGAAATGTGAACCAGACTATGTTAGTGGCGTTGTGAGGCTGCAATAGGCACAGTGATGTTTTGATGCTGACATGCTGAACATTTAACAATGTTTACTGTGTTGGTATTAACATTAATTAGCAGGTACCTGGTCTTGCAGGTCAGGGGAGGTCAACTCAGGACTTCTAGAGTGTGTGTGTGTGTGTGTGTGTGTGTGTGTGTGTGTGTGTGTGTGTGTGTGTGTGTGTGTGTGTGTGTGTGTGGGGGGGGGGGTTAGATAAAGCAGAGTAAATATAAAGGATGCATGGAAGGAGGAGAGGAGGCTCACAGATAAGGGGAACTCATTAAGTAATGGAACACAACCTGCCTGGTTGTTTACTGGCTGGCAGGCTCATTGTACTTAATCACTCCTGCCAAGACCCCCCCCCCCCCCCACACACACACACACACGCACACACATGCAAATGCAAATGCATGCTTCCACACACACATACCCCATTGCACTGATACATACACACTGTGCACATTTTAATGCATGCCTGCCTGACAATGCATTTATCTACAACCCCGTCACACACACACACACACACACACACACACACACACACACACACACACACACACACACACGCACACACACACACGGCCTCATAGCATCTTGAGTCACTGCATCATTTCCTCTACGGCCTTCTTCACTCTCACGACACACTATCCTCGTCTTATCTCTTCACGGTTTCTTTCGCCCCCCCCCCTCTCGCCCTCCTCTCCTCAGTCATCTGCTTCTTTCTCTTACTCCTCATGCTGGTCTTCTCATTATCACGACCCTCCCCCCCCCCCCCCCCCCCCGGTCTGGATGGATGGGATCCCTCTTATCTAACAACCTTGAGATGCTCTTCAAAGCATCATTGCAGCCGAGCATGTGAGGTCACAGTGTCTCCAGTGTCTCTCCTCCTCTTTTCTCATCTGCCTGCGCCTCTTGTTCCACTCCGCTCTGCACTTCACTACTCTTGTTTTTTTTTTGGCTCTCCTTCTTCCATCTAATCTGGCCTCCTCCTCGTCCTCCCCGTCCTTCCTCCACACTGTCTCTCGCTCTCTGCATCCCTTCACTTTGTTCCTTCTCACACTCTATTTCTCTCCTTTTCTCCTAACATCCATCTCTACCTCATCGGGTCTCATCTCCTCTCATTTGATCTTCACTCCATCTCTGCTCCTCTCCTCTCAATTTTCCTCAATTTCTCTCTCACATCCCCCCCCTCCTCCCAACACTCCCTCCCCCTCTTTTTGCCCAACTCATTTACTTCCCTCCTTGTTCTTTCATCCCTGTTTTCTTCACCCTCTCCTCATCTTAAAAGCTGTGAAAAGATGTGACACAAGGTTCCTTTGTCGTGTGTGCGTACATGCCTGCTTTCGCTTGTGTCTGGGTTTTTTTGAGTGTGGGTGTGTTGTTGTGGGGATGTTACACACCTAAACATCTTTCAAGCAGCCGAGAGCCCCGCAGTGTTTTCGCTGTCTGATTAATTAAGCGTGGGATGGTTTAGTCTGTCTCTCTTGCTTTTTGTCTGTTGACCATGTCTCTCTCTCTCACCTCTCTATTGCTATGTTTATATGTCTGCTACATCTGTATTTCTGTCTTGCCTGTCTAACCCCCTTATATCTGTCTGTCTGTCTGTCTCTCTCTCTGGTTGTATGCTCCATCAGACTTCTCTCTGTGGCAGAATTGCTACTTAATTCAGTCTGCTCTGATGCCCACTGCTTTCCATAAAGGAGCGTAAACAACAGCAGTAACAGACTTGGTCCAGCTGAGGTCAGCATTGTTCCTGATAATTAACAGCAGGAGACGATGCCTTACGGGTTAAGTTTAGGGCAACATTTCACCCTGATCTGCCGCTTTTGTTTATTTTAGTGCATACTAATTATGGGATCACACTGGTGAACTATCTGTGTGAACTGTCTCTTTAAAGCTTGCTCACTCCGAGGAGAATCATCACATTTCAATTGTACATTTTAGTGAGCCATGTCTCCCTCTCTTTTGAGTATAATGTGTCAAATTGTTTCGTGAAGCAGGCACATCTGCTGGTAAAAATCGTACAGATAGATCACACACACACACGCGGTAGGCTCATTACCAGGGTGTGAACTATCTGTGATTCTGCGAAGATAAAATCCGATCATCTCACACCCTGCAGCATATTTGTTTATTTTTCCTGAGCAAGCAGGAAACTAAAGTTATTTATGTTTTCTTTTTGCAAGTTAAATTCAAGTTCTCATGGTGCTGCTTTAGAGTAAGCCATGGAGTCTCCCCCAAAATAAGACAGCAACCAACCTAATTGGTTTTGCAATGTGACCTCCTATGTGACTCTGAAGGCCAGCGCACTCTTCAGTTTCAAGGATGCAGCGCATCCCTGTATTCCCATTGGGTCTCATTTATACATTTTCACTTTGTTTGCTATATTAAAATGAGCAGAATTACTGGGTGTCGTAAATTAATGCAGAGAACGGCTCATTGTTTTTGTCTGTGTTATTGCACATTTTCTTTTATCCTGCCACATTTCGCTGCCTCAGCTATGGCATGTGTGACTACCTCTATTCAAGCCTCCTCCATTTTTCCCCCTGAAGAGCTTCATCAGGTGCGTTCATCCTTGTCCTCTCAGCGACACTGCTGGTGTTTGTGTTAGGCTTGGCCAAGTTGGTCTGTCTTGTTTGCTTTCATTTTCAAAGTTGAATCTCGTGAAACAGCTTTGTGAGAAGGAGATACATGAATATGCTTCTCTTGACACGATGGAGGTTGATTACATGTACGGTCATTATACATTTGTTCATCCATAGCACAGTAGCTACACTGAACGGAGGCAACATATTGTAAATTGTTGTCAGCTGGTTAGCAGATCACTTCCTGCAGTGCACACAATACAACCTGTAGGTTTGTCGTCGAGGTATACTACCAGCTTTTTCTCTGTGATTGTTTATGCAATCAGAGCTCGAACCATCAAATCAATGTCTGCCTTATAATGGTTACAGTCGCTACAGAGCACCGGTAGCCTGATAAACCGTACTGAACAAACAAACTAATGCATGTCAACCCGTGCCAGTTAGTGTAGAAGGCCACATCCTTCCCTGCCTCAGAATAAACTAAAGTGATGCATTGATTTTGATGATTTTTAAATGTTCAAATTCTGTATTCTTGAGTAAGCTTTGATACCTATAGCATATACTTCTAATAGCTCACACTGAGCGTGTTTCTTTCATTTCATAGTATTAGCATTACAATCATTTTCTATTTTCTATAATCTACCTTGCTTTCATGTCTTTACTACCTGGATTTTAACCTGGAACTGAATGTTGTTAACCAACAATGCCCAACAAATGTTCCCACTGTGGCAGAACTGTTGCTCGCGTCTCACGGAAGCTGTTTTTGTCACCTAACAGCATTCGCTCATTGTCCATCCACGATGCGGAGCTGCTCCGGCCTCAGTGATTTCACTGACATGACTCTTTGAGACAAATGGCTCTGCTTATCCAGTCTGGTCATGTAGAGACAGATGAGACAAACAGAATCACTTAGCCAGCCAGCCAGGTACTGTACTGTCTGAGTGCTGATTCACTCGACAGATGCACAGCCGCAGTCCACAGAGACTCATGTATTCCTAATTTAATCTAGCCTGCTCCAGACCTGTGCACAGCCGTCTACATTGTTGTGTACGGTATGTGCATGTTGCTGTGCGCGCAGGGTTCTTCAGTTATTTTGGTGCAGGTGCACGCGTCTGTGTTTCTCTACTTGAGTGTGTATGTGTGTGTTATGTAAAGTACACCCAGGTGTTTTTCTGAGCTGTTATGTAACTCAGGTCATAGGTTTACAGCTGGGAGGGATAGATAACTACCTGGGTATGTGTGTGGGTGTGTGTGCGTGGGCTAATTCTCCAAATATTCGACATGCTCCGAATCTGTTCAAATAATCAGATTATAGCTGAACTGCATTCCCATTTCACCTTGTGATGGTGCAAAGTCTTCACAGAAAAACTGACAGAATAGCCCTCAGCTGCCTGTGCTAGAGGCCTTGAATGCCCCAGAAACCAAAGCAAGAGTTCCTCCATCAAGTTCAGACATTTATTTATAAAGCACTTTTCAAGTGCAGAACACCACAAAGTGCTTCACAATAACACAACACCCTACAAACTTAAAATAATTGTAGCTTTGTTGTAGAGCCAGTGGAGAGTATCAAAACACCTTTCGGCTACTTTATCTGATAGAAAGGTTCCTAACTGAAATAATTGATCCAAAGGTGTTTCTGTTGCTATCATGGTAAAAAATTCTCTGAATGCGACTCAATCTCTTTAATCTCACTCCCACTGTTACGACAGTCAGTACAGACTCACGCAGCCCCCAAATCTACTGGGGATCCCAACATTCCTGACTGTAGAACTTTGGTGTGTGAAACGTTGCACAATAAATTCATTCACAGTGTTTTACATGATGTCTAGGATTTGAAAATGTCATACAGTGCAAACATCACGTGACTTCAATGAACGAGCTAATAACAATGAAAAGAAGCTGGATATTAAGGGGTTAAATGTGAACCATCGCTTCCTTTCATATCTCCTCTTCCTAACTCAAAATAAATTTGCCTCTTATTGTTTGCTTGACCTCACAATGTTTTCAGTTGAGGTCAAGTTGGCCTGAAAATAAAAAAATTAAATAATTAGTTTCGACTAAATAAGATGCAGCCAGTGTTTCTTGATGCAACTTTGTATTTTTGGCAGCTCCAAAAAGCAGCAAAGGTTTGAATCTAGTGAACTCAATTATCCAGAAAATGTAAAACAGCGTGTCAGCATGCTGTTCACCTCTCAGACTTTAATATCTTCTTTCTTGGTGGCAGCAGGAAATGAGAATTTTTTTTCCTCCCCAAAAGCTTCAGCCACTGTCGATGAATTTGGCTCCGTTGATCCGGTAAGGAGCAATTTTGTATTCTGCTCCTCAGTTTTGATGGTTATGCTGATATGACTTCCTACCAGTGCTCATGCTCTGCACCGGAATACTAATAATCTGAACAAACAGGGTGAATCTGCCGCTTCTCAATTACAGAGGTGACACTTGTCTCTAGTGTAGCTCGGCTCTGTGATTTCGGCTGAAGAGACAAGTGTGTTGTGGTGGAGTTGTTCTAAATCTCTGTAATATTTAAATCGTATTCATAGCACACGCTTATCTCTGACTTTGTGTGAGTGTGTGTGTGTTTGTGTGGGTTTCAGGGTGAAAAGACAAAGTCAACCTGCTTTTATTTTATTTACTAGGAAGGCTGAGTGGATATATGTGTTTGGGAGAGACAGATGAGAGATAAAGATGCAGAGTAAGCCATGCAGAACAGAAAGAAAAGTGAAAATGGCAAATAATCACTGTTTTTGTTCCACTCAGCGTGCAAACATTTATCATAGATGTTTCGGAGAAACTGTATCTTTACAGATGTCAGAGGTCAAACTCATATTCTTCTTTGATGTTAAGGTTCTCTCAGTCTCCCTCCACCTTCTCCTCCTCCTGTTACCTCTGCCGCAGCACACTCAGAGAGCGGCAATCTTTCATCTCCCTTCTTACTCCCTGTGTCTTCTTTTTTCTTTCTTCTCCATTCTTTCTGCCTGGCTTGCCTTCTTTATTGCCTCCTTGTTCCCTAACCCTTTCACTTCAACTCTCTTCTCTCTTTAACCCCGACGGTTTCTCAGAAACAATATTTTCAGCTTCGACAGCGCATCTGTCGCAGTCCAGGTTTGCTCGGAAGGAATGTTGGTCTGTTCCTCAGTCCCCCTGTCTTTCTGTCTCAGAGTATTGAGTGGAGGCAAAAGCTACTATTGTACAACTTGTAGAGAACTCAGATCTCTGTTGTATAGCTGCTGTCTGCCTAACACACAGACACACACACACACACACACACAAACATGGACCCAGGACACCAAACCTGATGGATTCACACAACGTTGTCCAAATACAGAGCAGGTGTGTCAGTTTTAGCTCTGACATTAGTGACTCTCAAAGAGCCCCTCCAGGTACAAATCACTCTATTTTCAAGAAATCCCTGACTGTGCTTCTGTGAGTGCAGAATGTACAGAATGTGCATCCCTGCATACACGTGGCTTTGTGCGAAAGTATACACGTGTGTGTGTGTGTGTGTTTGCATGAAAGTTTGTCGAGCAGCATGTTTCACTGTCATGTTACTGCCGATGCTTTCTATCTAAACTAATAAAAAGAGGTTTGTGTGCCTGCAATGGAATAACCATGAGTCTGGGGATGTAGCTCTTCCTTCAGCCAAAGAACATCATGTTACTCCGGTATTCTACTTTTCAGACAGAGACAGTTGTCTCTTGTTGTATGTAACTTTGCATTCAGACTCATGGGTGGTTTGAGATCCTCTGGCTGGAGAAACACTTCGACAAACAACACTCTCTGAAGGGAAGGTTTGTCTCGTACTGGAATCAATGGCCTGCTTAGAATAACCATCTTTCATCTGAGTTTCATCCCCACCATTGCGGGGTTTAAACCCAAGTTTCAATCTGCTCTGTCAGGAAAAATGTAACTGGAATAATATAGCTCGAAGGAATACAATTTGCCCTTGGAGACGTGCACACACACATTAAAACAGATTAAAAAAAATAACACTCTGGTTCATGGTATGGACCTTGGCAGACAGGCTCCTCTTCCTCCTCCATTAACCACACTCGGCACCACAGGAATAAATTACACAAGGGATCAATAAAATATAGTCATATCAAAGATCATGCAATGTAGAATTATGCCTGAAAACTTTGCTGACATCAGTTTCAAGAAATAGCAATTAGATAACATGCATCTATTTACATCATACCCCAGAATCTCTTGTAGAAAACTGGTTCTGTTGCACAAAAAAACTGGTTTCCATTCTTATGGCAACTCTCTGACTTATGATTTATGGAATCACTGTAACTGCAACCTTGGCAATTATTGTACATCAACTTGTCTCTCAGATTGCATTCTCCACCTCTTTCTGCCTTTCTGTCTGACTCTTCATCGTGTCTGAATCCTTGCCCTTCTCACAATCAATTTACTGTCCACCTGATTGACTCTATGTTTCTGCAGTGTAGCGTGTGGCTGTGTGTGTCGTCATGCACCGCATCATGTCTGTTGAAGTCGGCCTCCAGAGAATCTGAAGGGTCCACTGGTTCAGTTTTCAATCAAGAGTGGGATGGTAATTCCCCCATATTTTGTTGAGAGCGTCACTGATAATTAAAGATAGATTAGCCAGTTTACTCTGGCCCTGAATTCGGTGTGTAAGGAAATGTGCTTGGGATCAAATTTTGGCTTAAACAGCAGTAGACCTTCATGAGATGCTTTTTCTTAATTGTTTCCACACAACTTAGACTGAATGAAACCTTGAACCTATTTCATAATTAAAAAAGCAACACAGAGGAGAAATAATTTAATCTGAATTTAGTTTGTGGACGTGCATGTATGTGTGTTGGAGCGGACCTGGATACTTGGCTCTGTCTCTTCCTGCAGCTCAGGCGTCACTCCAGGACAGCTTGTTGCATTGAATCAATGGCGAACACAGCTGTCAATGCTGGCAGTTACAGGAATATACATTGGTGGGCCTCAACTTTTTCGTGGTTCTTAATTCAAGAGATCAGGTTGAGGAGAAAAAGAGAAGAACATATTTTTCTCTGCATCGCTTGTCCTTGCTGTTTGTAGAGAAAAGACGGAACCAAACCAAACCAAGCCAGGCCACACCAGGAGAGAGCAAACAGACTAGACTTAAGCAGAACGGTTGTATATGTGTGTGTGTGTGTGTGTGTGTGTTTGTATGTGCATATTTTGTGTGCAGAAAATGTAGAAAGATTAATAAATATAACGAGTCTCTTGGTACACAAAAGTGTTTGCATATGTATATTTGTATGTGTTTGCCCTGCATACCTCCTAACATCTGTGTGTGTGTGTGGATATAGTATCTGGCTTTTTCAGTCTGTAAGTGTTTCCGCGTGTCAGCAATTATTATTTTGGAGGTGGTCACACAGAGCCCAGAGGGGATGTTTACAGTACCTGTACAGCTGTGTGTGTGTGGGCATGTGTTACTCATGGTTTGGGGACATACATCTATTTACACAGTCACCATAACGTAAATCATTACATTTTAGGGGGAACACCTGGTTCAAGATTCAGGTAAGAGTTAGCATAAGGCTGATAGTGGGTATGGTTAGGGTTTGGGTAAGTCTCCAGGAAATGAATGAAAGTCGATGATATGTGTGTTTCTTGATTTTAATTTAGTCTTTTTCTTGTGTTTTATGAGTGCCTAAGTATTAGTTAGCTGTGTGTTTGTGTATGAGTTTACATAATGTGTGTTTGAGGGTCTGTGTTTCCAGCCTTGGTACCT
Source organism: Melanostigma gelatinosum (assembly GCF_949748355.1). Lineage (NCBI taxonomy): Eukaryota > Metazoa > Chordata > Actinopteri > Perciformes > Zoarcidae > Melanostigma > Melanostigma gelatinosum. The sequence continues at coordinate 17,869,549 of NC_136643.1, read as the reverse complement.
GCGGATCAGTGATCAGTGTTATTGGTACCAGCAGCTACACTACTACATGAAACACTGGACCTATTCACACTGAACAAGGACTGAATGTGTAAATGAGGTGTGTGTGTGTGTGTGTGTGTCATTCGGATTGATGATCCCCTGGTTTTCTTTCAGGTGGAAAGCAGCTTAAACTCACTCGCTACAGCTGGAAATCTTGTTATTCACTCTTGTTCACTTGTTGATGAATGTTTCATGTGTATTTAATGTATATTTAAATAACAAGAAGCTGTCAATGTGTATTTACGTCTACCATTTGTCTTTCCTTTTCCCAGTTCTCTCCTTCTCACTGTTTAGTGTCCAAAAAGCTACGTTAATCCCATTTACAACGGGTGTTCATTGTTCCTTTGAGGTCGTAATGTTTGTGAAACCAACTGTTTTGTGGCGTTTCAAACATTTTTCACACATGAAATTTTAGCAGCAACATTTGGTCAGAACCGTTCATTCCTAAGTCTGCACTGGTAAAGTAATCACAGAGCTTTCGATGGTGTGGTCATGAATCTGCTGCTTGTTTGTCAGAGTGGACGTTCCGATCAGAGGCATGACTGAGATCTAAACAGGCTCTCGCCACGGGGACTTTGTTTTCAAAGGTCATTCTTTGAGAACAGATTGGAGGGAAGTGTGCTCTTTATCGGAGGGGCAGGAGACTGTGACTCAGTGGACTTTGATGATCTCATAAAACCGAGAGCAAAATTAGTTGAAGATTACTCAGATGTATTAGGTTGAATTAATCTCTTTGGGTCACATATGAGAGTTGGCACAAACACACTGCTGAGGCTAAGGGTTCAAAATCCACTGGCCACCCATGGTGGATGCTTACGTAAAAGTGTCTCATCAGAGGTGCAGACAATGGACAACAAGGTTTCAAGAGTATGCGGTCTTGCACCAAATATTTTAGAAGGGCTGTAGTTGAGACCAGCTCAATCGAGTCCAAGTCAAGTCCAACCCCAAGTCCTGTTGAGTCTGAGTCAAGACCAAGTCCACAGGCAGGCAAGACCAAGTTAAGACCGAGTCCAGCGCAAATCGAGGCTGCTCAAGCCCATAATTGGTCTTAGTTTCTTCCCAGTGGTAATCTTCTGCTCTCCTGTGTAACCGTGCACACACAGCTTGGATAACAGCTCATTTTGGTTGTGTTTGTCAATGTTGGTTCATTCAGTTATATCCTCAATCTTCAAAAATATCAAACTATTCCTTCCACCTCATGCAAATTAATTATTGTCCTTTAACGTTGTGAAAAAAGAAAGAGGGGTGGAGTGATGAAAGAGACAAGAAGTTCCATTCCTTTAGGATTAGGCTGCTTTATTTTACAGCAGACACACACACACACACACACACACACACACACACACACACACACACACACACACACACACACACACACACACACACACACACACACACACACACACACACACACACACACACACACACACACACACACACACACACACACACACACACACAAGACAGAGAGAGACAGAGTCAGCCAGTATGCATGTTGCCAGAAGTCATGAACAGAGCATCAGATGTGACGTGATCATTACTGGATAAGAATAACCCAGCTTGTGTGTCCGTGCATACCCATAGGTCTGTATGTATTTAGGTGTGTGTGTGTGTGTGTGTGTGTGTGTGTGTGTGTGTGTGTGTGTGTGCTTAACCATGTGTAAATGTCCAAAACCCTGCGGAAGATAGCACTAATCCATCATTACATCAGCCTTACTTTTTATCCTTGTTTTTAAGCTCCTCATTCTTTCAACTCTCCATTATGCTCACTTTCTCCACTAAACCTCTTTCCATGTCCTTCTTCCATTTCCTGGCCACTCTCTCAATGGCTTGCCAGCATCAGACTATCTCAGGATCGCTGTGGGCTCTGGATGCAAAATCCCCTGTCACATTTGATGATTTCAAACAGCATATCTCCCGAAACAGAATACCACAGAGCAACAGAAGCCCTTCCAAAATGGTCCAAAGACACTCATCTGAACTCTGACCATGTATTAATGGATCTAAGCTTTCTATCGCTCTTCTTCTCTCTCTCTGGTTGACACCATTTTCATTGTTTTGGTCTCCCAGTTACACACTTTTACCAACGTGTACCTCAGCACCAACAAAAGTTGGTTTGGTTTGGTTTTATATGGTCTGCATTAAAATGTCGACACCTCACCAATCTCTATATTTACTTTGTGGGTCTGTTTGCTTCCTGTTTTGTTGAGTAGGTCACGCAGAGACTGTGTGGCATGAATAATTGTAAGTGTGTGTGTGTGTGTGTGGCACCGATCACTTCACACCACAAAGCTGAAACATTCCTCTCTTCACTGCAGCTGGTCAAAGATTATAGGGCATGCCCTCCACCAAAACACACACATACACAAACCCATTGTGCCCAATGGCATTTGACACACACGCTCTTCTTTTAAATGCAGCTTGCGGATTGGAGACTTTATCATTTAGCTTGCAGGAAAGAGCTGAAGACAGAAATCAATGAATGATTAATGTTTGCAAGGTTGAACTACAAAGGAATGATTCTTTGTCTCGACTTCTTCAGATATGCTCTTTGTTATATTACGACTGTGAGATGTCCGACTAAAATACTGTCAGGTCGAGAATAAGGTCCCTTAGGAGAGGCTGTGGTGCAAGAGTCTGAGTAAGACCATGTCCACACATATACGGATACATCTGAAAGTGTCGGTGAGTGTTATGTTCCACACAATTTTTCTCCAGATTGTTCTTTAAATGGTTGCCACCCACACTGACAATGATTACAGACAGCTCAACAAGGCACTGCAGCTTACAGAAAAGAAAAGAAAAGCAAATAGAAGACTAAGAGCAGTTATGACCAACAACATTTAAACGCAGGGCAAGAAGCAGACTGATGGATTAGAGATGCAATATTTGTTTAAATATGAGGATAAAGGAGGACATTTAGACAGAAAAGTGATAGAAATCATTGAGGAAATAATGAAAAAAGAGGAGTTCAAACCCTGCTTATTTTCATACCTCTGCATGGATGGCCAATCGTGGCATGACATCGGTGTCATTGTTGGATGGTTGCTTCGGGAAATTTACAGAAACGCGACAAGCTAATTAAGAAACACATTCACGTTCGTCAATCAGAAGATCGGTTGTTCGATCCCCGGCTTCTCCAGTCTATGTGGCATGGTGAATGGTTAACTGGCCCTGAAGGATGCTGGCACCTTCCACGGTGGCCTGCCATCAGTGTATGAATGGCTGAATGACATGTAGTGTTAAAGCGCTTTGAGCGGTATGAAGACAAGAGGGGCACTATACAAGTACTAGTCCATTTATAATTTACCATTTACACATGAAACATAAAGAAACATGCTGCAAATGCATAAACGCAACACCATTCAGAACAGTAGAAAAAACCCCATCACACCCAGTGTCTTCATTTCCAGCTCATGGCATCTATTTTTGACCATATTACAATTATAGAGCAGTGTCATGAGTATTTTCACAAATATAACAGAAAAACATTTTCTTTTTCAATCACAACCGAACACCCCATTGGTCTAAGTGTGCTAAATAGCTGCTGTAAGCCAAACCAACAGCACTTCAAAACATGTCCTCTTCTTTATTCATGAAGTTTCTTCCAGGCAGCAGGCTTTGGGCCATTGTCTTGTCATGTTTTGTTTGTATGCTTGTTCTCATTTCACAAAAGTGCCTGTTGTCCTGTTACTGTGTTGCGAGTACATTTAAGTGTGTTAATGAGGTAGCCTTCCTGTGTTGTTGGTCTGTTGATAAACTGAGCTTTAGGTTAACGGCTTTTACTGTGTTTTTTTACGACGGTGTTTAGGTGTGTGTGTGTGTGTGTGTGTGTGTGTGAGTGTGTGTGTGTGCATGCAATTGTATGTCTGGAGCCAAGGAAAGTTTCCCCTGGGCGTCAGACTCCTCATTAACCTTCTCTTCATCTTTCCATTCCTCTCTTTCCTCTTTCTGCCCAATCCAACATTCCTCAGTGCCTCATCCTCTCCAAATGCCAACATTCACATCAAAAGAATATTCTGTGTGGTAATCTACTCATTCATTAAAGCTTTCGTCAATTACTGAGTGATTTTTTTCATCTATGCTCAAGGCCATTTCTCCCATTTGAGAAGATCCACATGCACGTATGGATCATTGCAAAAGAAAGATGGATGGAAGGATAGATAGATGGATAGATGGATGGATGGATGGATGGATGGATGGATGGATAGATGGATGGATGGATGGATGGATAGTGTTTGTGCAATTATAGAGGTAACATCACCCTGAGCTAATCTTCTCTTTTCATAGGGAAGTATTCAAATATTAAATACTGTATGGGTCATAAAGGGTTAAGAATCCGATTTATGTCAAGAAGCCACTTTTGATGGCCGGCCATATTTATATTGAAAAGCCAAATACCACACACTCACTGTATGGAAAAAAGAATCCTTATCTGCCAAATACTTTTACTTTGCATCCACATTCTTTTTTCATTGAATTCATTGTGTTGTTTGCATCATTTGAAGGAAGGAATCCTCTTAAAAAATAAGTGAAAAACAATGTTTAAATAATTGACGTGTGAGTTCAGTAGAAATAGAAATGTACTGTAAGTTCTGCTGGTGAGAAAAGTAGCGTTAGCCTTTCGAAGCAGGGTTACGTGTAAAGAACAACTGTCTGATGTGTTTTTACTCCTTCAGTTTCCTTGTACAGAACGTCCCCTCATACAGTGGCGTGTTAGCAATATTGCCACTGTTGGGATGAGACTCTTTACTTACTGTCTTTTATTGCTCTCTCTCTCTCTCTCTCTCTCTCTCTCTCTCTCTCTCTCTCTTTCTGCTTCTCTCCCAATCGTTCTCTTCCTGTCACTGTCAGAGGGGAATGACGACCATCTGCAGGCCTCCTGCCCCCTGACATCTGGAGACGACTGAGCCCCAACAACAAGAACACACACACACACGCACACACACACACACACACACACACGGACATTGTCCTTACTGTAGTGAAATATGTGCATGCAGCACAAAAGAGAAGCCATAAGGAATGAGGTATTGAGTGGAGGAGAAGGGGCACGGGGACATAGATGAGGTTTAATGGCAGTAACGTATCATGCTACTGATGGACTGTCATTATTCAGAATACGTACGATTCTCCTCAGAGCAGAGAATAACGTGAGCTATTACTGAGGCAGAAGCAACTGTTTTAATGAGGACTAGTTAGTAGTCCTACCCACAATGATCTTACTTGCAGAACTACCGCGGTCAGAAAAGCTGACATGTTATCTGTTTTCAATAATTACATCTTGTGTATGAAATATTCTCCTTATTTATTTGTTGGTTTATTTTAAACAATGCATAGCAGAGAGAGAATAATTGATTGTGCCAAAACCCTACAAGAGAATAATAACATAAAAAAGAGGTTTTGTCTTTTTCCATTTCAGCAACTGTCCGTCCCCGTTTGGTCCGAAGCCAAATTGCATAAAAGTCTCACCTAAATCCTGTTCTCTGCTGCTGCAGCAATTCATCTTCAACTTTAAAAGTGCCAAGTGTCATACTGTTTCTGCTCATATTGCATGTGTACAATTTGAGTTATTGTTTTAATATACCATTACATGAATCAATTTCTACCTTATCCTGTGGAACCCGCTACCAGATGGTCTACAAACCCCGGTTGGTCCTCATATTGAAAACTTAAACCTGTTAAACCTAAGTGCATTTAGGCAGCGTTGAACACATCGCTGAAATATAATCCCCTTTTAACGGTTGCTTATTCACACATCCTGCAGATATGGAGCAAGCTTAGCATTAGTTTGTAGCTACCTAAATGTCAATATTCACTCTCTTTTGAGCCTTGCTTTTGGTCTTCACCAACTAGAGGCGGATATTTGGCTCTTTAGCAACGAAAAAGGTAGCGAACAACTGGAAACAACACTGATAAGAGTTTTACAGGTCAGAATAACAAAGCTATGAGCTGAAAGATAAGGCTAAAACGCTTCGTAGAGCTGAACTGACTCAGGTGATAACTTTCTGTGTGTTCATCACTACGAGTAACACTTTTCGCTTTTAGCTGCTTTGGCTAATCCAGGGAGCATTTTAAGAACAGAGCCACCAGCGCCAAGTATAACTGTATTTCCATTTCTCGCATTAAATGGATATAAAGTCTATGATGAGAGTGTTCCTGACTGACACATAGTAATGACCTATTGTGAGTATAAAGATATTGGTTATAGCAGCTTTAATCCCCCAAAATTGGGTCAAATCTGTATTTGTTAGCGTATTTAGAAACATACCCACATCTTTAAACAGTGGTTTTATCCAATGTGACACTTGTGCCAGAATGATTGATGTCCAACTTTTTTATCGTGTGAAGTAATTAGAAATACACAATTTAGTTTTGTATGAAGGATAGTTTTTCCACCAGAGTGGTTTTAATAAGCTCCCTTCATCTCAGTCACACGCTAAGTGAAAGGACAAGATCTTGTAGTAGATGACGGATCATATTTCTACCAGAACACAATTAAGTTGATTTCTTCAGCTCCCTAATGGCAGAAACACCCGAGCAGCGTTTCAAACGAATTAATCGTTCACAAACCTTCGACGTGCACTAGAAAACCAAAGTCAAAAGTCCACATTTGGGGTTTTGAGTGAAAACTCTGAGCAACTGTTGAATGGATTGCCATAAAATCTGGTCCACAAATTACTGCCCGCTTCTGGTTCATTGGCAACAACCGTGGGGATCCCTGAATTTTTCATCTAGCTCCATCATCTGGTCAACATTTCGATTGGTCCGGTACTTTTATTTATGACCAAATACCTGCAAAACTAATAACATTCCCTGCATTGTCATTGTGGGCACGTTGCCAATCTAGCATTAGCATTTAGCACAAAACACTTCCAGCACAGACACAGCACCGCAATGCCGTTCATTGTTTCATGCTCTGGCGTCATTGTTGTCATGTGGAGTATGGCAGCTATATCAGAAAACAACTTTTCAATTGCAGCAGTGCATCTCATTTGTCTCTTTACAAGTACAGGATGAATACTGTCGTGAAGTGAGGGCAATGCCAGCCGTGTATAATGCAATAGACCTTGTCAAGAGACTAATATGTGTGCATGACATTATAAATTAGTTTAATTAGTATTTGTAACACATTTCTGAGCAAGACTAGCCATTATATAAGACGGTCTAGAATCTTGTGTGAAGGTTCAATGCAAAAGCCAGAGTTTTCCACTGAGATAATTACAGATTCTGTCTGTCTGACCTACAGGGCAGCAAATGTGTCTGCTCCAGTGCCTTTGTACACTGAGAAACCACTCCTTTACATAGTCTGAGTCAAAATTAGAGTCCCTTCTCCAGAGGACACGTTATCTCACCCTGCAGTCTGAAACTGTGTAATGTCCCTGATTAATCTTGTGTTCCACTATTATACTGTTCATGATGTTATGTTTCTATTCCAGCTGTCTGTGTGTGTCGCATAGTACAATAGGGCAGTTCTGAGACACCGTGCACGTATACGACCGAGCTGAGCCTTTCCAAACCCTCTCTGTGGGCTGGTCGACTGGCTGCCACTTTTAGCACTCTTAGGTAAACCAGCTAAATTACTGTGGCAAGCTGTGAAATGCCATTTCGTTACTATTTAGAGAGGTCTCGGCTCAGCTTTAAATTGTCTTTGTGTTCCCTTTATTGGACAAGCTGTGACCTATGACTTTTAAGGCATTGTGTAAAATGTATTCATTTTGACCTTTTCAATAAAATAAAACTTAAAACATTTGGATTACCTGTCGCTGCTGTAACAATCAGTCTGTGTCCTCTACGATGTGCAGGCTTTAGTTTTTAGTTCGGTCAACATTTCTTACGCATTCTTACAAATACAATTTAGAGTCTGGGTAGAGGACTGACGACCTGGTATGTTAACCATACAACCACCCTGGTGCTGCACCGGAGAGATTGCAGTACAGAAAACATTTCCTTGGAGCATCAATCAAGAACCACATTTCTGCTTTTTCAGCAATTCAAAATGAGACGTTTTACTTCTGGAAAAAAAGAATGTCATTTTGGACAGCGAAACAGACAAGACAATACAAATCTGCACAATGTTTTATTTTTGCCAAATTATGTCATGCCAGGGCCAATTACAGAGAAAGTGACAACTCGGCGTTATTGTTTTTCACTCAGATGTCTTGAATGTCAACTTTGTTGCTAAATGGTTTCTTAGACCTTTTATTTCCAGTTTAGCTTCAGGCTTTGAGTACTTTGGGAAACAAGACCACGAGGGACTCGAGGGAGAAGAGAAAACCTCTTAAAATCCTCAAGTGTTGGAGCTAGTTAGCACAACAGCTTATTCACACCTCTGTGTGAATGGACTTTATGGACCTGAACGCTGAACTGCACCAGTTGGAGTAATTGACTGTCTAAATAGCTCCAGCTAAGATCAGGTCACTTCGAAGTATAAGATAATTAAAAAGACACTTTAGTCTGTGCTTGTTTGGACTGGGGGTTCCTCCGCTGTTTCAAGCCAAACTGGTCCAATAAAATACCACCACAGCAGAAAAGGCAGAAACAGGCCCCTGAGGAATTTTGGGTCAAAGCCCAATGCAGTAGGTTATCTTCAAAATGACTGTAAGTCACAGATAAACAAATCCAAGATGCAACAGTGGTTCAAGTTTGATCATTTCTTTGATCCTAGAGATGCCCAGATTTGGATGTGAAGATTGATACCATTCTGAGTGTGGTATCAATCTTCACGTCTAACAAGGAAGGAAATAACAATATTTCCCAAAATGTCAAACTTTTGATGACCCCCATCTACCAGGAGGATTTACAAAAACAGACTCTGATTAATCCCAAGAGAGCAAAAAACATCAAAGGCAATAGATTTCACATTTGATAGACAGATGGAGAAATCTTCGTCATATCGGAGATGAGCAACATAATTGGTTGTATGTCATATGATATGACAACAGACATAAATCCAACGTGAACTGATTTTGTTAAAAAAAAGTGAAAATGCTCTCTCTCCATGGAAACATGAAAGTACAGCATAAAATGAAGTCATCTTTCATAAGGAATTCATGGGTCTAATTAGAGCAAGTTCGCACAGCATTGAGTCATTTCTGTTGTTTGTGTCTGTCACTGAGTAAAATGAAATCATGTGTAAGCCTGCTAATAAGCTGTCGTCGCAGTAACAGTTATGGAGAACAAGCACGAATCACAGTCATCTTTATTGCACGAGTATACGTGTTCACATACAAGAAATTTGACTCCAGTTGGAGCGACAGAAAACCAGAGAAAGGGGCGAAAAGAGAGGCGATGGAAAAAAAGAGAAAAGGAATGTCTCACCTGACATTTTCTATGCTGATTTAAGGCCCTCGTTACGGCCACATAATTTATGTAAAGGACCGCAGGCCTCCAGACGTCATGCCTCAAGGGTCCCCACACAGCAGCCCCCCACCTCTCTTGACTACAGTTGCTATGTGACTTCCTGAATGCTTGTCAACCCCCTCTGACACCCCTCTGTCTCTGCTGTTCACCAGCTCTCTCCTTCTTTTACTCAATCCAGGCCTGGACCACCTTTTGTTTTTTAACTCCCTTGCCGTATCCATATTTCTACCCATGTCCATATCTTTCTCTTCCCCCCCCCCCATTTTCCCTCCTCTTGATTTGATCTATTCTTTCTATTCTTCCTGAAGTCAGAGCCTGCATAAAGCTCCAAGGACATGAAGACATGACCACGACCATAAAGACTGATGGGAGTCTTCGGTCTAATTTACAACATTTGAGGGCCTTTCTTTGCTTATCCGCAACAACAGTGCTGCGATTGATTTGTTTCAGTACGGGTGGTCCCATGGGAAATCAAACTCTCAACCCTTTTTATTTACACTTGCTCAAATGTACAGCTGAATAGGACAATTGTAACAAAAACTTGAAAACAACTGGTTGCCAGATCTATCCTCTCAGATCTTTCCTCATGTATTTCTGGTTAAAAAAATCGAATATTTTTAATACTTCTTCCTGAGGGTGGAGTGGTTTTTCAGAAGCAATTTACTGTTGCCTTCTGGTGATAATGTAATGGCTACATCTGCAGATAATAGACCTCCTGCTCACTGATGGATGCCGCTTAACCTTTTCCCCTCCATTTTTCCGCGACTGCTCAGTCTTTTTCCTGCTCTCTTTCCTCTGTCCTGAGGGTCAAAAGCTCAGGGTGCGTTCTCTGCTGCCCATGTGTGAGATTTACTCAAACAAGCTCTGTGTGTCATACAAGAAAACACAAGGGGGATTTGTTGGCTATATCTGTGCATCGCTTGACTGATCCCTCTCTCCTTTAAGCACTCAGATCCTTCATTCTTTTGTTATGATATGAATGACTGCTGTACACCAGTGATACTTTTTGCTGTTGGTCTTACAGCTAATAAATATCTGATGGAGATAGAGAGTCATGCTAAAAAAGGCACTGCTGTAGGATGAATCTTTGCACTCTTAAATCTTCTTGTAACATGTTTCCTGTACTGCAAAGCCACCCTGCAAGCTAGTATGCACACATACAGCTGAAGATGGGTCACTGCTCCTTTTTTTGGTGCAATGTATTTAAATGAATTATACATTATAAAAACGTATATAATATAATCAGGAAGTTGCATTTGGTATTTTACTGGAAATCTGGGAAGGTGGGAGTCTGGTGGAAGAAAATCAGCCTCAGTTTTTAGCTCGATCCTCCAAATGTAATAAAAAGTGAATTGAAGGTCACTGATGAGGTGAATCAAGCCATAACCATTTAACTAATTAATTATGAAAACAGATGGAGTGGGCAGAGAAGTTATAAAATGGGTTGTGAGGCAATTGAGGCGGGTGACGTAAAATGAGCTGCAGCTCCACTTCTTTGGCTTCTCCATGCAGCGTAAAAAGGTTTGAGAAACGCAGATACTAGTTCCCCATGTGTTTTCAGAAAGCCCCTCCTCGGACAAACCCCTCAGCCTGAGCGTCACTCAAAGTTCACTTCAGTCCAGTCCCCTTTCCTAAACTCAAATACACACTCACACACATCCGCTGTCATCCACACAAACGCGCGCACACACAGCGCCAGATGCGTTTGCGTTTAGCCAGCCTGCCGCTTCCAGCGCTACTTTTCTTTTCACGAGACGCACAAGAAGACCCGCTGGGTGTTACTTTAAAGGTTTTCTTGTTGTCAAAAGTGTGACTTCACGTTTTCCTCGCTCTCTCCTCAGTGACATCTTATGTGACAACTTTTTTTGGGGACTTTCTCAGTTCAACAATCTCGGAGTTTATTATTGGTGAATGAACTGCTTCATTGCATATCACATTTCCGAAGCGTGCAGTTGGATTAAAACCAGTATTTGATGGGCAAAATGAATAATTCTGGGAAGTAACTCCAAAGGATTTAAAGGTATGCTTTTAACAACCATGGCTATGCATTACAGTAATCTATTCATCTCGAAAGCTTTATGCTAGAGTGTCCAATGTACTTTAATTTCGGTTTCAAATAAAAAAATCCTATCAAAGCTATTACAGTTGCTTTGATGCATTTAAATGGTATAAGTGCATTTGTTTGCTTGTGTGAGATTAGATAAGAGAGAGAGAGAGAGAGAGAGAGAGAGAGAGAGAGAGAGAGAGAGAGAGAGAGAGAGAGAGCGAGAGAGAGAGAGAGTTTCTGTAGGGTGCAATTTGATGTCTTTCCTTGACTCTTACTGAATCCTCCTGCACTTTTTAAAATTTACATTCTGAAATGTCATTCAATTAACCTACTGGGCACACCCACCCACGTGTGTAGATAGCCCAACGCTCTATTTTGTTTCAGACAAATGCAATGTGTCAATGTGGCTTTAGTGTGGATCTACGGATAGACAGTGGCATGTGTTGGAGGCTACAGATTGCAAATCCCCTTGTTTTTCGGCTGTTTGAATACAACTTGTGTGTGCGTGCGTGAGGGAGAGAGAAAGAAAGAGAGAAGGAGAGAGCGAGGCTCTCATCTGGATTTTGAGATGTCACTGTGGTGTACTTTGCTGCCCTCCATCACTCTTGATCTTTTTTTCTCTTTGGCAGAAATCATCCCAGCGCTGCTTCTCGTTTTGCCGGGTGAAGATGAACTGGAGTGTGTGTGTGCCGCTGACTCTCCTGGTGCTGACACTGGCAGTGTCGATGGGGCAGGCCTGTCCCAGGAGCTGCAACTGCTACCAGACCAACGAAGTCCACTGTACGTTTCGTTCCCTGCTCACCATACCTTCTGGCTTGCCTCCACACACGCGCCGTATAAATTTAGGGTAAGGGAATGCATTTAATACACAAACGATGTATGCATGCTTAAGATAAAGGGCTTATTATTTACCTTGCAAACACAGTCTCAGAGTGTGGATCCAGGTGTCAAGCTGAAGTTAATTAATGAGCTAATATGGAAATAATAGTGTTTGTTGACTTACTGACGTCTCAGGTTGATGATTCTGTTTCTGTGCCCCGTAGGTTCAACAGCATCAACAGCATCCATAACAGTTCTCTGGCTGGGCTAAAGAAGGTGGAGCTTCTGATGCTCCACAGCAATGACCTCCACCATCTCCCAGATGCAGCGTTCAGAGATATGAAATCATTACAGGTAAACAGAAAGAAGAGCAACACCAACGTGTGTTGAACCAATATCATGGTATAATCCTGAAATGAGAGGAATTTCTATTCAAACGCAACCTAGTGGATGATGACAGCCAACATTTTGAGGCAGTCGAGATGATTCTTCTTGTTGTTGTACAGTTCTACTTTATGGAGCTGGACTTATCAGCAACCAGCATTGAAAGTGTCCTGGAACGTCCTGTGCCAAACCAAACTATTGATGCTGGATTCTAAAATATGTGACTATTAATGGGGAAAATAAATCATTGTCTCCTCACATATTTAACCTTTGACTCCATGGAGATGAAGGTTTTTGCAGTGTGCAGTTGAGAAAATCAAATTAGGCCACAGTGTCCAAAGAATGTACTGTATTCCCTCTCCACACAGATGCGTGGGTGCCACACAGATGCTGCTGCACTATTTCAAACGTGCTTTGTTAGAGAAGGCTCAGCTCTTAAACTTGCTATGTGTGTGGTACTTATAGTTAACAGTCTACATACTGTAGCTCTCTAACTAAGAGAGATGAGTGTAATTAAACTATTTGACGGAACCAATTTAGCCCCATGCGTAATGCTGGGATTATCAAGATATATAGCATTTATCAAAATTGTTCAATTAAGAGAGGTCCCTATGATAAATATGCCTAAATCTTGTTGATAAAAATTGATTAATAAAGGGATTCATTTTACATTTCATCGGGGAAAACAGTATGCAAATTAATACAACATCTTATATGATTTTGTTCACATTATTAAGCACATTTTTCTAATGTCTGCACAACTAATGCATCATTTATGTGCAGTCATTCTTTTCCCTGCTCAGTGAGAGGATACTTACTGGACATTTTTGCAGCATCCTAAGGACAGAGTTCGCAGTCTGTGGGGAAGCGATATTACTCAACAAGCAATTGTTCCCTTCATCTCACAGGCAGATACTGATATATTTGCCATTGAGTGATAATATAATCCATATTTCCATATGCTGACATCTTCACGTTTTAGATCCGTTAGCAGCTGGAACTCTGCCAAAGTCTGCCTAAGTCGCCTTCCTGCAGATCAGATTTATCATAAGCCTCACAGAAACACAATTCCACAACATGGTTTTCGTGGTGTGCCTTCTTACAATGCCGTGGGCTCGCTACACATGACTAGAATATGGATCCCCTTGAGTATTCTGCTGAGGATAAAGGGTTAAATTCCATCTTTGAAAAGTTGAAGACACCCAGTGCTTGAACATCAATTACATGTGAAGTTAAGTGGCTTCTCCATAGACTTCTCCATATTTTTCAAAAATGTACACAGACTGCATTCAGTCATGTTTGCTGGCAAAGAGTTTTTCACCCATTCATCCTCATTCCTATTCCCCTCACATCATTTGTCATGAATTAAATAACTTTACAAGCATATGGCATCCAGTGACACACTCATGATCGTCGTGAAGATGTGGCTTCTTCATCAGCTTTGATGCCTATTATTTGATTACTCCTCTAATCCTTTATTGCTTCCGCTCACTCCATTTCCTCCCCCTCCCCCACAGATACTAAAGCTGAGTTATAACAAGCTGAGAGAGATCGCTTCATCTCTGACCTTCTCCGGCCTGACCTCGCTGCTCCGTCTGTATTTGGATCACAACCTCCTCCAGCACATCCACCCCCGGGCACTGCTCCAGCTGACTAGCCTCAGGCTGCTGCGTCTGCAAGGGAACAGGCTGCATCAGCTGCACCCTCACACTCTGTGCACACTGTCCCTTCTGAATACATATTACTTCTCTACCCTCAGGTGAGCTTTAACACCTAAAGCACATGATGTAATAATCATTGTTATAATATTTTTAAACACTCCTCAAAGAAAACTAATTGCCTGATGAAAATGGTGACACTTATATTGCTGGTTATTGGTATTTGGACAAATACACCTCGAACACTAAAGCTACAGTTTTGTCTCTTGACCTTTTTTTGATCTACTTGTAGAACTACTGCAGAGGAATACCATTGGTCTGAACATGAAAAGGATGATGTAAATGATAAGAAATGATAAATTAAATGTTTACCCCTAACCTGTAACCTCTCACTGCCCACTCCCATTCTTTCATCCGTTCCTCTACGACTTTAATTCAACCTCGGTGTTCCCCCTCCCCCTTGTCACCTCAATCTTTTCTTTGCGCTGTTTTCCCCTCCTGTAGACACCTAGACCTGTCCAACAACAGCATAACCACTCTGCCCAGAGAGACTTTAGCGACAGCACCTCTGTTGGAGACTCTTGCGCTGCAGGCTAATCCGTGGAGTTGTGACTGTAGGATGACCTGGTTTCTCACTTGGAGTCTTTCTCATCCAGGTGAACATTTTTTATTTTTATTTGTTCACGTTGTTTTGTCTCCCATATGCACAAACCTTTTATGGTGGTCATTGATTGTGCCTCTGAACCAAAATAATTCAGTCAAACAAGATGCAGAAATGTGGTGGGTAATGCAGCATGTAGGTTGCTTGAATGACTGAAGGAGAATAAATAGATTAGGAGATGAGGTAATAAGGAACATTGGGGAATAGAAGACTAATTTGTTGATAATTCCAGTCAATAAGGAGCTAAATACTGTAATTTACCATGGCAGATCCCACCAGATGATACAATGAGATGAAGATACTTTATAACACATCTGGTTTTGTTATCTTGATACCTCTGACATCTCTACACCTGCTTTTCATCACACACTCTTGTCTGTCTTCCTTCATTTTCTGTATCTCTTCCAGTGTGTCTTATTGAGATGTAAAAGAGGGCTGGACCATGAAATGCGTCTCATCAATATGCCAGACTTAACTTGCCATGGCTAATCTATGATGACAGCATTGATGTGTGCAGATAAATCAAATATAGGCTAATGATTGCTGTGTAATAGTGAAGTGATGCATTTTTCTGATTTATGAGTAGATAAAGTAACCATACCGAATAAGTAAAAGATATAGAGGGTAATAGATGCCTAAGATGAGCTGGCATGACTAATATATGACACCACTAATATGTGCAGATAGCTTAAATGTGCAATAATATGTTTGTATAGTTGCTATGCTGTTATACACAGTTGAAATGCCAGAGATGGTGAGGATTATGACATAAGTTTCTCTGCTTCTCTCTTTCAATTAGGCTTATTGAAATGCCCCAGCGGCCCTCAGTGTCCAATCTGTGCCTCGCCCGATTCCCTTCAAGGTCAGGGCTTGCTTGACCAGACTGACCTATCGTGCACCTCGCCTGTTATCCCCTCCCCAGGAAGAGACACATCTTTGGAGACAGAACTGAGTGAAATCCAATCAAGTGAATCCGTTAGAGAGCCTTTAGGCACTGCCTCTCTGGGTCTGTCTGACCAGCAGGGAAACAGTGTCAATCTGGGATGCAACATCACTCACTCTTCTGATTTCCAGGATATTGCTCCCCCTCCAGATCTCTCTCTTTCCTCCTCGTCTCCTCTCCCCCTTGCTCTGTCACTCTCCCTGGAGTGCCCTGTGGAGAAACAGAGCTATGAAAATCTTTGGAAGATTCTTGCTTACTACAGTGAGACTGCGGTTCGCCTAGAGAGGGAGATCATGCTGAGTAAGGCCCCGGCATTGGCCTACCGCTACAGGCAGGCAGAAGAGACAGATGGATATTATCACACTGGAGTCAAAGCTTCTGTTAAAGCCAAACCACAGTGGCTGCTACAGCCAGCCATTAGCATTCAGCTAAACAGAGCGCAGTCTAACGGACACAAAGTCCAACTTATATACTCAACAAGAGTCACTGCTCATCCGGACCCTGCTTCTCTTACCTCAACGTCAGCCCCTCCCTCTCAGCCATGGGTGCTTATTTCAACTAATCATACCACCACGGCACTGGCGGTACTAGCAGGCAGTAAGGTGGAGCTATCATGCCCCCTTTTAAGTTCTGGTAACCCCAAAGTACAGTGGGCTCTCCCAGATGGTTCCATGCTGATCTCCCCCTCCATCAGCCTAGATGGTAGGCTCCAGGCTTCA
The DNA here is from genome assembly GCF_949748355.1 of Melanostigma gelatinosum. NCBI lineage: Eukaryota > Metazoa > Chordata > Actinopteri > Perciformes > Zoarcidae > Melanostigma > Melanostigma gelatinosum. The sequence continues at coordinate 17,852,916 of NC_136643.1, read as the reverse complement.
ACCTCTGGATTACTTCTACACAAAATACAGCTCTCAGATGCAGGGATTTACCACTGCATAGCCAGGGCAGGCAGCGATGTAGATGTTCTCCCCCTGCGCCTGGCAGTGGAGGAGTCCTCTGTACCGCTTTTAGGTGAGCAAGTCGGACCTCCTGTCACCGGAAACATTGGGGAGCCCATCAGTCTGTCCTGCAAGGCATCTGGTTCACCAGCATCTCATATGAGTTGGGTGTTACCAGGTGGAAACATAGTAAGGCGGGGATTCGCTGTATCAGGTGGGCTCACGATACAATCAAATGGAAGTCTGTCTCTGTCTGACCCGTCTCAGAGGGATGCTGGCCATTACCGCTGCATTGCTGTCAACCAGTATGGTAGTGATTCTCTGTCCATGCAGCTGGAGATAAACTCACGACACCTCCCTCCACTTAGGACTTCATTTCCCACAGGGCCACAGTCAGCCGCTGGCAGGTCAACCAAGATACGAGCTCCATTACTGGTGGAGGAAGGATCAGGGGATGGAAAGGAAGAAGAAGAGAGCACTCTTTTTGGCAATAGGAAGCGTCCAAGACCTCTCCAACCTCCCCCAAACAGACGTTATCCCACCGGAAAACCTAGAAGACCTGGACTAAGGAGAGAAGACCCCCTGAGAAGAGGAGGAGGGCCTTTATCATCCAATGACCAGAAAAGAAACCGCTTCGAGAACAGACATAGAGTTACCACAAACAAACAAAGGATAGACCCTCAGAAATGGGCTGACCTCCTGGCTAAGATACGACAAAAGACTGTTCACACTAACAGCAGCCAGCCCATCGAAGCAGGAAATCCCACAGCTAAACCACAGGGAGGAGGCAAAGATGGAGACATAGGAAAACATGACGGACATCATGATACAGTAAGAGGTAGTGCTGGGGGAGCAGGGGTGGAAGCAGAAACTGAAGGGTCATCTGTTGATGACACTGATCTACAAGAGGAAAGCTTACAGCACAATCGTTCCTTTCAAACAGAAATACTAACACGCACAGAGACAAATACAGACACTGAAACAGAGACAGAGATAAATAAAGAGACAGAGGCATTAACAGACACACAGACAGAGAGTGAGAACGAAACAGAGACAGAGAAAGCATCTCCACAGAAAGAGAAAGTGAGAAACCCGGAGACACAGAAAGAACCAGTCACATCTAAGCCAAACTCAGGAACAAATGAAATTGTCCTAGAACCAGGTGAAGGAGGTGAGCCAGAAGCAAACACCAACCCATCTAGGACCAGGCCTCAAAGCCCCCGGCAGGGACTCTTCCCTAATTTGGTACCAAACTCTCGGCCTCAAAGCCCTTGGTATTCTCGCAGGAGAATCGGACAGCAAAGACGAATCATCAACAGGCTCAGGGGACGCCCTTTGACCCCACGCAGACCTTTCCCTGACGCTACGAACCCAGGGTCACAACCTGCAACACCTGACACGGCCGCGGATGAAATTAATTTGTTGTTGCTGGCGGCAACAACCACATCTCCGGCTATTTCGTTGACACGGAGTGACCATATTTCGACTGCTCCAAATGATGTGGCACTGCATCTTCCGTCTCCCCCTGTTTCTAACACTCATGGTAACTCCACTTCAGAATCTGCCTCCCCCTCATTGACTCCATCTTCCGCCGCTCCAACCTCATTATCTACCTCTCACAGAAAGATACATATAGACATGGTGACTCACTCAGCCAACATCTCAGACACTGCAGGGTCCACTCTTTTCAACACACCGACAACAGAACCCACTCAGTCGGACACTGCAATCGCACAGACACATGAGCCACACACACGAACCAGGACACCGACACATGGCATACAGAGTCACACAAAAACACACACAGCCTTAGGCAAACATGTTGATAGACCCCAAAGCAAACACAGTGAAGAGCTGTGGATGAATTTGTCGGGTGTACCATATGAATCCCACTCCTCCACCTCTCTCCTTCCCACTTCTTCCTCCATTATTTCCTCTACAGTCCCCAGCGCAACAACTACTGCAAAAATCACAACAACCCCTATTACTCAAAAGAACCCTCATGCTGCTACTTCTGATGGAAGCGCTGCAAGTACATCTACTACTACAGCTGGTGAACACACATTTCTCACAACAACTACGAGTACTCCTATGACTATAAGTCCCATCATGCATACTACAACTGCCATTATTATCCCATCAACCAGCACTACCAGAAGTACTACAGCTACTCCTACTCCTACGTCTACTACTTCTACCACAACTCCTTTTCTTACATCTACCAGTCCCACTTCCACTACTACTTCCTCAACTAGACCTTCTCATCAAATCTCATTCAAAGTTATTCCCACAACTCGTAACCCCACTACCAGTAGTACTACCACTACCACTACTACTAAAACTACTTCTCCTACGAGTAGTACTAGATCCGCCATCTCAGCCAAAAGTTCTCCAACTACTGCAAATGCAGTTGTACCCAGAACATCACCTACTACGACAACAACAAAAATAATGAAATCAACCAGTAGCACAGCATCATCCAGAGAGAGGCCGAGCGTTGCACATGTTGATCCCAGAATCAGGCCTTTTTCTGGGAGTCCAAACCAAAGTCGACCCTCTACTGAGTGGAAGAACCCTGCGGCCAATTCTATTCCTGATTCACACAGCAGCAGGCCACACTGGCTCCCCTCACCTTCGCTCCCTGTCGCCCCTGTGGTGAGTTCAAATCAATTTATATTGCACTCTATTGCTATTTTGTTGATTATTTTACCCAAAGTGGATCTTAAAACAAGCACATAGATTTTAACAAGAGTAAGAGCCAAGTTAGGGTGACAATTCATTCTTTATTTGTTCATTTAATTGCTAATTTCTGCAATGTTTCCCCATTTGTCTGCTCCTTTCTTTCAGTCGTTCATTCAATTAGTCACTGCTTTAAGTGCACTCTTAAATGTAGTTTGCAGTTCATAAACCTTACACAAAGATATTTTCTTTCTGGTCAGCGAAGTGGAACTCAAATGAACATTTATTTTCTTAGTGAGTGCTGGTCCAGAAAAAATAACACACACGTACGCCTGCGCGCGCGCACACACACACGCACACACAAACACACACACACACACACACACACAGGACTATGCAAGCCCTTGAGCAAAACAGAAATGCACAATAGATCTGAAAATAGTCTAATCTTCATCCACATGACCTGCTATTAAAGCGAAGGGATGTTTATGACAATTCTTCAATTTCACGGGTTTCCCCTGCCAGATCTAAAGAAGAGATGAAAAACAGAAACCCTAATCCCATGGATTCAAGATAATCAATTGTGAAATAATTCCCAGAGCTCTTTCTGCCAGCCTCAACAAACCAACAGACCAAACCTCTAGGTCCATCCCCAATAACTCTAAATCTGGGACTACAGCATTGATGTATTATATTTGAGAACCTGAACAATGCTTAAAATGTTTACTGTTCAAAAAAATAAATAAAAGTAATTACACTGAAGAGTTTACATATTCATGTCACTCTCTGTTTAATCTATTGATTACATTGTGGCAATATCTTCTCTTCTTACTGTTTTTTATTTTGTTTCCGTTGCTGTTAAAAATAGATTAATAACTTCTAGTATCCATTACTATGCCACTATAATCTCTTTACTAAATCGTTGTCATAGGCCCCAGTAGTGAGATCCAGACCGAGGATTGCAGACCCACACATCAGGACAGTGTCGTTCCCAGCAGAGAGCACTGCCAGGCTGGCTTGTGAAGCTCAAGGAGAGCCGAAGCCCTCCATCACATGGACTAAGGTCGCCACAGGTACACACAGTGCAGCGTGATTGTTTTCAGCACACACACATGTGCACTTATTCGAAACAAAACACCATTAAATTCATGAATGTATAAATCAGGGTTGAGTTTTCTCTTCACTTGTATTTACGTTAAATGTCTACATGGAGGCCTATCAAATCTGCTTCATGGACTGAAGTAAAATCTCAGCCAAGTTTTCCAGTTTACTCAGTAAACCTGCTCTCTGAAACTTCAGGCCTATGTTTTCAACTGTGCTGGGAAACATATAAATGTTTAGTTATAGATGTGAATATACAATTCATTTATACTGTGAAAAAGTACAGACTGTACCTTTAAAAACAGAATAAGTAAAGGTTTGTCTTTACATCCTGAGGTCATAGATGTGAAAGGAAAATCACCCTCAGCTTTAGTATGTACTATAACTAAATGAATATGAACACATTTTACACTGATGAAATAACCCATTAACACCCAGCATTACGCATTGGCTTGCACACAATAGGCTTTTCTCCCACTTGCCATGTGGGAAAGGCATATTGCAAGGAAGTAATGGAACATTTTGTGCACTGCATCACCGGGTTTACTACATGCTGTGCCAGTCAGCATGTCCCCGATCCTCCTTTCCTCTGTCTCTGTCTCTGACTCATTCTCTAACTTTCTTTCCCACTCTGTCTCCTCACTGCTGCTCTCTCTTGCTTGTCTGTCTGTCTCTCTCTCTCTCTCTCTCTCTCTCTCTCTCTCTCTCTCTCTCTCTCTCTCTCTCTCTCTCTCTCTCTCTCTCTCTCTCAGGAGCGGTGATATCAATCCACTCCAGGGCTCAGCGTTTTGAGGTCTTGCCAAATGGCACCCTTGTTATCCAGAATATTCAGCTGCAGGACAGGGGCACATATATCTGCAGTGCACACAACTTTATTGGTCGTGACAGGTGATGCTATTGATACCAGAATATTAATGCAACATATACCATTTAGTTATAATTACCAGGGGAAGAGCTATTTTACGCACTAATTACATAGGCCTAAGGCAAACTGCAAATTACAGAGTATTATGAATGTATTATGAATGCAAGCAGACCTGTCATAAATCATATGCAAATGTCTCTATATGACATTGTTTGAAATGCCAAAGCCAATTACCGTGCCTTGAATATTATGTTTTTCAAGGCAATGTTTGAAGGATTCCTGTTCGAATTGTGTATGCATGCCTTTGGGTGTTTCCTAAATGTGTCATATGACATTCATGGTTTGTTTCTTATATTTACGTGTATTTTGAAATGTGTGCATGTGTTCATATATTACCCTTTCACGATAGATTGCTAACCACCCTGGAAGTGTGGACCCGCCCCCCTCGGATGCAGCTGGCCAGTTACAGAGAAGCTACCATTCATCAGGGTGGAGAGGTGCGCTTGGAGTGCCAGGCGGATGGCGTTCCCAGCCCCCTGCTCTCTTGGGTTCTTCCTGATCGTTCTGTCTTGACCTCCACTGCTCCCTCCAGTCGCATCACTATGGACAAAAATGGAACCCTCCACATCTCAGTAACTTTACCTAGTGACAGAGGAGTGTATCGCTGCGTGGCCTCGAACTCAGCAGGTGCTGCCAGTGCCTCTGCTCGTGTACACGTGTCCTCGTTGCCCCCAGTGATACAGCAACCCAGAGAGGAACATCTGCTCTTGTTTCCAGGGAGGCCTGTTTATGCTCACTGCTCGGCCCGAGGTGCCCCGCCACCAACTCTGCGCTGGCGAATCCCAGATGGGACTCTAGTTCGCCCATCCCAGTTTCTTCATGGCAACCTTTTTGTCTTGCCCAATGGGACACTGCATATTCGAGGCGTTGGGCCAAAGGACTCAGGGAATTACGAGTGCACAGCAAGTAATGCTGTTGGGGCCGATAAGAGAACAGTGAGGGTAGAAATTGAAGGGGGAGCAGAAGGAGAAAGCAGACACATTGGAGCAAGAAGTAAAGGGGAAAAAGCAGTTGCTACTGAAAATAAATCTCCTTCAACTTCCCTTCAGAAAGACAGAATTTTGTCCATGCCCAGCCACCCATCAAATCCATTCAACTCCACTAGACTCTCCCATCCATCGCCTTTTGAAAGAGCCAGGCCGCTCACCCCCAGTTCTTCTGGCTCATCTTCTTACCCTCACCAACCCAATTCCTCTAACTCATCTCCTAAAATCAATAAAACAGAGACTGCCTCCCCCACATACTTGACCAACGTCAACAAAACAAAACTCTCCTCTCTCTCCCCACCCTCCACTGTGCCTGCAAATAACACCAAAGTGTCGCCCGGCATTGTAAACAACACAATAATTACTTCCTCTTCCTCCTCTGACAAAATCAGAGCCTCCGCTGCTTTGCATCCCTCGCCTGTCTCCCCCTTCAGTAAGGCCCAAATTGTCTCCACATCACCCTCCATTACTGCTGTCCACTATGGGGTTTTTTTGCAACTCCACTGCTCTGTAACTGGCAACCCATCCCCCATTATCGTTTGGAGGACCCCCAACAGGAAACTGGTGGACATCCACTTCAGGTACCGGGGACGTGGGTTTGTGTGAGAAAAAGAGAGATCACTTAAATTCAGTTGGTTGTACAATTATATATTGTGGTAATCATGTCTCATGTCTCAAGTGTATACTTGTGATTTGTGAGTGTGTTTGTCCAAATTTGAATTTCAGTTTTGACCGACGTCTGAAGGTGAACACTAATGGCACCCTGTCAGTGCAGAGAGTAACAGAGAAGGATGCCGGAGACTACCTCTGTGTCGCGCGGAACAAGGTCTCAGATGATTATCGTCTCCTGCGTGTCTCTGTGGTTACCAAGCCTGCCAAGATCGAGCCTAAGCGGCCACTCACTCATGTGGTGTCATTGGGCAAGCCACTGAAGGTGAGCTATAAAAAAAGTGAAACTGCCAGCTCCCAATAATTATGTTTATTCAATAAAGAAAAACAGCAAATATTAACAGCACTCATATATCACACAATTCTTTTGGAAACGTGTACCAAATAATGCCTAAAACTTTAAAGCAAGTTGAACTTTTCAATCCTTATTTTTTGTGTAGACAGTGATGTGTGTTGGGTGTCTTCTATCGCTGGGCGTGGTGCCAAACATTTCTACAGCTTCAAGCAGTCTTTTTTCTTTCTTTTTTTAATCAAAAAGTACTTCATATTTTTTCGACTCAAAAATAACAACCTGTCAGGTGTTATGAATCATCAACAGTGGCCTTGAGGGGATACTTCTTCACATTTAACGGTTAATGAAGACTATGTCAAGTGGGGTGAAAGAGGACACATTTGTGTTGCTTAGCAGTGTTTTCTACTGTAAGTATTCTTTTTTTTTACAGCCTTAAAACAGTGTACAGTATGTGTCACTCCTCCTTACAAAGAGAAGATAATATTTATCAACAGCTAAATAAAAGCCACAAAAACATCTCAATGATAGCACCAATAATTATCCCGTTCCTTGCAGGTGGACTGCCAGGCATCAGGACTACCTGACCCAGCAGTCCGGTGGAGCCTACCGGATGGAACCATGGTGAACAGCGTGTTGCAGGGGGAAGACAGAGGCGGGCGGGCACAGAGGTTAACTGTGTTTGACAATGGGACGTTGCTGGTTCCAGCAGTGGGTATGGGAGAAGAGGGAGACTACACGTGTTATGCTGAGAATCAAGGAGGTCAAGACACCATGAAGGTAAGAAAAACAGTTTGCCCTGTTGAAAAATATTCATTTATTTTATGAATGAAGGTTTTTATTTATACTTTAAAATCAAATCAAAATGTTGTGACATTACTCTATAGTTGAATAATGCTTGATGTACTTGATTCACTATACATGGGATAAATAAAAGTACAAATGAATTCTGTAATTAATTCCTTCATACAAATTCAATCTTTTAAGGTCAAAGTAAAGATCATGATGGCATCTCCACCAAACTTCTCTGATGACAGAAGGCGCCACGTCATCAAAGTACGTCAGGGGGCAACCGCCAAAATTCGCTGCCAGGCCTCAGGAGTTCCTGTCCCGACGGTGACATGGTTTTCCCCAACAGGCCGTGTCATCCCACGGAGTTTGAGATCTGGATTGTATACTGAGCGGGTTGTGGCCATTTCAGATGGAACTCTGGAGGTTCGTCTTGCTCAAAAGATAGACGCGGGAAACTATACATGTCGAGCAAGCAGCCCAGCCGGGGAGAACAGCATGGTGGTGGGCTTGGATGTGGAGGCTCCGAACCATGGACTGAGTGGCCCGGTCGGAGGAAGAGGTTGGAGTACCAGCAATGGGCCTGGCAGTGGTCCTTACAGTAGATCAAGGGACAGCATTAACAATGCAGGGATAAACCAGTATGGATTTACCAATGCAGACACAAGCAAGCTTGGCAGCAAAAACAGCAGCAACAATGGCTATACTGATCATAATGGCAGAATAAGAAGCATTGTTCCAAACACTAGCACTAGCATAGCAACCGGCGGCTTTAATCCGGCTTTTAGGAGTGATAGTCGAGTTGGATTAAACAGGCCAGACAGTGGAATCACAACACAACTTGGAAGCAGTGTTATCAGTGTTGGGGTGAGTGTGGCTAGGAATATAGACATTAAACCAGATAACATTGGAATAAATCAAAATGGACCCAGTGTCATGAGTAATAGTAATAGTGTGGGTAATAGTCACAGCACAGTTAGAGGAGATAGTGTAGAAAGGACTTATAACAATGAAGTCATTGTAGGAAAGGCTGTTGATGACGCTAACACCAGTAGAAACAATGGCAGGATAAGTGGTACTTCTACAAATGTTGGAGTTTTTAGCAGCAGCGTGTCTAATAATGGAGCTGGTAGTGGCACACTCAGAGCAAATGTGTTCAGTAGGAGTAGCAGCAGTAGTAGTACCAGCATAGCTGCTGGTAATACAGGTTCTAAAAACTCTACTAACGCAGTTGTGGGTGTGGTAACGACAGTGAAGCGGCGAGTGGTGAAAGGCCAAACTGTTCTTTTGCCATGCCCCTCCCAAGGCTCCCCTCCCCCTCGTCTGGCCTGGCTTCTGCCTGGTAACGGTGTGTTGCCAGCTCCTTACTATGGCAGCCGATACGTTGTGCACCGAAACGGCTCCTTGGAGCTGCGAGGAGTGCGGGCGAGTGATCGAGGGACCTTTGTATGCGTGGTGAGAGGTGAGAGAGAACAGACGCGGATACAGGTGGAGCTGGAGGTCTCTGAGCCACAGAACGAGGCCAGATCTCCGCACAGGGGAGCGGCTGTGGAAAGGCCTGCGCAGGAAAGTCGTTTAATAGAGGCTCCTCGCTCAGGGGCCTCATTGCATTCAGCTCAATCCTTAAACTCAAAGCGAGTGTTGCCTGAGACGCTTCATCCAAGAATCCCAGTTACTCAAGCGCCTCTACACAGAGCCCAGTTTTTACCTGCTGTACCCCGTCCAGTTGGCCCTCCACCCCGCTCAGCTCGCCCTGTCTCAGAGCCAGCAGTGAGCACCAGAACAGCTCCCTTGGTGAGCATCATTAACGGAGAGACCCTTCGCCTGTCTTGCTCCGCTTCTCACACCCAGGGCGCCCTCTCGTGGACCCTGCCCAGTGGCAAGGTACTGTCTCTGGGTGAGAGTGGTGACTCTGACAGATACCTAGTCCAAGAGGATGGAACGCTAACAGTGCAACAGGCCTCTGTGTTCGACCGTGGCAGCTACACCTGCAGATCCACCAGTGTCGACTCCTCCTCAGTTTCAGTCGTCACGGTTGCCGTCATCGTCATCGCCTACCCCCCACGCATCACAGCGGGCCCCTCCCCTGTGACCTACACATGGCCCGGGGTTGCTGTGGAGCTGCCGTGCCAGACGATAGCAACACCTCGGGCAGCGATCACGTGGGAAACACCAGACCTGACACAGCTGAGGGTGATGGGCCAGGCTCGAATCTATGGCAACCGCTACCTGAGTCCTCAGGGTTCCTTGGTGATACAAAACCCGACAAGTAGGGATACAGGATTTTACAGATGCACCGCCAGAAATGTAATCGGTGTAGACACCCAGGCGACCTATCTGCATGTTATATAACAGGATGAAGCACACGCACACACGGACATGCAGCACGACGACAGAGACACCACCAGTCTTCTGAACTGGTGAATGAACTCTTCTGCTGTTAACACTGTATGTGTTCCACATGCCCAAAGGAACTGCAAGGCTCCGTGCAGGAGATACTGTTGAATCTCAGAAAAGACACTACGGTACTTATAAATTGGTATATGTCTTATGTACGTATTTTTAATGTATGACTTTGTTTTCAATACTGTATTGTTTTTATATCAAGAACGCAGCGTCACACATGTATGTCTGCATAAACAAATAATGTGTGTTTGAGGACGGTTTGTTTCATGTAGCTGGAGGTACACTTGTACTTGTTGTGCTTTGTTTATATAAACGTAGGTATTGCTGAACCAAAGAACAAACATGTTGGTAATGCTGAAAGACAAACATGCTTTACTTTGTCAGGTTGCTTTATTTCATTACTTTACACATTCATCCACTAACACTGAACTACAGCATGTCGTACAGTATTCTATTGACTTGGTCACATAATATAATCCTGTTTAATCTTGGTCGGCCAAATATTACATTCTTTTAAATGTTGCAAATTGGGACTTCATTCACCAAAATACAACTTGGATTTAAAATTGCAGCTCGATATTTACCGTAACTATTGCAACTCTTTTTGAGTTAAAAACTAAGTAAATGATAAACTACATTGTAAAAAAAGTGGGAGTTTGTTGTAGTGCAAAAACAGTAACATATATTGGCAGCCTTATTTGCATTATACTGCCTACACATGAAGCACAACAGACATGAAGATGGAGGGCTCCAGCATTACAAACCACCCAAACACCGACTACTCCGGGACTTTTTGAACCCAACTCATCTCGTGACTTATATGTGGGTTTCAAACTGACAAATATTGTTCTTCAAAAATCAAGTGTATCTCACATTCAGCCACAGTAATGCTGTGAGAATGTGAAAATGTAAGAATGTACAAAGCATTCATGTTTACACAACAGTCAGTTCTTTGAAGATTGATCTTTGTGATTATTTAGATATTAAATATTGTATAAATGTATGTGTGGAGCCTGCCCAAAGTGTGTGCACAAAGCCAGCAGCTCATAGTTAGCATGTTTCCTCTCCTCTTTGAAGTTTTCATTTTGTCCTTAAATTATTTGTCTTGTAAAGACTCCATTGTAAGACGCCAGTGTTTTGTCACAAAGGGATTCTCCCTTTGTGACAAAACACTTTTGACATTTTTTGATGTCTGTTATGATAAATTCGTGCTGTATTTTGAACGGCTTCATTTTATGAATAAAAATGGTTCAAATAACTGAAAGTGTTGTGTCAACAGCTGAAGCACAGTTTTGTTCAGAAACACGGACAGAGCGTGTGCTTGTGTGAGTGTGGGTCGAGAAAAGAAAACACCTCTTCTGAGTGCAACAGCTCGGAAGGAAAACTTTTCCTTGAGTTTATTATAAGAACAGAAACTCCTTATCCCCGGCTCAGCTGTCCAACCAGGAAACGGGGTCTTAACTGTAGATGAGACACATGTTGATGACATCATATTGCTCTCCCTGGGAAATGCAATAAAACTCACAGCAGCCGGCAGAGCGACTCCGAGCACCACCCTGCGCTCACACCTTCCACCTGCTCTTTATGGCGTGTATTCTGATTCCACTAAATACCAATACTGACTGAGTTCTGAGTCTGCAGTCCTGTTGATTGACACTATTTGACACATAGAAGCAGTTCACAGCTGGTAAAAGTGGAAACAGTCTTAAAGTTACAGTATGCATAGTGGGACGTCTCTGCTGACAGCTCGTTCAGTGACAAATCCTTGGTGCGTTGGCATTTAACAGCCTTTTGTGATGATTTGGATTGACAGTTCCACGCTGATATTTAGCTTGGCGTCCATCGGTGGACACTTTGTATCATTTATTGTAAGCTGCATAGAGTTTATTGCTGGGAAGTTGCTCACAGATCAAAGGCGGTACTCATCAAAATGATTGCAATGCACCACCCATTCATTTAGGCAGTTTAGTTTGGTTTGAGTATATAGTGGGAAAAATAATGCAGTGACATTAGAGTTCTGTTTTGTGCTCAATCGGGCCAGTTGTTCTCTGCTCAGGATTTTCATGTTTTGAATTATTTCTTTTACAGTGTTGGAGCGTTTCCATCCATTGTGGCACACCGATTTTATGGTTGTGATCCCTTCTCTCGACATGAAGAGATTGCAGAATGAGTAAGATGTCTGCATGAATTGGATGCATGTAGCAATAGCCTACACATTTTATTTGACATGTGTCACATGTTTACATGTGTGTAAACATAAATGAGGCCTTCTGTGCTACACAAATCGAATAAGGTAAATTTAATTGAATTACTGCCGATGATCACAGGTTATCAAACCTTTCCATTAACAACAATGATCCACAATCCAGCAATAGTGCATCAGCCCAGTCTTCGTCAGGATCAATGGTAATAACATCATTTCTGGTGAATAATGTTATAATACATTGGAACGTTGGAAGAGGAAACTAATACACGAAAGGACTCCAGCCACACACTTAAGCGACATTTTTAATACATCACTTCCACCTGGAAACTCAACTGTGTAATTTGTAATACAAAACACACATTGCTGCTACATCTGCTCACTTTTTAGATATTCACAATCAATGGTGTCATCCCAGTTTAGTCATGCCAGCTGAATCTGGCACATCAATAAGACACATGTCACGGTCCACCCGGGTTTCATGTTTGTATCAGAGTAAAAAGACAGACAACAGTCATCTGGTTTAGTGTGTGCTGATTTTTCTATGTGTTTAAATAGAAAACAGGCGGTGCAACTCCTTTTATTTTAATGGGTAAAACTGTTTCACTGGAGGCCGTTTCTTGACAGGAAAGGAACTTGATTATACTTTACGGTGAACCACATGCGGTCAGGTGGGAGATATTTCAAAATGTACTGTGCTAAAGTTGTCATCAGTACCATAATCATTGTGTTACTCAAGTTCAGTGATGTCAGTTATACGGTGAAGTACTCCACCACCCACTGAGAGGCCTCAGACGGATTCATTACGTTTACATCTTTAATGTTGCTTTAGAACAACAATACACTTTGGGGTGAAAAAGACATTTTGCTTTGACGCCTCATTAGGTTCGCCCATCGTGAATGTGCTTTTCCGATGTATTTTTATTAAATGTTGTTTCTCTAATGGAAATATTAATGATATGAAAATACATAAAAGGTCTAAAGTCTTTCATTTCACAGTAATAACCATTATATAACTGGGAATAATTGGAAAATTATTCCTGCATGGAAGAGCACTTGGGAAAAGCACCGCTTGACAACTTCCCCTTATGGCTTCAGAATGGTTTATTTTTTACTTTACATCAATTTTAATACGGCAGCTCTAACAAATGTAATGTTAAAAGGGCAGATTGTTTGAACATATTTCACTCGATAGAGACCTATTGTCTGTTATTTTCCTTGTGTAAATTAGTGGCTGTCTACCTCAGAAAAACTCAATATTACCGTCTCAGTCAGCAACATACAGTCCAAACACATCTCACGTCACATCCCTCACGCAGTGACATCACCACTCACAACAGGCCGTGTTTACACTGATGCTTAAACCCGTTAGCAGCTCATGTTGAAACAAGACTTCATTCAAGATCGGTTTCATTAAGAATGTGTTTTGTCAAAATAAAATCCTGAAGAAGACTAACCAGCCCATATTATGCTGAGGAAAGATGGACTGTGTCTTCATTGCATGTTTGACCTATTTTAACAGTTAATAATTTTAATTGCGTTTGTGTACATTTCAAAACACACACTGAAGAATGTTAAATGAGCTTGTCGCTGCTTCTAATGTGCGCTATCTTGATTCCGCTATTGCGAAACAGGAACAACCCTGAAAATACATAGAAAAGGAAATGAAACATATATGAATTGAGACCAGCATGTTGAAATGGGGAATTTTAAGGAAAAAGAGTTACAAATATTTACATCATGCCAAAACTAGCAAACGCCTGGGTAAAAAACAGCTAAGCTCAGTTCAGTGTCTGAGTTCTACCCGGTTCATGTCAGTATTAATCTGAATTCAACTGAGAGTCAGTGACCTCAGCTCCACGTCTTTACACCAGGGGAGACAAACGGTTACAGTATCCATCACAAAATACTGCTGAGAACGGACTTTGGGTGCTTTGCGGCACATGCAGCAGGTCAGCTGTGTGTGTGTCTGTGTCCATCTACTGCATACTACTAGTGTGGTCACTTGAAGGATAATCCAAAAAGTGTTGTGTGTATGTGAGTGTCCACCTGGTAGGGTGTGTCGGTCAGCTGCCAATGATGCTGTCATGTCAGGGAGTCTCCTTTCTCAGGAGAAAAGACTGACTCATGGGCTAACTGGCTGGCCTACTTTTACTGGGACTGGAAACTGGATCACTGAAGGACACACACACACACGCACACACACACACACACACACACACACACACACACACACACTCACACACCTGCCGGGGCCCAATTACTGCATGTGCAATTCTTTCGACTTGCAGATAACAAAAGTCACAGTTCAATCATGGATGACAGATGAAGAGTCTTTGTGGACAGTCACACAGCTGGTTTGAACAAAGCTGTGAGGTTTGTCAGCGACCCCTATGAGAGGATGTACTGAGTTTGCTTGATTTTAGCGAGACGAGTGCAGTGCCTGTTGAAAAGGTGCCTGTTCAGAATGCGATGGTTGCGTGGCCTCTGGTATTTCGAGAAACGCTCACCAAAACAACTTCACACTCGACAATGTGCTTCCTTGGGTCCTCAGCAATGCACCACTCAAGCGTGAGGTCGATTGGATGGACGGTTGTCTAGAAAATGACAGATGAATATCATGTCCCTTAGAGCTTCGGCCTCTCCTTTCTGCTTTTCTTCAGCATGGCGTTCGTCCATTTTAGTTCGCTCACATACACAGCTGCAAAAGAGTCTTTTAAGCTGTTACATCTTTGAATTCACTCCATTTTTTTGACCAAGACATCCCAAGGCAGCAGCAGCTTAGCTTCACTCAATCAACAAACTTGAAATGGGTTGCTTACATTTCTTCTTTTAATTAATTATTGCTTTATTGCTTTGCTTATGAACCCCAATCCAGACTCCCAAAAGGCCCTTGGATGAATACAAACCTGACAAAAAGAGCTCAGAGAGCTGGCGGATAGTGGTGCATCTGCTCAACAGAGGGCTGTAGACTGGTTTCAGCCCTCAAAGATAATTCTGTAATATTGGAGTTATGTTTGGCCCTTGAAGAGCAACTCAGATTTAACTGCATTATTTCATTTTAAAGTTTAAAACATGCTAAAATGTACGAAGTCCACATGCATAACTTTTTTCCTTAAAAACAACAAGACATACTCAGGGAAGTCCTAAAGCTGCACTGTTCAAGAATTATATTTTAAAATGTGATATAATACATCATTAAATGATCTCTCAGCATGCAACTTGAAATACAAAACACCACTTTCTCCATTTGCAGATTTGTCCATTTGGTCCACATTATTTTTGGAGTATGGACAGCTACTGGAGATAATGGCCTCATATAATGGCTTAATTTGGCTATATAACCTGGAGGTAAAACCTGTGTGAAAAACTAGCCATTACATTGTTTTATACTAGATGTGGTCGTATGTCTGCAGCATTTCAAACTGTGATGTGACAAGCTATTTTGCATTATTGTTGATTCATTACCAAAGTAGGCCAAAACAGCATATTGTTAGGTAAACACATTAAAAACAAAGACTCTCAGATCCAAATCATTCAACACAGAATGCACAGCTCAAGATGCATTGTTTCGGTCATGTATCATCTATTTTCCTGTTACATGGCTTTGCTCTGAGTCATGTCGAGGTGGATTTGGGAAATCCCAACCCTGTGAAGGATCTCAACAATGTTCCTCTGCATTAAACAACCGAGGAAGGCAAATAGGAACGTTTGGATTGATCGAGGGATGGGTGCCTGGGAATATTGCAGAAGGGAGTGTTTCTATTGTCATTATAACTTAGTGATTTCGAAGAGAACCCCTTAAACTTTCATCAGATTGAATGAATTCAGTGTCAAACTGGGACCGGGCCATTAAAAAGAAACGAATGCATTGTGTTGTGTGGGAGAAGCCTTAGAGGCAAGCCTGCAATGCAATTCAGGGTTGATTCATGGCGACAGAACCGCCGATTTGGTAATTGAATTGTCATATTTTGAAAATATTTCTATAGCCCCCCGAGACACAGAAACATTTATACGCACACACACACACGCACACACACACACACACACACACACACACACACACACACACACACACACACACACACACACACACACACACACACACACACACACACACACACACACACTCACATGGATAACACTGGTTTGGTGCAACATTTTCCTCCACATGTCCCGTGTAATTATAGACATAAATTGTAGAGCAGCTGTGAGACGACCAATCTTTTTTGGCATGACAAGCGGAACACACACACACACACACACACACACACACCTACACACACACACATACACACACACACACACACACACACACCCAATGCACTTTACACATAATATGCCCCTTCCCACCCCGAATCCCTACAACAACAAATAGAGACAACACCTGCTCATGCACACTGCCACACACTCATCAGGTGGCATAGATAGTGAGACTCTCTACTATGCAGCAGGTGAGCTTGCCTTAGGTGATTTGGGATGGAAAAGATTAGCGGAGGATAACAGGGTCGAAAAGGAGGGAACGCATGAATAAACAAACAAGAAGAGGATTAACAAAGCAATAAATAGGCAGATGCAAGTTTGCTATATCTGAAGTGAACACAGCTGATTTATGAGACTCTTCGGAGGGTGATACAATAATGTAACAAACAAACTGAACGAAAAGATGGTGGTGATTTATGAAAGTGTTTGTTTGTTCATGAATGGCGTTGTTGACAAAGACGTCAAACAATGCTCGTCTGAGCACTTGGTCCTCTGGAAATCATTACAGGGCTGATGTCCCATCGGACGGAGGAAGAGAAAAATGTAAGAATGGGGACTCCGAGACATCGAGGACAAGAAAGGAAAGCAGTAAGAAAAGGGCAGAGGCAGAAAATATAGTGGTGAGAACTGAAGGTAGGTGAAGACGAATTGAAAAGATAGAGAGGCGGAGGAGCAGGAAGGAGATAGAGGGAGGAAGGAGGGGACAGCGAGACATCTGTTTTGTGTCAGAGACAGGTTACACACTGATAGTGAGGCTTAGAGAGAGAATGAATGAGACCGAGTAGCGAGAGACAAGAGGGGAAAAGGAGACGGACTAAAGAGGAAAAAGAGTGCAAGGTGTGTGACAAACATCACAGAGATAGAAGTGCCTAATTGGAAGAGACAGACATTATCATAAGCTGCAGAACTCTGAGGGCACGTCTCATACTCTCTCGCTCTCTCGCTCTCTCTCTCTCTCTCTCTCTCTCTCTCTCTCTATGTCTGTGTGTGTGTGTGTGTATGGGCGTGTCTGTGCTGTGAGTGTGTTTGTGGATGTGGATGTGTTTTTAAGTGTGGGGCCTGGTTCTAGATATTGTTCTATCTCATTAGAGAGGATATTTCTGCACCCAATTTGTTTTAGGTGTGTGTGTGTGTGTGTGTGTGTGTGTGTGTGTGTGTGAGACAGAGAGAGAGAGAGAGAGAGATGTAAAGAGCAAGAGATAAAAACAGACAGATAATAGTAGGACTAAGAAAAGAATACCTGAAACCATAATAAAAGATGAAAGAGAAAGCTCAGTGTGGGAGCAATAAAAGGCTCTATGACACACAGAGAGCTGGTTAGTATCAGGAAGCCATAATAATACAAAGTCTCAGGGAGGCAGAAGGACTGTGCCAGAGGCTGTGATAGCAGTTTTACTGTCCCATTTGCCTGCATAAACCCCCTGTCTCTTTACACTTTCTCTACATGTGACGGAACTCCAGACTGCTGGAAATTGACAAAAATAAAAATAGATATTCTGAAATCATTAAGTCAAAGACAATTTCAAGAGCCTTGACAAGATTTCTTTGTTAGAAAAAAAGAGTTAAGCTTTTTTTGAAGACAATTTTTTCGTCGTGTTCCAGTCATACTTCAGGACAATTCTCCAGAAAGCTTTACCTTTTTACAGCTGTTAAAATTAGGCTTCTTAAATCACAATAAGGGTCGAGGGACTCTGCCTTAAAGCCCAGACACAGTAATTATGCTATTCTCCTCTGAGAGGCAAGAAAGGATGTCTCGCTAATGTAATCTCAATTTTATCGTCTTCGGGGGTGCCGCGGGAGGCTATCAAAGGGAGAGAAACAGAAGGGGTGAATAAGAAAAAGAAGAGAAAGAGCATCGACTTGAGGAAATGGAAAGACAGGGACTGCCATTTCAGACTCTCAATGAAGACAGGATAATATCAATGCACAGTTATGCTGATGTATTTTTATTCCCTAGTTTCTGTGGCAGCCCACATTTACAATAAAGTCACTGAAGCGATTCTCCTCTCTGCACAATGACTTATAGAGAGCATCAGATATATAAAATATACCCTCATCCCCCTGTGTCTGTTCTTGCTTGAACGTTACAATACTTTTACATTATGAGCACTGAGCTGACAGTCTCTTCCTCTGTGACTTGCAGAAGACCTGTAAGTAGAATATAAGAAAGGCAGCATGTAACTGTGTGGAGCTGAAGCGTATGATTGTCCATCTGCACAGTATGTGTATTGCAGAAGAAGATGAAGTGCCAGCCAGATCATCTTTTCCAAACGTTTTAATTCGTCTAAAATAAATAAAGACGCTTGAAATGAAAAACATTGAAAGTGGCCTTTGGGTGTAACATTTTCTTGACTTGATTAAAAATGCAGATTAAGTGTTTGTGAGCGTGTTTGTGTATAATCATGCATACGGCTGCATGTGAATATGTGAGCGCAAAAGAAGAGCAGGATACTCTCATACTCAACTGAATCTGTGATCTTTGTTTTGGTTGTCTTTAATACATATTTTAACAAGTGGGTTATGCGTATGTTATGTTATGATATAAAGTCAAACTAAAACAATCTGCTGTTAGCCATATATGGGATCCTTTCCCGATTGTGTGCAGAGGAATTCATTTAATCTCAACACAAAAACAATCACGCCATCAAAACAGGACACATTCAAGCTCAGGCCATAGACTGTAGACACTTCTTGCTGGCCGGGTCCCAAGGCCTTCTCTTCACAAAGACACACTGAAGTCTCATCGGCGTCTGACGGAACAGATATCCTTCTGTTTTATTAAAAATATCTTTCTTTTCCATTTCAATCAGTCCATTTTAAGACATCGATAGATCTGTGATAGATCTACACAGACGGTGTAACAGCTCACGCTTCCCTCAGGCTATGAACGTGTAACTGCAACTAGAATAGTCTTGTGCTTCAAGTCTATTTTTCCTCTGTTTTATGTGCACAACTACAGTGATTGTGTGTTGGGCTCTGAGTGCTGCCAAAACGTGGGTGACCTACACTCAATATTGTACCTGAATGCATCCTTTGTTGACCCAGACACAAGACTGTGCTGCAGACATGTTGCTTCCACTTGTTTAGCAGGTATATTGTTCACCATCTCAGTTTAGCATGGTAGCATATGCTAATCAGCACTAAACACAGAGTACAGCTGAGGCTGATGGAAATATTATTATTAATATTACATGCAAATGTTGACCTTAATGTGGTGAAAAGCCAAAGGATAACCAAAGTTATATTAATTCATCCTGCGAGCGACATGAATGTCTCATATATACAGTCGCTTTTGAGACAATTTACTACAAAGTTATTCGGCAGTGTGTGTGCTGAGTACATAAGTGTGAGGATGTATTCAGGCATGATCTTGATTCATCTCCATTTTGCATACACCCTGTGTGTGTGTGTGTGTGTGTGCGTGTGTGTGTGTGTGTGTGTGTGTGTGTGTGTGTGTGTGTGTGTGTGTGTGTGTGTGTGTGTGTGTGTTTTGCAGGCAATGCCATGAGAGATCTAACAGGAGAGGTTTTTGAGTCAGTAAACCAGAGGGGTTCTGACTCAACTCAGGACTGGTGGGTGGTGTATGTTTATGCATGTGTGTACAATCAGTGTGATGTCGTGTGTGAAAGAGCGACATGTTTGTGTGCAACACGTGAATACGTGAAAGGGCAAAAGATGATAATGATGATTATGGTGTGCAAGTGGATGTGTTAAATATTGGAATGTCTCATCTTTCTCAGTCTAGTGACACCATGCACTGTAACCCTGACCGTAGTTATATAAATACAAACTTCAATTTAGATGATTTTATACAAATCTGATCTGAACCATATGTACTCAGAGAGGTACAGCTTGTGATGTGCTGCCAAACTGTAATCATGAGCTAAACCTTTCCATGAATTCAAACTGAATAACTTACCCCAACCTAAACTACGAAATTTGTATATTGTTACAAATAAGATTGTCATGTCATGTCAACATGCCTTTGCAGGTCATCAAAGAAAAAGTTGTGCTTTCTGCAGAATGAAATGGCCTCGGTAAAAAAAACAGAGAGATTTAGGAAAGATGAGAAAGGATAGAAGACAGAGAAAAGCTACGGAACCAAAGGAAGAAGCGACTTATGAAAGGATCGCTGAACAAACTAACAAATGAATGAACGCACTGCAGAGAGAAAGCAACAAAGACAGAGAGTCAGAGAGAGCAAGAGGGATGAAAGAGGGGGTAAAGACAATGAGACCCAAAAAGACAAAGGAGGGGAGGGAGAGGAAATATCCCCCAAAGGGCTTGGCTCATATTTAGGCAGACAGACTAACAGAAGAGTCAGCCTGACAACTCTACTTACCAAGCCGATTCAGATTCAACGGACGCATGCCGACTTCAATATGGTGCGCAGATCAAGCATTCTGAATCATTTGAAGTTGGGACGATTCAAAACTCTATTCTCTTGCCTTTAGGATCTACTGTGACACAGAATTCACCCTTTAACCTTCGACTGTGGTTCCCAACATCGACTCTCACTTCATGTTTGTCCTTTAGTAGAAATCCAGGTCTTGAAATAAGGCGCTGTAAACCAACAGTATCCCAACAGTGTTGCTTTTTTAGGAGTAATTATTGTGATGCCAGTTTTGATGAATCTGTTTGTATTAATTAGATACTATTACGGTCGCGTAACAGTTGAAGCATGATGGCTTTTTTTTCCAGAGTTATGTTACACCTCTTAGTTGCAACACAGCTGCAACAAGCGTTGTTTTTCAGAAGATTCCCCCGGCTGTTTCTGCAAGCTGTTGTTGTGACATTTGAATCGTGGCAAAAAAGGTTTTCCCTCTTCTCCAGTCTTGTGGCCCCGACGCATGCAATTCTTTTCCGTTTAAAAACGAAAAGTGGAATAAAAAGTAATCTAATCATGCATTTTCTTCATGCTTATTATTTGAACATGAACAGCAACAATGTTGGACCAAGATTGGCTGACAAAACCAGATAGCTGTTAGAAATGAGGAACACCTGATGAATGAGGACATTTTAGGTCTGTCGGTTCATATTCTGTCCATGTTTTTTTAGCTATGGCTTTGACGAGAGCCAAACAAGTCCAGGTATACTTATCGCACAATGTCTTGACTAGAGAGAGAAAAGAGTTTCTAAGAGTTTCTCTCAGAGATACTGTTGTCTGACATCATGTCAATACGACCACACTGCAAAATAACACATGTTTAAACGCTTTGGATTACTGCAATCTTACATGATTTGGATGAGGCCACGTAACGTTGAGTGGCAATCCCACGTGGCCACACCCCAGTGATGCAATGAGGCAGGCGTCTTTAATCAGCTGGAAATGGCAAAAACACCTGTGTTGACATCACTGAAATAACATGTGTTCGTGTCTGAGCCCACAGAAAGAGGTGCAGCAGCAGTTTTTGTGAGGCATTGATGAATTGCATTTCAAATAGATGAAAAACAACTCGGGTATATGTGTGTTTTCAAAGGTATGTGAAATCTCTTTTTGTGCTCACAGCTTAGTTTACTAACAGAGGGAGAGAAATGTTTTACGAGGGTGAAAAATGAATTTAAATGGTTTCCATGTGTCTTTACTGTTTTCCCCCAGAGCATCGGAAAACACTGAGGTGGCGGTCTTTCAAGAAAGAAGGGTCCAGGAAATTTTTGGAAATGTAATTTAATTTAACTGTGAAAATGCATTTCTAGTGTTTAATGGTATGTGTCGGTTTAATTGATGCCAGATGCATATTCTTTTCTCTAGTGCACTGCATCAATTTTCATGTTGCCACTAACAGCTGAATGAGTGAGCACCTTGATGAAGTTACGCTGGTTTGAAGCTTACTGCTGTTGTTACTGCCGCTAGTTTGCATGAGGCCAGAGTGAATTCTTCTCTGTTGTTACTGAAATTGATGCTCACTTTATCAGCTGTGCAAATGCAAGTAGTCCCCAACAAATGCCTTGAGAAACATTTTCTAAAAACTGCAGTTTCCAGCAGCTTTTTAATGAATTTCTGTGCCTTTTAAAAAAAAATTTAAATAATGAAGTGTATATATTCATGACCAGTTTAAAGATTTATGTCTTCAATAGGAATCATGGGGCTTATGGGTAAGAGAGTAGAGAAGTAAGAGTTTTTGCTCCAAAATGTAACCAAACGGTCATTGATGGAAGTGACAACGATGCCGTCCTGTCCTGTTGACAGCGGCATGAGATCAAAACATGTTTATATGGGTCATTTTGGAAGGAAATTACATATTTTGTTGTTTAGTTTAGATCTCAAAACACATCACACGCACTCTGCTGGAGGCACATTCCAATGTCCAATGTCATTATCATTCGGAACAGTTGTGCTTTAAGTCTTAATCATCTGAGGAGAGAAAAAAAGGAATGACGTATACATATGTTTAACGATAGCAAAAGCATGACCTCACTCCCGCCACTCCCTTCATCTCTCTATTCTCCTTTACTCCTTTTTCTCTCATTACCTCCGTTTTCTTTCCGACGGAGTGACTCAGCTTTTTCGTCTCCCTCACTCGTGTGTTTCCCACTAAGGACAGCAGAGAAGACGTCACCCCTCGAACACACCGTCCATGGTACGACCGTATTAAGTACAATATTGCTGAATCATTGTCGTGCAAAGTTTACAATGTCGATATAATACGTTATATGTAAGATTCAATGTTATTAATGAGATCTATATACTATTCCCTCAAGCGCCGCAGTGTTTGTACTTATTTTACTGCTCCTGGAGGTTCTGGAGAGCCCTGATTTTGGTCTTTTTCTTATTCACAGTCGTGGCCCAGATCTAACAGAATTTCTGCAGATGGTGTCTTCATTTCTTTCTTTCTCCACTCCGGAGCCCTCTCTAACTTTGCAACCACCCCTCTCCTTCTGTCTGTACCTCTCTTTTAACACACAGATAAAGCCCTTGTTTTTCTCAGTCTTCTCTTTAAATCCCTGCAGACCCCCTCATCTGGATAAAAAGAAAAACCTGTATGTTTGCTGCAGACTGGATCCCTCATGTTTCCTGCATCTTTCCAGAACTTCAAACAACTGCGTCTGTGCAGTGGACTCCATTTTCTGATAGGATTTCAGCTTCTCTCTCCCCGGTTTCCCCTTAACGTCTCTTCTCTGTGACTGTTTCCCCCCCTCGCAGGCTCTCACCATTTCTGTCCCTTCTTCGCTTCATCATCCTTTTCTCTTGTCAGAGCCAGTGGCCTTCTCTCTATCCCAGGCTGTCTCTCTTCATCTCTCTCCTCCCTCCTCACATCAATATCCCTCAATCTCTCCTTCTCCCCGTAAAAAGAGTGACCCTTCAGCCCGCTGTCGCCTCTCCGCCTCCAGACTCTTCGCCATCTCTCTCACTCCCCCTCTCCTGTGGGAAAGCATGACCCATGCTTCGATCATCCTCTTGTCATTTTGTCATTATTATGCCCCCTGAACCCTTCAGCATTTCTCTTCGTGTCCCTTCTCCTCTCTGCCTCACGCTTTCTCTCTCTTTTTCATCCCTCGCTTCATCTTACTCTCGTCTTCTAATCTCTCCAGTGATGACGAATACTTCTATCAGTCTTCAGCCATCTCTCAGCCGCATCCTCTTCTTACTCCTTCGATCTTTCACGTCTTTCACGTAAATGGACACCCAAATGGTCAGGGCTCTGTGCAGAACAGACGAGTTCCTCCACACCGAAATAGAAAAAAACCCACTTATCTCCGTACCTCACTGTGTGTGCAGCAGCATTAGTATTTCCTTAGTTGGAAGTAAAGGGCTTCGCCCAAACCAGTGGTGAAGAATTATTCACATATTTGTATTTAATTAAAAGTAACCACAGTAATACCACAGACTATAAATACTCCAGCAGAATACAATATTGCATTGTGTTATTGGATTATAATCATTGATGCATCAATATATTCACCGCTTCAATGTTGTAGCTGATAATGGTGGGGTTAATCATAATTTCTTCATATAATAATTTGTTACTGTCCGCCCAAAGCAAGAAAAACGGTCCTAGAACTAGAGCACACAAAGGTACGTGGGGGTATCATCTACTTTTAGCCATATAGAAAGATGCATCTGTTTTTATTTTAGCTGTGAGACTTGGGCCTCTCTTCCTCACCCTTACTTCTTGCTTCCCTATATGCTTCTCTCTCGTCACTGTTCCTTTTTTTTGTGGGACTTGATCACTCAAGTTTCTCTCTGCTTTTGGAGAGATACACTTTCTCTCCAAAAGCATCGTCTTCTCGTTGCTGCCATTGTACTTTTCATCCCTCCACCCTAGAGTCAGACCCTTAAGGCTTTGATCAACGTCTCGTAATTATTTTCTCTGACTCAGCCTTACTCCATCCAGCCTGTCTCCTTTTTATTTCTCTCCCCAATCATTACGGAGTGTTTTTTTTAGTTCCACCACCTGTTCATCGCTCTGTCAATATCCCTCTACAGTATGACAAGAATCTCCCCCCCCCCTTTCGCTCCTCCTGCTATGAGAGAAAAAAGGCAGTCTTTGTTCAATTTGTCATCAGCCAGTCTGTATCATGTTGGTCACACCTCAAGCCCTTCTCCTATTGCTATGCCTCCATCCTCCGTTCTTTATTCCCACTATCATTCGCTCCACAACACATCACCCCTCCCTCCTTCACTGACCATCGCACCGCGTTTCCATCATTCATTCCTGCCCTGCGTCCCATCCCTCTGCTCCTCACCAGCCTGGACCCTGTCATGATGAGTTACAGATGGAATATCTGGTCTATCTGTTACATATTGCAACACAAAAGGTCTAAATATAAAATATTTTGTCAGGAAATTGGTGCGTTTACTATTAGCAATATGTTTTTTATGATTAGATTTTCAATTTCCTGTTCGTTTTATTTTTTGCAGTAAAGAGTTAATGTCCTAAACACAACCTCTAATATATTCTTAGATTAGATTACTTTGAAATTACTTTTTCTCCTGAAGCTCGTTTCAGTTCCGCTTCTTTGTTAAATTTCTTAAATTAATATTTATTCCATCTTCTTAATTTCTTGATGAGCTTGTGCGCCCTGAGTGTTAAACTAGTTTCCTGAATAATATTTAGTGTCACCGCTTTCCCAGTATTATTGTATGTATTTCCTGATGAGAAATTCCCAAGGTGGTGTAGCGGGTCAGTCACATATTTTCCTCCCTTTCATGCTCTGCCACATTTTCAGAGTTCATGGATTTTGTTTTCATCCAATTTAAACAACAAAGACCAGTTCTGATTATTGCTTTTCGTGTTCTTGTTTTGCATTTCATGTTCAAACTTTTGTCTACGACAATAAAATGAAAACTCAGGCGTCCTACTGAGAAGTTTTGTAACCACTCAGATGAGTGAACATACACAGGCCATACATGTAGTCCTCTGGAAGCTCAGCATACATGGGGACTAACATCCTTTAAACATCTGCAGCCTGAGTTCATGTAGGAATATGTGTGCGCTCGTGCGTGCACAGTATGTAGGTTGAGGTGTCAGATGTGTGAGTGGTTCTCACTTTGAAAGCCTGTGGTTCTCCTAAATTACACACAGCGCTCTGACACGTTCTTCTAACTGGGAATAGTTTAGCATTCTGCAGCAGGTGTTCTTTTTTTGGTCCTGAATCAAACGTGTGCCTGGGCATAAAATCACCTGAAAGCTGTTGCTCTCAAGGGCTGAACTGAAAAACAGATGAGTGTTGGAGTCATTTTAAAAGGACAGGAAGAGAGATTAAGCACAGTCCCTGTGTGTTTGTGTAATAAGCTGCAATTGTCCCATTAGCCCAGTTATTTAGCTATCTGTTCCTCATCAAACCCCACCTCACTAAACACTTCCTGTCTGCAAAAAGGGGCTGAATGTTAAAGGGCAGCAGTGTCAGTCTGTGAATGTGAATGGGCACGAGTGTGTTTGTGTGTCTGTGTAGTAAAGACTGAGTGATTTGTTTGTCACCATCAGGTACTTCTATATTAGTGAGACAATTAGTGTGGAGTATGGGCCTGTGCATGTTTTTTTAATTTTGCACAAAAATAAAAATGCACAAAAGTGAAGCAGCAGTTTCCAACAAATAACCAGTGCACCGAGAAGTACGGTGGAATATGGCAAGAGGTTACATCAAAAAAACAGTAGCCTACAAAATTTGACTAACAGAACGATTGTGGCGTCCATAATGCTCCATAATGACTCTTAGCACCAGTCAAACTAAAGGCACAAACCCAAAACTAAATCAGATCAATGCAACAACAGTCCCTTAGCTATCACTGTTTGTGGAACCTGCTTAATACAAGAGATACATTTCCAGTGTCTTTGAGCTGCTGTGCAATATGCACATCTTTTCAAGCTGTTTGTGTGTGTGTGTGTGTGTGTAAGATGGTTGTAAAAATGCTTTATGGCGTCTTCCGAAACACTGACCTTTACAGAAAGTCACTGATCTGTTCAACACAACATGATGTACTGTGTGCATGCATGTGCACCTAAATGTGTGTGTGCATTTAGGTCTGTGCACACGTGCATGTTTCCGTGTGGTTACGTGTGCACAATTATGTCTGTGAGACATGATGTGCAGCCAGTAACATTATATCCCACCAGCCATCATTAACTTTGACGTACAGCCGAATGTCATTATGTATGGGCGACTGCATGATTTACTGTTGTGAGATATAAGGGAGTGGCTACTGTAATGAACTTGCTGAGAGTTTGATTTACGGGTCTCTGCTGGAGGGAAAGAAGTAACTACTGTCACTGTGATGGCAATGATTACATTGATGGTGATGATGAAATTGCCCTCCTCACTTGCAGATGTAGGTGCAATTTCTGGAGGGAGTGAAAGAGCAAAAAGGGAGGACAACAAGGAGGAGATGAAGAAAGCAGTTTGAGGAGATGGAGGAAGAGGAAACTGAGAGGAGGGAAGGAAGGAGAGCAATTGTAGACGAGCAAACTTTCATGTTTTGACAAGCCAGCCACTGGAGGGAGCGCCGATGATGATTTTAATCAATGATGATGACACTGATGATGGAACAGTTCACACAGTCTTTTAAGTCTGTTAATACTGAAGATGTGTGAAGCCACGGGGTGTCATTTTGATCAAGACTGGTGGACAGCATCCCCCCCCCCCCCTGCCTCAGTGTCTTTGAGCAAAGCTGTTCTGCAGCTGAGCTTGGGCTTTGACATTCCTGATGGAGAAGTGAATGTGGAAGGTTGCAGAACAATTTGGATGAATAAGAAGGGAAGGAAGAAGAGCGCCATGGGATACTTTAATTTTACAGCAATATCAAAATGCTATGTGCTTCACATGCTTATGCATTTTTGTACCTATGACTGAAAATACATATAATCCTGATTAATAGCACACAGCACAAGAGCCCACAGTGACAGAACTGAGCTGCAATCTCACCCTCCACTCTCTCTCTCTCTCTCTCTCTCTCTCTCTCTCTCTCTCTCTCTCTCTCTCTCTCTCTCTCTCTCTCTCTCTAACACACAGCACAGCTAACCTTCAACCAAGCAGTCAGACTCTGCCCTCTAATGGCAAACAGTCAAAACTACCTTCATACCCTTTTTTCTTTCTTCCTTTACTGAAATACAGACAGACTGATCAGAACTAGAATCAGCGCTTCACAGTTGTATGCCTACCAACCAGTTTACATCCCATTCTTCATCATCACTTCATCTTATCCTACTCGACATTTCTGGAGAAATTTTCATAATTGGCGTATGAATTCTTGAGTAATGGACACAAGGTTGGACACACCGAAGTCTAATCAGTGTGTCCTTTTTATTCAGGAAGACGTTTCTGAGTTATTTATTTCATGTTTCTGTTCACGCACTGTTTTTTTATGCTTACTAGTTATTTTATTGTAGTTTGTTTTAACTATATTTTTGACTGTGTAGTGGCTCTGTGGCACTCTGAGATGTTTTTAATGAAAAGTGCGTTATAAATAAAATGCATGATTATTATTATTATTAATCAGTTTATCCTCGAGTCCAAGTGGACATTTGAAATTACTCAAGGCGCCTAAAATAAGCTCAGCTTTGTTAAAATCGTTGAAGACGTAACTTTTAAAAAGGTGAAAAGTAGGACCACGCCATGCTCGGTTCCTTCCTACAATTCTATCCGTTTGATGAGGAAGCGTGCGGCTGTGCGCTGCTGTGGCTGTGCACTAGGTTCTGATGTCACATTGGTTTCCACAGTTGTTGTGACAATCGGCTAGGTAAATGTGACACACAAACTCTGGGTTTTAGTCTCTAAAATGATAATCTTAAAGATTTTTATTGAAATAAATCTTTCCTAAATCACCATCCATCGTCAAAAGAGATAACAAAATGGTGATTGAGCCTACAGGCCAAAGATTCAAGTCTTGTAATATTTATATATTTGCATTTTACAAACAATTCAGGATTACAGTTTAAGAAAAACAAGGTGCACCTTTGCAAAGGTAGTTTTAGAGCCGTGGGTGGAGATACTCACACGGGGGCGGTACATTCTAATGAGCCTGCATGTGACTTATGAAGGGGAGGCAAATCTGAATGGCTTGTTAAATCACGTTTTCTAAACTAGACAGCTCACACAAATGTTGTATTATTTCAGTTTGTGGGGTTTTCATAATATGTCCCCTTTTAAATTCACTGTTATGCTGCACTCATTCGCTCATAAACATATTGTAATATGTTTTGCTTATATATTTGGTATATTTGAGCTCGATTCTGTGGGACTGTATTTGTGAATGCCGTTTGATTTTAGTTTCACATTAACATAGGTGGCTTATTCTGCAGAATGAAACAGCAGACGTCACAACAGTAAAAACATTTCTCTGCTAAATGATTGACTGCGTCTCTGTGTCTGAATGTGTGAACTTACTTCCAGGTGGGTGCCAGCGTACTGCATTCAGGTAGATTCCACAGTAGTGGAACATGAATTCATGCTCTGATCGCTCTACCTTTCCCTCCAACAGTGGCATTAGGTTAAAGCCATCTGATTGTCTGGGGGAGAGAGGTACAATTAAGAGAAAGTGAGAAACACAAATGTGCTTTAAAATCAAGGGAGAGTGCATTACCACAACAGTACATGCAGAGAGAGATTCTAGACTTTTAACCTTTAGTTCTTTAATAAACTTTCTAGAGATCGCAGGTTTGTCCCCTACAATGCTTGCAAAGTTAGCAAAATCAGTGTCCACTCGTATTTGTTTACAGATAATGAGGTGCTTTCGGATTCACACTGTAACACTGTAACCTCTGCAGGATCTGATGACGGAATCAAAGGGTTAGTGTGGACTTTAAATATTTGGTATTACAGGTAAAGGTCGTTAAAGTTTCCTGCCATTCCAGGGGCCTCGGTAAGAGGAAGTTGAGGTAATGCAGAACAGGTCACATGTCAGCAAGATAAAGAAATATATGAGAATATATTTTTTTACCATACTATATACTGTGTTTTACTTATTATAGGGAATGTCCCCTGTCAGTATTATGTTATCTTATTGTTGGATCACATTATTTATGCATTCATATGTAGGCTCAGCAGAAGTCACTATTGCAGTTAAATAAATGAGTCATAAAGGAGTCAAATGTACAATATAACCTCTTAAAATGTAAAGTATACCTCAAAAGGCCACTTACCGGTAATTACAGTACTTGAGTAAACGTACTTGGCTACTTTCCACAACTGGATACTTTTGTCAGTTTGTGAAAAACCTGAACTATAATAAAACAAATAGGTTTTATTTAACGTGATTAATCATTTACAAAACACACAATGCATCCCTTAATCAGGCGTGTATTTAATACACCATCGGTAATGCAGTTCAATCTGCATCTATCGATCCAGAACTGGCGCTCTTGCTACTCGCCGTCCCATGAGTGGACGGTTTAGTCGGGTTTCAGCAGTGCGCTCAGCTCTAGCTCAGCTCTGACATCACTGATGCAGTGCCGAGTAAGCCAGCACTGACTGCAGAGGCTTCTGTCTGTCTCGCTCTCTCTCTCTCTCTCTCTCGCTCTCTCCTGTCATGCTGGGAGCTCTCATCCTGAACCACATCTGTGCACTGTAGCCCCACCCACCCTCCCATGTTGCATTCGGGATGGAGGAAGATGTGGTTAAGTCACGGCTGTTTCATTCTCTGGCAATCAGCGCAGTCAGACCCTCTAAGCATCTTTCTGCCTCCCCTTCTTTCCAGCGATGCGCCATCACGTCCTGGACCAGGGAAAACCTCCACAAGAGGGAATGCTGCTTCTTTGAAAAAGGTGTCAGGTGGGATGAGCTGCTGTGTTGGTGACGAACGTCTCTGTACTGACTTTGTAGATTGCTGCTGCTGCTGCACAGAGACACTGTGGCATCTCTGTTGAGTTTATGTCCCGCGAGGCATCGCCCTCGATCGCCGTGAGGGCAGTTGTGTCAATGTTGTGTTCATTAAATTAAGTTTGTTTGTTTCCAGTAATTGTCACTTTCCTCAAACTGTCTGTCTGCATGAAAATGTTACAACCATTAGCTTTTGTTTCTCCACTAGAGAGGATGTGTGTAGGTGTGGCTACTTAAAGACTGATCATGTGGACGAAGCCATCAAGCCGGAGGATTTCACAGGCGAGTATTGGGACAAACACAAACATGTCCGCGAAGTGCCCACGGATGCTTTTGGAGACATCAGCTTTGGTGATTTGGGACAGAAGACTGGCAAGGTGAAACCATCCGTTCTTTCTACTGTAATGACATTACATGTGAATGCATGCCTGTGTGTTTTCACCCTCGCCTTTGCATGTGTCTGTCATTCTCAGTATGCACGAGTGTCCACAGACGCAAGCCCAGAAATCCTGTACGAGTTATTGACCGAACAGTGGAAACTTTCCCCTCCCAACCTGCTGATCTCAGTGACCGGAGGAGCCAAGAACTTCTTTCTGAAGGCCCGACTCAAGAACATGTTCAACAGAGGTCTTATCAAAGTGGCCCAGACGACAGGTGAGCCTCAGATCTCAAGGTGTGCCAATGATTAGCCAGAGAGCCTTTTGAAAGCATGTGTTCAACGAGTACATGCGTATTTATGGTGAGCCGGTGACTGCATGTGGTAAAATATATCGTGTACGCCTCAAAGGGTCCAATCCTTCTGCCTGACCTAGTAACAACAGTGCACTAAATATGAGCGTATTCAGTTTTTCTTCGTTAAAATGAAGGGACATGTTAATGCTACATCATACAATGATATTTTAAACAATAGAGTGCTTTCATTTTTGTGCCATGGATTTTCAGTTTTAATGTAACAATGCTACCTTGCAAACAACAAGGTTCATAAACCATTTGATCTGAGTTTAGTTTGGAGGACGTTGAATAGGCCTGCACTGAGCCCTGACTTTAACCCACAGTCGAAATGAATCAAAACACCGACTGCGAGCGAGTTCTCATCGCCCAATCAGTGGCCGATCTCACTCGTGCTCTTGTGGCTCAATGGGAGCAGATCTATGTTGCTCATGTGGCTGCCAAAATATTGTGGAAAGACTTCCCTAAAAGGTTAGGGCTGTATAGCGGCATATTAAAGGAATATTTTGCTATTTCGGGAAACACGCTTATTCGCTTTCCTGCTGAGAGATGAGATGATTGATACAACCCTCATATTGGTCTGTTATATATGAGGCTTCAGACAGTTAGCTTAGCGTAGCATAAAGGCTGGAAGCAGGAGGAAACTGTAAGCCTGGCTCTCTCAGAAGATAATAAAAACATGTCATTTGTGTAATCCGTACAAAAATTACAGCAACCAGCAGATTTAAAAAAAAAAAAAGTGTAACTATTCCTTTAATGGCCATGGTTTTATTTATCAGTTATGTGTGTATAGCCACATATTTTGCTCATGTAATATTTGCACATACTGTACATGTACTTTATGGACATAAATGTATGAAAATGGGACCTATGTTGTGCACAGGAGCGTGGATCCTCACTGGTGGTACGCACACAGGTGTGATGAAGCATGTCGGGCAGGCCGTGAGGGACCACGCCCTGAGCAACTCCATGCAGGGCCAGATTGTGGCTATCGGAGTTGCGACGTGGGGAACAATTCACAACAGGGACGCTTTGGTGCATTCAGAGGTATGAGCAACACATTCACACATGTTACTCGTCTTTCTTCTGGTGAGATTCATCACCTGCATAGCATAAGTCTTCTTTTTCCTACCTTCATCTCCTCCTCCTCCTCCTCTTGTCTGCAGGGTTGCTTCCCAGCCCATTATGAGACGGATATCAAGGGCCAGGGCCGACTCGCTTGCCTTGATAACAACCACACCCACTTCCTGCTGGTGGATGATGGGACCCAAGGACACTATGGAGTGGAGATTGAGCTGCGTAGCCGTCTGGAGAAATACATCTCCGGGAAGCGTCTTGGAAACAAAGGTCAATGTCACAGATAACATCTCAAATCTGATCATTTTTTACCTGATCTGCTTTTAATATTGATTTGTCTACTGTCTGACCTCCAGAGAGTGGCGTGACAATCCCTGTGGTGTGTGTGGTTTTGGATGGAGGACCGGGCACTCTAAATGTGAGTCATCAGTTTCCTGTCTCTCGCTGTCTCCGTCTCTTGTCTTTGTCTGACTGTCTTGTGTGTCTCCTCTCAGACCATTTATAATGCCATGCTGAACGGTACACCGTGTGTGATCTTGGAGGGCTCCGGGAGAACAGCAGATGTGATCGCCCAGGTGGCAGGACTGCCATTGGCCCGCGTCACCATCGCCCTCATCCACCAGTTAATGAAAAAGTTCTTTGGCCAAGAGTATGAAAACTTCACCCACCTCAAGATCATAGAATGGACCAAGAAGGTACGTGAACATACTGACGACCTCAACAACTACAGACCAATTTGCAAGCTGCTGTTCCTTTCTTAGTACAGCTTACTACTAAGTTGAAGTTACTGTGAGGAACTTCTAACTGCACTGTTACTGTAGGGCTGCGTTTGATGCTGTCGATCAAAACATCTTCCTTAATCGTTGTGACACAGCTCTGGTCCTGTTCCAATGTTGTCTTTATTTAGTTTTAGGTCCTCCACTGTTTTCTCCTCCCTCTATCGATTAAGGATCTTAACAAATTCAAGGAGACGTTACCGCATCACCGCTGTCTTAGCCTCCCTTCTCATGCTTCTCTTGATGCCTTATGAACCTGATCGGAGCCTAAGATCCCCTGGCGCGGGTCTCCTGCCTGGCCTAAGTCCAGGTTTGATGTGAAACCCTACTTGTTGTGTCGCCTATCTGTGCCAGATTCAGGACATCATCAGGATGTCTCACTGGCTGACAATATTCAGAATAAGTGAGGACGATCACGGAGATGTGGATGTGGCTATACTTCAAGCACTGCTCAAAGGTAGGGATTTGTTCTTCACACAGATGCTCAGTGCCAGACTAGACTGACTATAGGCGTACACCAATAAGTGTAAAGACGAAAAGGCTTTGTGCCAAAGCAGCTCTTAGCAAGTATAATGTTGCTTCTCAGAAGACTAATCGAATGGACTGTGGTATCAAATGTACAGCTCAAGACTGAAAACCAACACAGATATTCTTACAGATATTTTCACATAGAACGATTGCTTTTCTATACAAGGAGACACTGAAAGCCACAATGAATCTATTCATAAACAATATAAATAGATTCCTCCTAATACTGGTCTTGAGATAGACATTGATGAAACAAATTTACAGCAAGCTTAATTCATATTTTTGTACATTGAGCTATAAGTTCACTAAAAGTGACTCTTAAAAGTGACACTTGGAGTTTTGATTGTGATGAGTCATTATTCCAGCTCAACTGCTTTGCCTGTAGTTTCCACCTTTGAGCTCTATTAACAATGGAAGAATTAAAATGCATTTCCCGCCAGTCGTCCTGCTCACTCAGCGAGGACATCCGCTGTCTGTTTTTGGTCTGTGGCCAAGTTCGTGGTAGAATCTTTTTTTTTTGTGAGGATTTTGCTGCTAATTATAAGATAATTGCTGCTTGACCGTGTAGTGTGACCCCAGGTTATGTTATGTCATGTCACAGAATAAGTTAATTTTTTGATTTGTTGATTGAGATTAAAGTGAATCATCAGCAAGGCAATCATCAAGCAAAGACTGCAAACTAGTTCCAGCGTTTCAAATTTGATGATTTGCTGCTTTACTCCATTTATATGCCCACTTTGCTGTAATTGAATGATTAAAATTGAAAACAGAATTCAGCGTCACATAAATCTTGTCACTATAAATTCTCCACTCAGCTTCGAGGACCAGCGAGACACTGGGAATCGAGAGCTGGAAGAGGCAGCTGGAGCTGGCTATAGCCTGGAACCGGGTGGACATTGCTGAGACGGAGATCTTCACTGAGGAGAGCCAGTGGAAGGTTTGCCTACTTTACAACATGCTGTAGCACCAACACCAGCAGCAATCTTTGTAAGACTGTCGGGATTGACAAATAAAGGCCACTGCAACCACTCTTGTCTTTATTAAGATAAGAAAGTGTAATGGACTGACTGGTAAAACATGGGAAGTGATCCCACGGTAATAGTCTCGCAGTCATTGGATAAAAAAGCTGAAAGGTTTGAGTGGTGAACATTCCTACATGGAGATTTCAACCAATAGCAGCATGAAGCCAATATCTTGCATGATAAACCTTTTATGATATGAGGGGCAGTGGACGATTGTATTATTAAAATCATATGAATAGCATCATAAAATACTGTCTTTCTCTCCACACTGCTATTACAGTCTATTTACACAATTGTCTAATTTCGTTGTGTTTTCCTGACACGTTCACATCCAGTCCAGTGACCTCCACTGGGCTATGTTCTCAGCCCTGGTTGGCAACAAGCCTCAGTTTGTTAGTCTGCTGCTGGAGAACGGCGTGAGCCTGAGGGATTTCCTGCAGGACGAGGACACTCTGTGCGAGCTCTACAAACAGCTGCCAAGCGGCATCTTTCTCCGCAAGCTGGCCAAGCGGGTCCACAGGTCTCGCCTCCGGAGGAGGAAGGCGCTCCGCATCAGGCCTCGAGCTCACTCGGGGCAAGGTGAATCCATCTCGATGACTCACGTGTCTGATGAGGTGCGCCAACTGCTGGGCAGTTTCACCCATGCCCTCTACCCTCCCTCCAACATGTCGTACCACTTCGACGTGTCTACAGAGGCCACATCTGTATCAGTGAGTGTGTTTATCCCTCATCACACATTGAATGAATGTAGTTTGACAAGCAAAACTAAGTGATTCACACGTACCTTGTAATCAATTCAGGGTTGTGTTATTTTAGACGCTGAGCTGTCCTCTGTTTCATTTCACTGTGAGGATTTTCATTCTATTTTCATTTTTATATATTTCATAATTCAGTATTGTGGACAGGACGTTTAGATCCTCACATTGGGAAATACAACTTAGAGGAGGTATAATTGAACACTTAGCTAAAATAATGAAGTCTGAACAATCCGAATTGAAGTCTGTGCGTGCCTTTAGGAGGATTTGAGGACTTATGATAAACCGTCCATAAACCATTCATTTAATGCAACATATTACTTCCCTTTTAATCTAGCTGTCTAAAAGTCAGACTGGTTCCCAATCGCTACTCAGGGAGGACGATGCTGATGCACAGAGGGACCCAGGCAGAGACCTTTTCCTTTGGGCTGTCATCCAGAACAATAAGCCGCTGGCTGAAATTGCCTGGGAGCTGGTGATCAAAACACTGACCCTTATACATGCAGACAAAGTTTGAAAAGAGTTAGTTGTGTTTGTGTGTGTATGGGGTTGCATCTCTCTGTATCTGTACCTGCACAGTGTAGAGACTGCATGTCCGCTGCTCTGGCCGCCAGTAAGATCCTGAAGACCATGGCAGAGGAAGGAAGCGATGCAGACGAGGCAGAGGCCATGCGAGAGCTCGCCAATCACTATGAGAAGCATGCCATTGGTATGATACTGCAGACACAGCTTTACTGACGTGAAACACAAGCCATGTTACGAGGTTTCGTGTTTCACCTCATTTCACAGGTGTGTTCGGCGAGTGCCACAACAGCGATGAAGAGCGGGCTCGGAAGCTGTTGGTTCGTGTGTCTCCGTTTTGGGGAAAGACGACGTGCCTGAGGCTGGCACTGGAGGCTGACGACAAAAGCTTTGTGGCTCAGTCAGGTGTTCAGGTTGAGCAAACTTCCAATTTTTTTTTAACAATTTAAGAACTCAGGTTTTTTTTAAATTATTTTGAGATGCAGATTCATAAAATAATCGAGTAATCTAATGTCTGTCTTGAAGGCTCTTCTGACACAGATCTGGTGTGGTGAGCTTTCAGTGGACAACCCAGTGTGGAGAGTGCTGATCTGCATGGTCTTCTTCCCACTTATCTACACTGGCTTTCTGGTTTTCAGGTGAGTCCTATCAGTGACATGTGTGAAACTGTAAGAGCAGCCATGCAACAGCCAACACATCTAAAGCCACATAATGTTGCCATATTAACCGAAGATAATAATGCCGCCATTGATACTCAATACAGTTAACAGTGGTTTTATAATATTTGGATGCAGTCAAATGCTTTTTTATGCCTCCTTTAATCACAAGAATAAAAATCATATCAGTGTCAGGAAGTAGTTTCTGTTGTGCAGGTCCAAGTCTACCTCCTTCATCTTCCAAAAAACAGGCGACGTTCCTTCTTTGGAAACATGCTGGAAAATGATATAACTAGGTTATATAACAGTGTACATACTGTACACTATTTATAGATGCATGCATTTGTATATAACTGATACAAGTTCTTTACATTTTAATATCTGAATGTATTAATTAACATATTTGTGCCGCTGCGTAATGGTTTGTTAATGAGCTATAATTCTCCCTAGACGTGATGAAGTCCTTCATAGAGAAGCTGAGAAGAAGGAGGAGATCAAGACAGTGGAGAAAATAACAGGAAGTACACTTCGAACCAATTCTCGTAGCCTGTAAGTAGGCAGTCGCCTTTTAATGCACTCAATCATTTAACACACAGCAACTGAGGCTCTACTCTAGAAAAATAACCCTGATTCTTTCTATCTGCGTGACGATCTCCTGACTGTACGAGAGTTTTTAATACACATCTTAATGTTTTACATTTTTGTTATTCTAAAAGTAGTGATTTTGCACGTCAGTTGTTAAAGAGTGTCCTAAATGTCTGTGACCCCCTCAGTGGCGTGAAGCGCCTGAAGCCTCTGAGCAGCTGGTACCGGCTGGTCCATCTGTACAGCTCTCCGCAGGTCAAGTTTTACTGGAATATCGTGTCCTACTTTGCCTTCCTCTTCCTGTTTGCTGTGGTGCTGATGATTGACTTCCAGGCTACACCCTCTGCTGGGGAGCTGCTGCTCTACATCTGGCTGCTCTCTCTGGTGTGCGAGGAGGTCCGACAGGTGAGAGAGAGAGAGAGAGAGAGAGAGAGAGAGAGAGCGAGAGAGCAGCCTGGGACACAAGCTGTTGCTGCCTCCAGAGCAGGCCCACATATTTATAACACTGCTTCACTTCACTGACAAATTCAATGTGTCTTTTCTGCCTCAGCTGTTTTATGATCCTGATGGCTTCGGGTTTCATAAGAAAGCCAGGATGTACATCAACGAACTGTGGAATATTTTAGATGTCCTGTCCATCCTTCTCTTTATTATCGGCCTCGCATTTAGGTACGTCTCCTTCCTCCCAGACAATCCATTTAAGCCGTGGAAGTGCTCTCCACCCTCCGGGTAATCAATGCATCACCAAGCGTTTCTATTTCAGGCTGACAACTGAGCTGTTCTATGCTGGTAAAATCCTCCTCTGCATCGACTTTGTGGTCTTCTGCCTCCGTTTCATGGCCATCTTCACTATCAGTAGAACCCTGGGGCCCAAAATCATCATCGTCAGGAGGATGGTGAGAGGCTTACATACAAATGTGATGAA
This sequence comes from Melanostigma gelatinosum, assembly GCF_949748355.1. Lineage (NCBI taxonomy): Eukaryota > Metazoa > Chordata > Actinopteri > Perciformes > Zoarcidae > Melanostigma > Melanostigma gelatinosum. The sequence goes on along the minus strand of NC_136643.1, from coordinate 17,814,715 downwards.
TGCCGACCTGATGCAACTGCAGAGGAATGCCACGCTCCAAAACACCTTTTATCTCATACGAAGAGAGGCTTCTGCCTCACTGGGCCTCCGTCTGGTGTCTGCAGATGATTATATGCAAAATAAAAGGTGTTTTTGAGCAAAGTGTTGCAGCTGGTCTGTTTGTTCCCAAACAGTCAGTCATTATTGTTTGTGCAGAGATTACATGTGGAGCAACAGGGAAACCTTTTAAATACTGAAACTTGTCACTGTTAAATATTTAATCTGTAATACGTGTGACGCTTTAGGCAGCGTGCAGACTGACATGTCCAACTCTCTGAAGTTTTAAATTTACAAACGTAGCTCAGTAAAAGGAAGTCTCCACTGTACATGCCATGACATGGCACAGGTTTCTTCTGTGACCGATGTGTGTTTGTCCCTCAGATGACGGATATGTTCTTCTTCATGTTCCTGCTGAGTATCTGGGTGGTGGCGTACGGCGTGGCCAAACAAGGCATCCTCATCCACAATGACAATCGGCTGGACTGGATTGTCCGCGGGGCAGTTTATGAGCCGTACCTCACCATATTTGGGAATTTTCCCACAAATATTGATTGTGAGTGTAGTCGAAACGCTGCAGTTTTGTCAAGGGAAAAACATTTACGAGGCTCAGACCGGGTTTGTTTAATTTAAACATTACAACGAAGGAAACAATCTCTTTGCCCTCTTGCAGATGCTGCGTTTGACTTAGACTCCTGCAGCATGAACGGCACCGATCCTCTGAAGCCCAAGTGTCCTGTGCTGAATGAAAACCAAACGCCAGCCTTCCCCGAGTGGCTCACCATCATCATGCTATGTGTTTACCTGCTCTTTGCCAACATACTGCTGCTCAACTTGCTCATAGCCATCTTCAAGTGAGTTCTCCTCCACATCTTTGTGTCTTAATTCAGTCATACGTTCAGCTTTTCTCTGCTTAGCTTAGCTTAGATGCTAATACCTTGTTATATCTAATGCCACTTTATGGTGTTGCTGCACAGCTTTACGTTCCAGACCGTTCAGGACAACACAGACAGAATTTGGAAGTTTCAAAGATACGAGCTGATCAAGGAGTACCACAGCCGCCCTACTGCCCCTCCTCCTTTCATCATCTTCAGCCATTTTTACCTCTTCATCAGGAGCATGGTGCTGTGCAGGCCCCCCGTCATGAGCAAGGAGTTTAGTAAGTATCGACCTATTTTATTTCAGCCCATTCAGAAAGTAGACTTCGTGGTTATATTCTGCAGACTATCTCTCTAATTGTATCACTCTGTTAAACGGCTTTATGTATCTTACAATAACGATTTTTGGACTACTCTCTCATCTAATCAAAGCATGAAGGTTTGTTATTGACCTTAGAAGTAGTACTTTTACAAACAAAGACATCTCACGCACAACATCCACTTTATGGAGATTTTCCGGAGCACATCATGTGACCTAAGTATGGAATTTTGGTTTATGAGGGAGGACCTTTGACCCCTTCACAGACGATGCTGTGACTGATTTTGCATTCACACACGTGTAGAAGGTCTAAAACACTCTTTCAAACTTGATGTCGAGGTAATACACGATCACGTCAGTAGATGGCGCTGCTGTGGATCCATTAGCTACAGGCTCTGCTCATGCGCAGCTCAGGGTAAAACTAGCTCTGGCCTGAGCATGACGCTGACGTCGGTCCTCTCTGTATTAATCCACAGTACCGGTGCTTCCTAGCCTGTGTAACCTTTGCTGCCGGTCCAGATTTCCCCCCATAGGTCTGGTGCCGGTAACACATGCACAGTGTTGCTGAAACAGCATGTGACGCTGTTTTTCAGAGCGCGAGCTACCTCAGATGGAGGAAGAGGAGCTGCTGTCCTGGGAGGCCTTGATGAAGGACAGATACCTGCTGTCCACACAGCAGGAGCAGAGCCAGAGCATGGAGCGACGCATCCTGGACACGTCCCAAAAGTAAGAATCCCACAGAGATGTTGTCCAGTGTAACTGCATGACAATCCTCCAGAGCCTCTCTATGTGAGACCCCACGTCACACCTAAATATGTTTTAGTTGTAAAATTACAGAACCTTTTTTTTTTTATAGCATATGTAGAATGTTTTGAATCGTCTGTATCCCATTAATCATTCTGGGACCCCTCATATTGATCTTGCAACGCTCTTCGGAAGCCTGACACACTGTTGGAAGTAAACTTTAAAGCTGTTTATCTCATTTTCTCATCTAACTCTCTGCAATATTTGGCAAACTATTGCTTAAATGCGAGCAACATCGTGTATGTTTTAAGTTAAATGTTAGGTTTGATGAGGTTTAAGTTCTACTTTGCCGAAACATAAAGAGTATATAAGATTAAACAGTCTAGGAGTGATATTCCAATGAATAACAGACACCCGCACTGTGCTTGTGTGTTTCCTGAGGGTTACCACCATAACTGATCGACTGGAGAGGGAAGAGGAGACGGGCTCTGCTGCCGTGATGCAACGAATGGCTCGACTAGAGGAGCAGGTTGTGACCTGATATTTGGTTATCGCTGATGTAGCACCTGTGTCTGTGGGAGTGCAAGTCACGATGCAGAAAAGAGATGACACACTTCTTAACGTGTTACATTTTCTCTCCAGATGTTTTGTCTTAAGAAGTCATCAAAAGTATTCGACCCACTTTTATTTTGTCTCACCAGGTCGTCCAGTCAGCCAAAGCCCTGCAGTGGATTATGGACAGTCTGAAATGTCAGGGTTTTGCAGGAAAAGAAGCACAACCACTAAGTACAGCAACCAACTTCCTCATTCATTGTTGTTAGTTAAGATACTGCAGGTCAAATCTCCTCTGGTTTGCGCTCACTTTTATCCTTCCCTGCAGCATTGACTACAACAGACGAGTCCCCCGACACTTTGAGAAATGCATCAGAGAAAGAGGACGGCTTCCACGTGAACGCCCGTCAGCTTCACTACCCGAACAGCAAACTCACGCGCTTTCCTGTGCCTGAGGAGAAGGTGCCATGGGAGGTATTTCACAAACACACCAGCTGCAGGATTCCCCACAACGCCCCTGCATAAAAAGATGGTTCATTGGATCCAAGTTGATTTCATGTCCTTTTTTTTTTTTTTCAGGTCAGCTTCAGGTCATACATGCCAGTTTATTATGCCTCTGAAGACAGCGGGGACCACGTGGATGGGTATGTTTTTACCAAGAGAAGACAGTACATGATGTTTTGTTCCTATTAGGGTTTCTTAGTGTATATATGTGCAGTTAGGACACATTATTACGAGTGTTTTTGTCAAGATAACCAAAGAGTTTCCTGCTTATCTCTTATGTTTCATTTATTATTTCTCCTTACAGATCAGAATCAGAAGCCGTAGGTAATTACAGGTATGATACTGGATAAGATACACAAGGCATCAAACAGCACACAAGTATAACTTTACAAGCATGCCTGCATGTCTGATGTGTATCTGATCTGGTCATTAGAAACCCAGGAGGAAGGACTGGCATCAGGGGACGAGGTGCACTAAGCCACCTTGGTCCAAATCGGAATGCAGACCTTGTGCTTACACGGTAGGTCCCCTCGTGTCCTTACAGTACTTTTAAAAAAGTCGTTCACCACCATTGGATTGCATTGGCCTGATCAATGACGTTGAAAATTCATTTTTAGCATGCGAGACAGCGAGAGATCGGTGTTGGAGTACCTGGTGGTTTGGGATGAGAGGCATGGAACCTTGGCTTTACCCGGGGTGAGTCCCGCTGTTTGTTCACCTCAGCTGGTTTTTCATTTTTTGTTCGAAATAAATGTACCTTTCTGTTGTGGCTTTGAAACCTTCAGGGACCTCTCGAGTCGCCTGATCACTTGCCAGTGGCTCTTAAGAAATCCATGGGGAAGTTGCTGTATGAGAAAATAAATGCAAAAGTTTCAGAAGGAACAAAGGTATGTCTGATCAGCACTTTGGTTTGCCTTCATAGAGAAGAGCTTGAATGTTCCTAGAGGGGATATTTGGTTTAAGAGACACACGAATATGAAATGAAGTACAGAAGTGAATAAAAAGCAGGCAGAAGATGTCACTAAGGGAAGCCACATGTTATTTGCAGCTGGTATGAGAGATTTGGTTAAAAAAAAGCCAAAACCTTTTCAGTAAAGTAAGTAAACCAACAATAAAATGCATTCAATTACATATTTAAATCAAAGACGAGCAAGAATTGTTCAAGAATAAGAACAAACCGAGTCAAGGAGGCGTCTAGAAAATGAGTTTAACAATGATAATGCCTTGAGGTGAGTTTTAATCACTCAACATAGTTTACCCGTCTGACCTCCAAAGGGAGAAACGAATTAGAAGCCGTCAGTCGACAGTAAAAGGTTGATCAACACAGGAGCCCTTTGTCTGATGAACAATAGCCCGTATGTATGTGGAAAGCAACAAATCTGGCAGCTTTAGAGCAGTAACTCACTTTGATTTACAGTAGAAGAAATGTGTCATTTAGAATTGGTCGAATCAAATTACCCTCACAAAAACATGCTGACATCAATGCATATTTTAAATAATCCTCCACAATTTCACTATAATCTGATTGCCCATTTTTTCAAAAAGTAAACCTGATGACATGTAATCAGTTACTACATAATCCTGCTCAGTTACCAGTTTACTAGGTCCCCCCCAGCTAAAACTAATGCCGTCTTAATACAACAGCCCGGCCATGAATCCATCCAAATCCACTTAAACTGAGAGGTGCTGATTCAATTGTACGATCATTTGGGATCAGTTGCTGTTGAACAGTATAGCCTCATGCTGACAGGTGTTTCTGTTATATTCATGTAAATGGGTTTGGACAAAAGCAGGACGTCTGATCGCGCCAATGTCTTCTCCCACTAACATGTTTTGCATTTAGTTGAGGCGCTTTTCATCTTAAATTAGTCAGTGTCTCTTTAAGAACACACGGCTGTTGTGAGGGATCGAACCTGTTGATGTGATTACTGTCTACGAATTAAATGAATTAGAGGAATGATAATTAATAAATGTGCTTTTCTTGACTCTGAGGAACTTCTTGATTCTGACTCTGCTGTGTTTTAGGTGTTGGAGGGTTATGTGGATGACTGCAGGAACACCGATGACGCCTGGGTGGAAATCACCGCCCTGAACATTCACCTGGACAGAACGAGCCAGTTGATGGTGGATATCAACAGTATGGTGAGGACATTATTATTATTATTTAAGGGTTTTAAATTGTGTTGTTTTACGGGAAGAACTTGACTGATGGATTACTCGTTCTCTCTGCAGTTTTGGGTGATATGTGGGGATGACATTCAGGTCGTGACTCCTCCGACAGTGAAGATAGAATTACTTCTTGTGTTCGTGATTATCTGTGTCTCAGGTGGCGAGCAGCCGTGGCGCTCTTCAGTGGCGGGAGGTGTGCGGCAAAACCAGACTCTGCTCAAACCAAAGAGACTCTCTGCGGCAGGTTGCAGAGCTGCACAACAGGAAGTTCTGATGTTCAACACTGCTGTAGCTTTAAATGGGCCTCTCCATCCACGGCGTTTCTTCTCCCTGTTCATGCGGCCTTTGTATTAATTCAGTTGCACTGAAAGCACTTGAAACGAAACACTACAAAGCCATAATGTATGCCGCTGTGAGTTATCATTTGTATTTGCACAAATCAGGAAAGCAAACTAAATGTTAAGCCGACACACTGTGCTTTACACTTTATGCATGTGTAAGCATACACTAACAATAAATACCTACGTTTTTTGAGGTAGTTGTACTTCAAATGAGCATTTCCATTTAATTCTACTTCATACTTCTACATTTCAGAGGCAAATATGGTAATTTTGCCTTCCCTACTGTGGATGACAGCACAGTTAGTTGCTACTATAAAATACAAATGCAAATCATCATCTTGCTGTGTATGAAATTATGCAAAAAAAAACCAACCTCCACTATATTAAGTACTAGCTCAACCATCAATAATAATGCAACAACAACATTTACAGTATAACGTTATAATAATATAGACCTCTGAAAGGGTCCATACTGCATAATGAGGACTGAAACAGGAGTTTTACTTGTAATGGATTGCTTTTGCTTTGTGGTAGCTTTCTGTTGCTTTTATTTGTAAGTAAATGAGTACCTAGTCCACTGTTAAAATATCAATCTGTGTATGCTGCAGTAAACTCCACGTGTGACCTTTACATAATCAGCACTCTTGGCCTTAATGACTAATTAAAAAAGCTTCCTAAATAGAATTGTCTTGGCTGCTTTTGGAGTTTAATAGAAAATCATGTGTTGTCTCACATTGTTCTGCAGGGATAATAAACTAAAACTGGAGCAGCGTGTGCAGTTGCTCATTGGCTCAGGCAGAGGTGGCCAGACAGTGCAGTATCGGACGACACAGCAAGCCAGATCACTGTGATCACTATGGACAGCAAAGATTGAACTAAATTATCAGAGAAACCAGAATCAAAAAACATAAAAAAATGGAATATCCGTTGAATACTTTATTTATTTAAGGTATTTTTTATCCATAAAAATAAACTTATTAAGACGCTATTGGTGTATTTTATGAGAGAACTATCACTGTATATAAGAATTAAAACAGCTAAATACATTATTAATGCCTTAAAAGTATTAAAATATACTCTATTGTTTTGTCTTTTATTATGTCATAATGCTGTTTACATTGTGTGATCTGCCAACAACTAAAGATGACTTTACTTGCATATGTTATGCATTTTCTACTTCAATAATATAAAAAAAAGAAAGAAGAAATGGACTCATTGCTCTAATACACGATCTTCGATCACGTGAGCGGTTTACAGGTGCACGGTCCAGAGTGTCCGGAAGTGACGTGACACGCTCACAAGAGCATACTATTAGAGAGAGAGAGAGAGAGAGAGAGAGAGAGAGAGAGAGAGAGAGAGAGAGAGAGAGAGAGAGAGAGAGAGAGAGAGAGAGAGAGAGAGAGAGAGAGAGAGAGAGAGAGAGAGAGAGAGAGAGAGAGAGAGAGAGAGAGAGAGAGAGAGAGCAGCCGGCGGGGACATCTCTGAGAGATTCAACGGAGCTTAACGGTAATATTCTCAATTACGCAGCGTTATAGTGATATTAAAACCCCTCACGTGTGCATAGTTTGTCAAGGAACGATAGAGTTTGATCTCACTAACGTAACGTTACAGCTACGGTAAACATTAGGCAGTAACACGACAACCATGGACTTCTTTCTTCGCTTTTCATTATGCAACCGAGTGGATAATCCTGCTGAATATTGAACTAGAAACTCTTTCTCTTCTAAATTTGAAGCAGGAGAAGCAGGAGATTATAGGCTGCTGAGTGCTGCTGCAGGAGAGGAGGCTAAAACAGATCCTGGATGGAAGAGTTTGGCTCTGAGTTGACATCCTGTCTTTTCCATGCTGTGCGCTATTTGTTGTTGTAAACACTCAGGTACCAGTTTGTTCGTTACACCTTTACAGCTTTAACAAACACAACAGCTTTGCAGTGAGCCCTACCTCCTTTAAATGTTAATGTCCTGTTTTATATGAAGCTTTGTGGTCACTTTTGAGGCAATAAGACGCGTTTCTAATAGTTTGTCCACCCTGTTTATATAGAGGAGACTGAATAGTATGCACACCTCTCAGTATAATGCAATACTTTTAAACTGCATTACAAACCAGGAATTGGTCTCGAGTCTTGCTTTATGAAGTCCTGAGACAAATAAAAGTCGATATAAACAAGTAATTATGCACCCTTCATGCAATGATTGTATTATGATAGAATGGTTGCCCTTTAAAAGTTGTAGTTATTACTTTATATACACAATGTGTTTGTAAGGAGTTGATTGGCTGCATCACCTTTTTTTTAATAATATAAATGTAATATTTGGGTTTAGGGGAGGATATCAAGTCATTATAAAGAAAAAAAGTCCAGTCATTGGTGTGACAGTCAGTGTCAGAGTCCAGCCTGTCTCTCCACTTCTGTCAGAAACTGCAGACCAAAGAGTTGAATCAACACCGACATAAAACAGTTCTCTGTCCTCTCTGTGAGCGGCTCTCAGCCGACATCTGAAGCAGATCACGGGCGATCATTCATCACGAAAGCCTCTCATGTCACAACAGTTCATCTCTCAGCGGCTGAATGCCACAGCCAGCAAAGCTTTGTGTTCCACCCTCATTGTGCCCCTCCCGCCCCGCCCCCACTGCCGGCGCGTTGAAAGCTACCTCTCAGGTGTTCTTAATTACGGCACGGAGGCACCAGGTTTATAGCAAACATGAGCAGCTACAAGTGGGTCCCAGTGGGGCCTTTTCAAGCTAATTTGACCCTTTTTTAAATGTAGGAATAACTATTTTTACACAGCGGGAGCATTGACATTAAACATCAAAGGGAATTCAATCCCACATTGTTAAACTGGGTTCCTTTATTACAATACATATTGACATTGTAGTTTATTATCACACCATCCTAGTGGCAAAAATACTCACTAGCATACCAAATGTGTATTAATCCGCGACTGAAAGTACCGGTAGTGCCAATCAAATGCACTTTGATTGCTGTTTTATAAAAATTACTTTTTTGAAAAGTTTTGAAATGTTTCTCGTCCATTTTGGCTTAAAATATAATCTTAATTTTTGACCCAAAGATTTACCTATTCAGTAGAGATGAATGGGCGTGACGTGTCACATGCAGGATGTCAGGGAGTATTAAAATACGCACTAACTCATGGGATTTGTTGACAATAACACAAATAGAATAGCACCACCCCGTCTTTAAGCAGTTCAGGAAGCTGTGTTTTTGTAATTGACATGTGTGGCGACAGCAGCAGTGTAGCCCTGCAGCCGGTCGGATCTCTGTAATCTCAGCCCCGGAGACTCGTTTGTTTTGGGTCGCGTTAATACAGCGGTGACTCCACTCAGTATCATGTCCCATCAGGCTTAATGAATAAGCTCGTTGCTGTGTTTCATAAGCTGCAACAACAATTAACGTGTGAGGTTCTTATGTTGTCAGCAGTGGTGTGCTGCCCCACTGATGAAGATCAATTATTATGTTACTACAGCGGCGGCTGTAATGTGGAAGAAAGTAGTCCGCTGTCTGATTTTAAAGGTTTGTGTTTGAGTGTGATTCTCTCTGGTCTACATTAGTCACTTATTAGTTCGTCTGTCGCAATTATTACACAATTGCACGATTGCGATTATTTGACTATTTTTGCATCATCGTCCACGATCAATGGCAGAAAATTGGCATTGACTTTAATGTTGGTTGAGTGTTAAATCTGGGCTCAGTGTTGCTCAATGTTTTCCATCAAATGCAATGTTCAAGTAGACGGTGCGACACACAGAGAGACTCTATGAAACGAGTAATCGTCAATAATTGGTCAATTGTCAAGCAGAAATCCTAAAAAGAAGATCGTAATAAGCATTTTTCACAAGCTTGTGACATTCTATAGACTAAACCATGAACTGTCTGACACCCAATTGAGCAAATCAAACTAGAGCAAATAGATCATAAAGTAAAAGTTTGTGTCACGGCCATTGAAGGGCAGTTGAGTGGAAAAAAAGCCAAACAACAAATGTTGGGCCAAAGGACGTGAACGTGAATGTCTAGCCTCCTTTCCTTCTCTGTATCGTCATACTCACTCGCCCTCTCTCTCGCTGCCTCGGGCCCTCTCCTCCCTCTCCTTCTGAATGACATTTCTGTAACGACGCCGTCTGAGCTCCGGCCTCCATCCTTAGCTCACTGTGCGCCACACGCAGCCTCACATCTGTATCAGACCACTTAATGCCAATAATGGCAACTCGGCTTGATTAAGAAGGCAATCATCCTCCATCTTTCTTGACTCTCCTGGAGAAAGAGTCAACAAAACACTCACAAGAGACCAATTTCATGTGAGAAAGTTTGATGAAAATGTCAATAATGAATTTCTATACAAACATCTACAATGCTTTGGTAGTGTGTGTGTGTGTGTGTGTGTGTGATGTCACGCAGCGGCACATAAATGTACTTCTCTCTTGTGATGCGTCTGCTAACCAAGCTTCTATAATTACTACGGCCTGCAGCGCCTCATGGGGAGCACATTAACACACACGAGTGGAGGAGCAAGAACCAGAGCACATGCACAAGTCATACAGTGTGTGTGTGTGTGTGTGTGTCTGTGTGTGTGTGTGTGTGCATGTGGCAGTATCTCTGACCGCTGATGTGTGCATCTGTAGAATAATATGGGAATAAAAAGGGACGCACCAACTGATTATTACGCCACTTTTGTCAAATAATTGAGATTTTTTGGGGGGATAATCATGCAGCTGTGTAGAGTGCATACTCTGTGTACAGTGTGTGCTCTGCCCTGCACTCCCCTCTCCTCTCTGTACATGTAACCTCACTTATTCGTCTAACCTCTCTCACCCCCCAGCGAGTAGCAGCAGCAGCCACACACTCCTTCTCACATCCTCCATCCAGGGATGTGGAAGTGCACGTGAACATGACATCCCAGCGTAATTCTTCTTTGGTGAAGTAATTAGCCGCAAGAACGGTGGAGAGATGTCGTAAAACGTTTACGTTATCTGCTGCGTGCTGCATTATAGCTCCGCACGTAATCCCATAAATCACACCGGGATCACAGGTGCGTGGAGTCGAGGCCTTCTGTCCGTTTGCTCCATGCCGTCTACTCCGAACTTGCGATAAAGAGGCAACCTGGTGTGGATGGATTGCTGTGGTGCATGAGCGCTGAACAGCCATTGTTATGTAATTTCCTCTCGCCGTGGATTGGTCGTGGCCGTGGGGTTTGCTGGTAATTATTATACATATTCAAACGGTCCTAACAACAACAACAACACTGGCACACCACCTAATCGCAGGGATTGTGATGCGACAGCTGTGTCCGGAGGCAGTAAGTTTTCGGGTTGTCCGTCCCGTTATCGTGCACATTTTGGCACAAACTTCCTGTCGGACTCGAGGTTGAACTGATTAGATGTTGATCGTCCGTCCCATTCTCCTGAACTGAATAATTCATACGCTAGTTATGACAACTTCACACAGACATTATGACATTTTGGCCAGACGTGTGTGTGTGAACATGACTAGTTGGAGGCAGACCACCATGAGGCATGTAAAAACAATAATGTAACTTATTTCAAGTTTTGCAAATAAAGGAGACGTTAAATATATTCATACATTGGAGTGGAGTGTGAAAGAAAATGAATAAAACAATTATAAAATAAAGCAACACAACCAAACGGACTCTCGGGCTCTGCTAACAACAATGTGCAATATGTGCGCAATGCCCAAGTCGTATAAGGACAGAGGGAAAAGCTTTCTGTTTATGGCTTCATGTTGACTAAAATGTTTGTTATGTAAACAAACACGCACGTCAACACAACAGGCAACACAGAGATCAGCAGCAATGACATGAAAATATTGCTTGATAAGCCAATACAGTAATTATTGGAGCAGGCCTACCTTAAAAAAGAAATCTACTAGATTCAGCTGCTTGAGCTGAAGCACTTCGTTGTGTGTTTGGTAATCGTGCGTGTGTGTGTGTGTGTGTGTGTGTGTGTGTGTGTGTGTGTGGGCCAGAGTGTGTCTACCTGGCCGCTGCATGTGGTGGCAGATTGTAACGGTAAATCGCTGTAAGCTGCGATGCTGCTGTTTCTCTTATTCATGCGGAGGACACAGGAGCTGTCAGTGGTGTTGTTCCGCTGCTGGTGAAATAGTAATGAGTGTGCATAACGGAGCTCAGTGTGCTTTACAGCCCCGTTGGACCTGGAGGCGAGCCAGAGCATCGTGTGTGTGTGTGTGTGTGTGTGTGTGTGTGTGTACCGATGATGGAGACGGGACGGGAGGCTTCGGCCACCGCTGTAGAAAAGCTAATCGTTTGGGCTCAACTATCACAAATACCGTAATTTGATAAATAATTCACAGTAATGTGGATGTAATGACTAAATGGGTAAATATTAGACGGTCTGGTAAGTTCAGAAAATGACATGATTTTACTGTAATGCAGCGTTTAAACATGCCATATATTGGGATATATAAATCATACACTGTATCTAGTCTCATATCACAACCTAAGACATCTTAAACCCTCTAAACTTTGATCATCAACACATATTTTCAGGCACTTTTCAAGCAAAAATCTGAAGATTTGTTGCTTTCATCTCTTTTTTCTTATTGTAGGTTTAATATTTTAGTTTTGTTTGTCCGACAATACGAGATGTTTGGAGACGCCACACCGAGCTCTGTGAGGATTTCAGTTTGAGTTTGCATTGTTAAGAGTGTTGCGTCTCCTTTTAAAGGTTGAGCATCAAGCCTTAAATGTTGTGTTATTAACTTCACTTTGATTGAAATGGAGTCTGATTTACTTCACACTAATGTCCTAATGTCCTATATGACTGATACGGTTAAATTAGGCTCGTTAGTTTGATGACATACACTCTAGACCTATAAGGAAGACTTTCTTGTGATGGGGATCATTCATCAGGAGATATTTTAGGACGCTGTAATCAAAGTGGGAAATGAAAACCCTCAGATTTCCGCTGCCCTGCTTTTCTCCATCGAAAGTTATTTGAAACTTTTAATTCAAGTTAAATGAATTGAAATCTGTGTTTTAATAATGAAGGATTTGAGGGAATGCAACGAGAGAATCACCTTTTCATTTCTAGATCAAAGCCAGCGTCGTGGATCACTGTAACTTCTTTATTTGATGGTAAAGTTGTTTTATGTTGCTTTACTGTTTATGCATTATTTTATTTTATTGATGGGTAGAAAGTCCTCACAAATCGATACTGCTCTGATAAGTTTAAAGTAAAATATTTGTTCAAAGCTACCACTTGGGCAGCGTTTTATAAAATTAACTACATGCTTAAAACACAGGAAAGCCTCTTTAGCTTCAGAGTAAGTCGCTCATTTTGACATAACACTGCAAAGAAAGACACAACAACAAACAGATAATGTCACCGCTAATATGAGAACTTTACCGTGTAGTGATTTTGTGATGAGACGGGTAAGAAGGAGACGTTTGAGTAGCTTTTTATTTGTTTTTTTAACTTGTGTGGTATTGCGGTAAAATCATTTGGCCGTGTCTCATGAAACCCTACACTATTTAAACAACTGACTGTGCTGTGTTGGCTTTCAAAGAGTTTCATTTCCATTTAAGAACACTTTAAGGTTTTTTTTTCACAACACTTTGTTGCTTTGCTTGTTTCCTCTCCTCGTGAGCACGCAGGCTTGTGATCTGCTGACCTTTGGACTTTTCAGGCATTGAGCAGAACTCGATGTTCTCGCTGAGCAAACACTTCAGCTATTTTAATTCCACCCTCCTATTGATATCCAACGCCTCTCTATTGCTCTCTGCCAATATTTAACTAGAACTGCATTTTTTTTTTTGGGCGGGGGGGGTTTTTATGTATGCAGTGTTTACCGGAGAGAGAGAATGCTTTGCATTGTGTTCATGTTGGACTTTGCATCACAAAGGTGTAGTTTTCACAGCTCCGTCACCTTAACACGCTCTCCATTCCCTAACGCCGGCCCTCATTAGAGCCGGCATCCTCGGCCATCTGCACCGGGACTCATTTGTCATTTCACGCCATTTTTGTTGTTTGGAAGTCTCCCCCTCAGCCTCACCCCGGGATACCGGACCTCCTCCCCCCCCCCTGCCAGCCCTGCAGGGGTGTGGCCTGAGGACGGAGATTTGACAATGCTGCTCCAATTACCCAACCCCCCACCCACCATGCATCCCTACATTCCTGCTGCTCCCTCCCCGTCTTCATCTTCCACAGAGGTTTGGGATGGGGTGGAGCATCTGTTCCCTCTCAGAGCTCTCTTTGGATATACCCCCTCTGGTATCACTTATTCTCAATCACTGTCATCGCCACACACAAACAAATGTTTATCTGAGCTGCATCACCCTTTTCTCTCCGGTCTTTTGATGATCTGGTGACTCAACCGTTGAGTCCCTTTTTCTTCATGTCACCCTGAAAATGTTGCAGATGGCGATACCTTTTGTTAACTCTTTAATTGTACATCGTGGACTCTGTGTCTCTAGTTCATTAACACGTAACTAAATGATGAACCCTCTCCGTGTGCGTTGATGCAGGCGAGAAGCAAGACGCAGCCGAACCTGACCCCAGACCTGTGAGATGCTCAGAGACCAGCTGACAGGTCAGTACGTGGACCAATGCACGGAAGCTGACTGGCTGAAGGAAGCGGTTTGACTTCAGTACGCTGTGAGAGACGTCGAAATGACCTTTTGTGGAGAGAAACGAGCGGCTCTCTCGTCTGACTTTCTGGATCTGACCTTTTTCATTTTTTCTCTGACTGCCGTAGTCCTTCAGCCCTGAAGCTTGAACTTTCTCATGGGCCGTTGTCCGCATCATGAGAAACTTCAATCGGTCACATTTAGCTGATATTACTACATAACGTCATGTTAAAAACATGGAGTACATGTGAAGAAGGTTTTCAGTGGAATACGTCCTAGCTCACCCAGACAGGCGCAGGTCTGAACTGAATGAAATCTTTTGTCACACATGTACAGTCCATGCTAGAATACGGGATACACCGTGTAGTCATACGTGGGTTTGACATGACTGATTTTCTTTTTTTGTACAAAGGGATTTTCTCTTGTGCAGCAGCCGTCTGTCCTACTTACAGAGACGCCACTGCAGCCGAACCTGCTGTTACCAGCTGGTGCTGCTTTGAAATGCATCTCCCCCCTCCTCCTCCTCCTCCTCTCCTCTTCATCTCCCTTTACTCCTCCTCTCTGAGTCTGTGCAGAAGGCTCCCCCCCCCCCCCCTCCTCTGCTCTTTGAGCCGCGTCCTCTCTGCGTCAGACAGCTCCATTCATGAAAAGTGTGACGTGAGCAGGTCTTCAGCGACCGGGTGACGCTGGCAGCCACCCACTCACATCCCAGGTGCTGCGGGAGTCAGAGGAATGTCCGCCGCTCTCTCTGGCATCTGTCTCCCTCTTTCCCCTGCTTTTCGAGCCAGTTTTTTTTCTCTCCATCTTGACCGTCAGTTCAGCCTCCCTCCGCCCGGCTTTTATTTCTTTCTTTTTTTCTCTCCATCCGTGCCTCAGAGCTGTGCGATGACCATGAATCTGAGCTGTGAGTAATCTGCTGATGCTGTGTCTTTGCCGTACATCTCAGTAAAAACAGTGCGACGTGGAGGTTCTTCTGCTTGTAAATTTGTCTTATATGTTGTTTTCTTTCATTGTACTTCTTTGATGTGTGTGTGTGCTGTTTGTACTGAACGTGGATCAGCTGTGTCAGTGTTTGTTCAGTAGCAGTGCTGCAGGAGTGTGTTGAGCGCTCGTGCGTCGGTGCGTGCGGGAGCTATTTTAGGCTCAGCGGTGATGATGATGCTGCTGCTGCTTTTCGATGCAGTCTGTCTCCTTGCCCTCTGAAGGACAGGTTGGGATGCAGGCAGAGGTTTAGACCAACAGACCCAACCCCCCCCCCTCCTGACGGAGCAGCCAGATGATACTCTGAGGCATTAGAGTGCCGGTGGTCAGAGAGGGCAGACTTTTCTGGGACACACGTGTCCCACAGGCCACAGGCTTTTCAGTGTGTGTGTGTCATAAACAAATCACATTCAGGGTTTGTCTTTGTGTATTTGACTTTTCTCCCCCGAACTGCGTATTCATCAATCTCTGTATTTGACTAGGATACCAGGAAAGCTGTGTGCATGCCCACCTCTGTCCTCCACTGAGCACGTTTATGTAACTGCACAGGATGAGTAGCCGGCAGCCGGGCTTTAGCAGAGAGGAGGAGGAGGAGGAGGAGGAAGGGAGAGCTCCATCCATCCATTCTCCACACAGAGCGTTAAGAATAATGGCTGCATATTCACATCCCTGTAGAGTTTGCCATTTGGATTGTCTTTCTAGGGTGTCTAACATGGGGTACCGGATTAAATATTAAAAGGTTGCTGAGGCGCGTGCTGCAGGGTATGAACCCAGGAGCTATTAGCAGCACTAATGTGTATTGATTTCCTGGCTTTCTGCTGTGGGAGCCGTATTCAGGCAGAAGAAAGGACGCGTAGTACAACACCCACTTCCTCTTGTTAAACCCGACATGCCCCATTTTTTTTATTTTGAATGCGCCGTAGCTTTGTGTATTTTGAATATCGCGACCATTAAAATGGCGTCAGTCACAGCCGGTCTCCTGCAATATGGTTGTTTTGTCTGTTGTGTCACTTTTTGTGCGTCCGTCTCTCTCTCTCCTCGGCCCTTGTTGGTGGTGTAGGCGGGCCGGCCCTATTAAAAGAGCACAAGGGGGATTGTTGTGGCAGCAGCTGCTCTGGTGTGCAGTGCTCAGTGTGTGTGTGTGTGTGTGTCTCCTGGCCGTGCAGGGCAGACAGGCCCAGTTCACATGGAGCCGGCTCCTCTTGTGTCCTTTGTTGTCGCTCTGGGAGTCTTTCCCATTGGAGCGTGGTCAGTACAGTATCGTGCCGCAAGCAGCAGCAGATAAGCAGTTTCTCTTTTCTCCTTTTATGTCCGTCGCTCAGTTGTTTTTTCCTGCTTCCAGCAACAAAATTGTCCTCGCTATCTCCCCTCATCTGCTTTTCTTCTTCTACTCTTTCTCTCAGCCCTCCACTGTCGCCTTGGCCCCACCGTCCCCTTTCCATCTGTTTGCAGAGCAGAGGATGTGTGGTAGCTGAAGATTTTAGGAGGCTGAGTGTCCTGGCTGCACTGAGAGGCTGGCAGAGTGAAGCTGGAGGGAGAGTGTGTGATGTGTCCATGGCGCGCACTCTTTCCTTCAGTTTATTTTTCTCCAGTTCTGGAGGCTGAAGCTATTTGAGGAACAAGTTCTGTGTGTGGTTGGAGTGCGAATGATTCGCAGCCATGTTAACCCTGAACTGTAGTGTTTTCCTCTAGAATGTGTTGGTCAGCTGTTTGTCGAGCTCACTGACAAACTAGGGAAACCTGCACAGTCAGACTTTGATGTTTTGGACTTCAGAAGCAAAAGGCGAGGTGCCGCTGTTTCTGTTTTTTACACTTTCATCCTCCCGTCGGTCAAACTCTCTCTGGCGGTTTCATTCATCCACCTGACCGCCCTCCTCCTCCTCTCTCTGAGAAATATCTGCTGCACAACACACCAGGTGATCCCACCTGGAACGTTGCCCGTGGCCTTGACCCTGTTCCCATTTGCCCAGCAGCGCCAGTCAAACCCGAGCAGGCAGGTTTGGCCCGGCAGGGTTTTTATCGCTCCTTGACCCGCTTCCCCCTCCAGCCACCACCGGGTATTTAAGTCGGCTCAGGTGAGTCACCGCAGGGAATCAGAACATGAAGAAAGAGAGCGATTATAGGGAAATGTCAGCAGATGCCTGAACGGCGTGCCAGAATTAGTTTATTTTGCCCGCACCAGCAGATTACTTTCGCCCACCTACACACGGCGGCCCAATCCCCTCTGGCAGGACTCAGGGCCAGGGTAGCGAGGGAAAGCTGATTTAGACGTCGGCCCGCATCCCGACGATCAAATCAGAACTGGGTGGCTGTGTTGGCACGGTCTCGTTTCCGAGGCGTCCGAATTCGATGTTCATATTGCTAAATATGTTCTAATTACGTCTGCCTCCGATAACAAAGAAATACTAACTACGAGCAGTGTTTCATCACATTGTTTACTCACACGATGGAAGTCCAAAGTCTGCGTTGACGACGGAAACAAGAACAAATACCAGAGTTCAGCTGTTCAACGTTGACCCAGAATAACAGACGGTCACATGCAGTTCAGACTGGAGAGACTCCAGAGCTGCTGATGGTACGAGACTCTTGCAGTTTATCTAGTTTTCTCTCTAAATCTTTCCCTTTTATTGGGTATTTGAGGCGCTCAGTGGACACGAGTGCTGCTCTCACCATTCTTATTTTACTGTTTGTTTCAAGAGAAGAGGGATAGACTCGGGTTCGGGTTGTTTAAAGCAAACATCATCTGCCCTGACTCAGCGTACTGCAGCCAAACATCTCTGCAGGCCTTCACTGTCTAACACTATGAATGTCAAGTGGATTATATTCTGAGATTTCTACCCATCTTCTTTGGAGGTAAAGAGCTACAACATGTAGGTCAATATATTCTGATTAATGCAAGATACTACTCTGGATAGTGAAGACCACTATGTTGTTGTTATTCTGCTTTCCGTGTGTGTGTGTGTGTGTGTGTGTGTGTGTGTGTGTGTGTGTGTGTGTGTGTGTGTGTCCCCCTTTTTTCTAGAGTCTTGCATGAGAGTGAGAGTGCGACTGGTAGCAGAAGGTCAGGATGGATGCTGTGTCGACATGGTAATGTGTGAATGATGAGGTGGTGTAGCGGCTAAATTGGCTCTTTGTTGGTGGTGCAGCTGTCACCTGAAGGGAGGTTTCCCCCCTACGGGGCCCAGCAGGGCTTCCCTTAATGAGGAGCAGAGTGATGGAGGAACAGATGATGATGCTGCTGCTGATGTGTGAGTGTGAGCGTGAATGCATTGTGCACCTCTGTGTATGTTAAAGGTCTGTTTGTTGCTGCATTAATCTACATCGTGGAAGGTCCAGCTGCTTCTGTGAAACACAAACTAAACAACCATGCTGCCGTTTGCTGGCGTACAACAAAAAAACACTCCTTTCCCCAGAGGATTGCTGGGAGTATTGGGATTAATGGATCCTGCCGGACACGCCCCTGGTCAGTGTGTGTGTGTGTGAGCATGTGGTCTCAGAACCTGATCCTCCTGCACCACCAGCTGCCACGTACACACACACACACACATAAAGTATGTACAGTAACAGTATGACGGTGAGGTCTTTCTCTGCCAACACGGCTCCACCTCTATAAGTGTGCTCGTATGCTAAAGATGTGTTTGTCGGGATGCGTCGTGGTCGTTGACATTAGGTTGCGTTTAGAGAGGCAAGAAAATGAGAGGAAGTGTTTAGAGGATATGTGGAGGGGGAGGGATGAACAGGGTCTGTGTTTGTACAAGCTTGTCTCTACAGCCCTGTCGAGGGATTAAAGGATCAGCCCTTGATAATTTCTCTCCCTCTCTTTATCTCTCTCTCTCTCTCTTTGTTCTTTTTACCCTCTCTGCTGAGCATCGGCATTGTTTCCTTCGCCAAAGCGTTGCGTACTTTATGCAAGCGTGTAACAAAATTTTATTTTAAGTTGAGGGACGGTCGGTGCATCCTTTGCGCCCAGTCACCCCACTTTCGGAAAGTCCTGTAAATAAATGACTGTGTAAATGAAACCCTTGGCCCTTTCTTAATGAGGCCCAGACATTATTCATGCACATAGAGATCTTCCATTGGAGATTAATGGGGGAGAGCGAGAGGTTCGTTTCCTGTTCGTGGCGTGAGGTATAGACGCATAGGCTCGGTCCTGATTAGGAACGAGGGAGGACATTGGGCAGAGAGAGTACAAATGGGTGAAAATACTAAAAGTGTGTCTTGTCAAACTGTGCTCTGTAGTCATCATTAAGTCTTAGTTGAGTTATAGGGGTTGCTCTGCGTGCACGCTTGTGTCTCAACGTGAGTGTTGCTGTCCAGCCGACCACATCCACCCACTGCGGCCCACGTCAGAAGCCCGGCTCCCAGAATCCTCCGTGGGGTAGAATTTCAGCGCAGGCCTCTAGTCGCACGGCTCGATTGTCTCCGGCTGTGGAAGGGGACAGATTTATTGGATACCTGAGAGAGCGTTCTCTCCTTCCCCTGCACTCTCAGCACCCTGCTCGGAGACAGGCCTGCATTATAGATGAGCTTCTGGCAGCCGCTACGCTCTCACAGCGCTCGGGTTACCCCCCGGGGTAGATACACACAGATACAGTACATGCACTCGCACAAGCGCCCGCGTGGACAGACGGATTAGGATGCGTATCATGTAAATGTGAGCATCTCCATCTCCCTTTCTCCATCTTTTCTGCTCTTCATTTTATTGTCGAGTGTCCAAAAAGGCAAAATAACAAATGCATTATTAAACACACATGTTTGGCTCTGGGATTAAGTCACGGCGTCGTAGCTTTGCAGCATTTCTGCATCAGAGGCCGTGGGATCAAAGCTTCAACATGAACGAAGTGTGTGTTTGTGTGTGACTTCCTGTCTGTCTCCTTCAGGAAACCTCCACGTAACACAGAGCCACCTCACTGCCTCTCTGTCTCCTCCCTCCTGGACTTTGTTCCCGACTGTACACGCTGTCCAGCCTCTCGCTATCTCCCTCACTGTGTGTCCCTCACCCTCTGCTGCCCCTTCAAACTTGATTGGATCTCTAAGGGCATGTCTTCAAAAACAGTTTTTAGAAACTGCTTTGTGACGGGGTTTGTGAGAAACTTGAGATGCAATTAATAGCTCAGAGAAAGGTAATAGGTGGACTAATATGCCCCATCAATAATTTGAATTAAAGTGACTGAACCAGTGTGTTTGTTCTGCTGCTGGCTGTCGGCCTGGGGTGGCTGTAGCCGTTGCTGCTGGGTAAGCAGTGAGAATGGGCCGTGCGTGCCAGATGTTTTGCTCTCAGCGGTCCGAATACACAGCAAGACTTTTAATCCCTGCTCTGCTGTTACTGCTTCACCGAGAACACGGTAAAGCCCCGGTTGTGTGTGTGTGTGTGTGTGTGTGTGTGTGATTGGTTTAGTTGAACCCAGAATTTTCCCAGAATCACATTATTTTTTATCTACGTAACCCAGCGACGTCTTTCGTTCAGCAACTCTGTCTTTGTGCTCTGATTTTAAAGCCTATCGGATATTTCTGACCTCCTCCGCCCTGCAGTGTTTGCACTCCATAGTTAAAAATAATCATCATTAATGTAAGCTCTCTCAATCCCAGATCTATGAGAGGAAATGAGAGGATTGCATTTCTCTTTGTGGAAGTAATAGGGCCCCGTGGCACCAGCTACAATCCTGTCCATGTTGTATCTCTGATGTATCTACAATCATCCAAATGGATCAGCTTTTTTTATTTTAATCTGCATTTTATCTCCCACGGACTTTGTTAAAGATAACCTGTCTCTCTCTTTTCTGTCTGTAGGTGATTTTCAACATTCAGAAGACAAGCCGGTGTGTTAGGACGCGCCTCCACTCGTTATCACTGGGAAGCCCATGCACATGCACGACACCATGGGCAGCTCCCCTGAGGTGCTCTCGTGGACCTCCTGCCCCAGTCTGCTGGTGGGAAAGCTCAAGGAGGAGCTCAAACACACCGTGGTCGGGGACACCGTGAAGAAATCAAACTCGCCAAACTCCCAACCTCAGCCTCCTCAGGGCCCTCCGTCCAACTTACCTCCTCAGATTATCACAGACCTTCCGCCGCCGACACACCTGCCCGTTCCCCTGCAGACGCTGGAGACGCTGCAGACGCCGCAGACGCCGCAGACGCCGCAGACGCCGCAGACGCCGCAGACGCCTGGCCAGGACGAGGACTCCGTACTGGGGGTCCTGAGTCCCCCGAACACAGCCTTGAGTGTGGACTCGACGCGGAGCGAGGGCGGGCACTTCGACAACAGCGTGCTCCAGCTGCAGGAGCAGGACCACGAGGAGGCTAGATCGCCGGCCCCCTGTGAGCACTGCGGATGTGGCAGTGGGATGGAGGAGCAGACGGGAGAAGGGGACTGTCCCGTGGAGCACAGTGAAGAGGGGAGGCAGAGCCACCACCATCACCCCGATGACATCAAGCTGCACTTCCAGAGAGCGGGGCCCGGGTCGGGCGGGTTCTTAGAGGGGCTGTTCGGTTGCCTTCGGCCTGTCTGGAACATCATAGGGAAGACGTACTCGACAGAATACAAGCTGCAACAGCAAGGTTAGTTCTGGCTTTTATCTTCCTGGAATCAATTACGGACACTAAATGCGCCGCTGTTCAATTCCATATTGGTGTTGTAGGGGAAGCTGGACAGCTGTCCGTTTGAATTGAGGTCATGGTTAAGGTAGACTCACCTTGCTGCAGGGCTGCCTTCACAGAGACGCTGCAGGATCCAGTCCCGGTCAGACAGAACAGGGCTGGGTCTCGTTGTGGGTCCGCTCGTGTCCACATGTAGTGGGCAGCATAGCTTCTCCTGTACGCTGGTTTCAAAACCACATAACGAGGACGGAACAGCGTATGACTCACTGTGGGAGAGTTTTAGCAGTTGAGCACAACAGGGCGTTATTTTTTGCTCAGTATGGCTATAAAATATAACATCTAGTGTAAACCATGTTGTGTTTTTCTCTGAGCTACTGTGTTTACATGAAGATAGTTTTACAAAGCTTAAAGTACACGACATTTATTTTGAAAGTGTTGTGTTTTTTCCTCAAGATAGAAGATAGATAGTTGTTTTTTTTGTCGTCACGGTCATTGCACTTGAGTTTTTAGGGAATAAACAAACAAGATATAAGTTGTTGATGTGAGTGAGCTTTAGCTGTTCTGGTAGGTGGATTTTATTCACTCTGGATTAGGGCTGTACCGGATTGTTCGAAGCATCAAAGCTTCCGGAGTAAGTTATGAATAACTTACAGAAACATTGTGTACAATAGTCCACCTTCTCTTCCCTGCTCTCAAACACACACACACACACACACACACACACACACACACACACACACACACACACACACACACACACACACACACACACACACACACTATGTTGACGAATCTACTCACCAAACTCTCAGAAAGAACGCGACTAAGCGTATTTCTAAAAATGTTGAACTATTCCTCTAAAGAGCAAACGTGACAAATAATATTGCTGTATTGTGTACAGTTCAAAAAGCCTCGATATAAAACTTTTAACTTTTCATTTGTATGTTTCCAGACATGTGGGAGGTGCCATTTGAGGAGATTTCCGAGTTGCAGTGGCTGGGCAGCGGTGCACAGGGAGCCGTCTTCTTAGGCAAGTTCCGCTCCGAGGAGGTGGCCATCAAGAAGGTGCGTGAGCAGAAGGAGACGGACATCAAACCTCTGCGAAAACTCAAGCATCCAAATATCATCAGCTTCAAGTGAGTCTGCCACCACTCGGTCTTGCATGTGACCTGATGTTGTCCGGTTCTTTTCCGCTGCTGGAGCTCTGATGTGCACAGCTTTAAACACAAGTGTGTTTTGTCCATTTTTATAGGGGTGTGTGCACCCAGGCGCCTTGTTACTGCATCATCATGGAGTACTGTGCCCAGGGCCAGCTGTACGAGGTGCTGAGGGCGGGGAGGAAAGTGACCCCCAGGATGCTGGTGGACTGGGCCACAGGCATCGCCAGCGGCATGAACTACCTTCACCTGCACAAGATCATTCACAGAGATCTCAAGTCTCCCAAGTGAGTGTCCTCTTTTTCCTGGTATTGAGCAGGAGCCTCATTCACAATTGACAGTCTGTTACGCAGCAACCCACGGCTGCTGCGGTCTGATCGGCCCACAGCAGCAGCAACAATTCATCCTTTTCAGCTCTCAGTCATCTGACATTCAAATGCCGTCCTCAGAATTAAACGCGAGTGGCCTTGACGTAAGACCGTGTCCGGTGTCATCCTGCTCCTCCGGTCTCATCCTGGGCACACTGTAGACCTCTAGTTTCTCTAATCAATATCATCGTGCTGCTGCAGGGCCAAACACTGTTAGTCAGCAGAATGGCAGCAGGCTGAATGTACTGGAAAGGTCACTCTCATTCGGCTAATGGGGTGTTTCAGATGCAGAAATGTGCTCCAGTAACAGTTTAACTGCAATCTATTGGTCAGGATGGTTCAACCCAGGTCATCGGGCATGGATTAATGTCAGCCTGACACTCCTTGGCTTCAGTATGAAAGAGTTTTTTTTATAATAGCGCTAGAATGTACTGTGCGGTTGATGCAGATTATTATAGGACTGCCATAAACGTGTAGAAGAGAAGTCTGCTAACAAGTCTGTGTGATTTCTGTTTGTGTCTGTCTTCAGTGTTTTGGTCACCTACAACGACACTGTGAAAATCTCCGACTTTGGAACGTCCAAAGAGCTCAGTGACAAAAGTACAAAGATGTCATTTGCAGGTACGGTGGCCTGGATGGCCCCGGAAGTGATAAGAAATGAGCCTGTGTCTGAAAAAGTGGACATCTGGTGAGTACTGAAATGACTTTTATTTTAAGAAATAAGAAAGACATTCGGGCAGTGTTCAGCTGTGTCAGTATATATCTTAGATAGAAGTCTAATATTCTGAGAGTCTTCTGACTTGCTTTTCTGTTTAAGGTCGTTTGGAGTTGTGCTTTGGGAACTTCTGACCGTAGAGGTTCCCTACAAAGATGTGGACTCCTCCGCCATCATCTGGGGTGTTGGCAGCAACAGTCTTCACCTTCCTGTCCCCTCAACCTGCCCGGATGGCTTCAAAATCCTCATGAAACAAACATGGTGACGGCGGATCACATATTCTACGTTAGCACCAGCACATCTGTTAGAATATTGCTGTTAAAAAGGTTTTATGCTGCGTTAACAAATGCACCACAAAGGTTTGCCTAAAAGAACATTCTGAGCATTCTCATTTAATCATATCTTTCTCTGTTATTTGCTGATTGCAGGCAAAGCAAGCCCAGGAATAGGCCTTCGTTTCGTCAGATCCTCCTACACCTCGACATTGCCTCTGCTGATGTCCTGGGAGCTCCTCAGGAGACCTACTTCAAGTCTCAGGTCAGCGCTGTTGCTGCAAAACCCAATAAGTCACAAGGCTCTCTATTCTTGATATGCACCAACCCTGAGTGTAGTTCAGCCTTCGACAGTATTTACTTGTTCTAGATGACATTGTTCTTCGAGGTACAAGTGTGCGTTTAAGTCATTTGATGTCTTTTGTGTTTGAGAGTGGATTGTCAGCTTTTTGTCCATCCGCATTACAGTCAGAATGGAGAGAGGAAGTGAAGAAACATTTCGAGAAGATCAAAAGTGAAGGCACCTGTATCCACAGGCTGGACGAGGAGCTGATCCGACGCAGGCGGGATGAACTCAGGTGTGTAAGAAAGGAGATATTTACAAGAAAAGTCAACTATAGTAAATGACTAGTATGTTTAGCATGTATCTATTTCTTTGTGTTAATTATGTAGTTTTATGAAATTGAAGCAGAAGTTGTTGGAGATTAATATTTGTCTGCATTTCTCAAACCCTCAGGCACGCACTGGACATCCGGGAGCACTATGAGCGGAAGCTGGAGAGAGCCAACAACCTCTACATGGAGCTCAGTGCCATCATGCTGCAGCTGGAGGTCCGGGAGAAGGAACTCATGAAGTATGTGAATAAATCCTTTAGCACAGTAGTCATCAGCTGGCTTCACTGCTGTCCTGCTCCTTACTTGTGTGTGTGTACTACCATTTCCTCTTTATAAAAGGCATTTCCAGTCATTTTTGACATTTTAAATGATCACAATGGCTGGCAAGACAACTGACCGACTATGCAGCTCGTGAGGAGAACAGAATAAAAAGTCATTGTTTCAGGTCACGCTCAGTCGGGCGTTTTTAAACCTCTTAGAATATTACTTATCTTTGCTTGGGAATGGCATTTCCTTCCTCTTCTGAATAATTCCTGCATATGTCTTACTTTCCCACGAAAAAAGAAAGAAAGATGTAATTAAAATAGAAAGTCAAATTCAAAGTAAGATCATCTGTTTTGGTTTCAGATACATTTATATAGATTTGTACGCCTTATTTGATTTCTGTCTACCAGAGTTTGGAGTCTTTTCACCATAATTTAACTCCAGAATAATTCTGCCGTCCCTGTAGGAGAGAGCAGGCAGTGGAGAAGAAATATCCAGGGACCTATAAGCGTCACCTTGTCAGACCCATCGTCAGGACCAACGCTGTAGAGAAGCTCATCAAGAAGAAAGGAAGCATGTCCCACAAACCGGGGATGCCCCCCACTAAAAGGTCTGAATCGTAGCAACTGAACAGCTAATTGTAAAAGAAAAGATTTCAATTTCCTGTTTCGGCTGCTGTACGTCAATTAGCATTTTCAGGTTCATCTAGACTCTAGATATGAATCCTCTAGATTCTAGAGGATTCATATCTATTAAATAAGTGACAATTCTGAGTGAAGTAGTATGAACTACGAGATGTTCTGGTAAAGCCAGTTGTGTGATTAGAAGACGTGTTGGGGAGAATAAATAGATTTTGATACATTATGTTAATGTTCTCTAATTCATCTCTTTCAGACCCGACTTGCTTCGTTCTGATGGCATCCCCAGCCTCGACCCACTCCCCTCCCCTTCACCTCTATCAGCCAGCCCGAAGGTGTCCACGCCTCCCGGCAAAGCCCGCTACCGAAGCAAGCCCCGTCACCGCCGGGCCAACAGTAAAGGAAGCCACAGCGAGTTCCCCGGGCTGCTGAAGCCTCTTGCTGGGGCATTAGAAGACACCCGGTCTCTCCAGGAGCAGCCGTTCCTCCATCACCACCACCACCACCCACAAACCGAGGGGCCCTTCCTCCCCTTAAAGGGCCGGGAGATGGCCGTTGTCAACTGTGCCAACAACCTGCGCTACTTCGGCCCCGCCGCTCCCCTCCGTAGCCCGCAGACAGACCACCTCCAGCGCCGCGTTTCTGGATTCAGCCCCGACCTCATATCCACCGCTGTGGATGCAGACACGCGACAGCGGACTTTGTCCGCCAGCTCCAATCCTGTTCCAGGTGCTAGTGCTGGTGCTTTGTGTCCCTGCTGCCAGGCTCACCCCTTCCCTGGCTGCCTACACTGTCAGGAGACCCCTCCTGCATCAAGCCATCCAGAGTTGCCCCGCTACTCTCTGCTCAACACCCAGGAAGGCACCGCATCTTCTTTGGGGGCTCCCAGCAAAGATCGAGCCTCAGTCGGAGAGGCCACAAAGAAGGCTCAGCCACAAGAACAAGAGGCGTCCCAGCGCACTCGCACCCTGCTCACTGCACTGCCCCGCACTCTCAGACCTCTCAGGAAGGTGAGCAAAGCTGGTAGCCTTCCATCGTTTGGTCTTTAGTACGCGTTTGTGTTAAGAAAACTGTGAAAGATGATTGATTAACAGCTGCAATTGCTTCTCTTACAGGGTGGTGACGAGTCATCTGAGGAGGAAGAGGGTGAGGTTGACAGTGAAGTGGAGTTTCCAAGGAGACCGAGGTAAGTTACAATTCATTAAAGCTGGGGTCGGCAGTTTCTTTTGGTCATCGTTGGGCAAGCCCGCGGTTGTCCGGTAAGCAGAGATGCTTTTGACGGTAGACTTTGGTCAAGCAGAGCAACCGAGATGAAGACTCAACTGACAGCTGAGAAGATAAAACACAAAAGTCATGTCAGAGAGAGGGCGTTCCTATTGGCTGTTTTACAAATGCAAATGTGCGTGCACGTCTCTTCAGAAGGTGAAAGCCTGATTCAATGGCGGAATATCCTGCAGAAAAGGTTTCTATTCCAGCATTGGCAACGACTGCCTACACTGCGAAGCAGTAAAGCTCATAAAACTGCCGCTATATAACGGCATCCGGCTCACAATCATGATCGGAATGAAGTTTGACCTGAATAACTTGTGCTCTTACAGGTTACTGTGTTCAGTGTGAGCATACACCTGTTCTCTTTTGGTGGGAGGGGCTTAGGACAGAGGGGGGAGAGCTGCATGATAAGGGCTGTATTTTCAAATTCTTTCCAGAAAACTGCCCGTCCTAGCTTTAAGTTTGCCACTTTGACCTTAACTGTGCTCCAACACTGTTTCATCAGAACCCAAAATAATCATTATAGTCTGTAACACTGAAATTGAATTCCTCTGCACCCTCACAGACCTCATCGCTGTATGAGCAGCTTCCAGTCCTACTCCACATTCAGCTCAGAGAACCTGTCGGTGTCTGACGGAGAGGAGGGAAACACCAGTGACCACTCCCACAGCGGGCCCCTGGAGAGGCTGAGCACCAGTCAGGAGGAACATCTGGATGAGCTGCTGTCGCACACGCCGGACATCCCCATCGACATCTCCACCCAGTCAGATGGCCTCTCTGACAAGGAGTGCGCTGTGCGCCGGGTGAAGACCCAGATCTCACTGGGAAAACTGTGCTCCGACGAACACAGCTACGAGGTCCATACTGCGGATGTGTGTGTGGTCCCGTCGTGTTAGCGCTTTGTATCTTAGCCCTGCTAGTGATGATCAAATACTACAATCGACACTGAATCCGTCTTTTTTTACTCTCATTTTTCTCCCAGAATCCACTACAGTTTGGGGATTCAGACTGTGATACATCAGAAGCGGAGTGCTCCGATGCCACCATCAGAAACAACAAAGCTGGGGCTCCTTCCACATGGTGAACCCCCCCCCCCCCCCCCCCGAGGGCTTGGCTCTGTTTTTGCCTGGAGGCCATCGTGTCCCGCTCAGCCTTGCAGAAAATACAGCAATAAGAGGACGACATTGTAAACAAAGCTCCTTATAGCAAATCCCCCCCATGCAATCTCTCCCAGAACCTCCCCCAAAACCACCCTTCATAATCCCTCATTTCCCCTCCTCCTGTTGCACAGCGTCCAGGCAAACCCATGGCAGGGATTCCCCCTTTTGAATGATAATGTACAGTAGATTGTGTAACATTCATAATTTATTTTTGTCTGAGTTTCGAAGGAAAATCAGTAAATTCTCTGATCATTCAGAGAGAAAAAAACTTTTTAAACCGAGCATGGGCTAAGTGTGTGTTGTGAGGATGATGATGATGAGGAGGATGTGTTGACGTGTTATATATTTGGTCTCTCAGGTGACTGACGCAGACAAGAAGTGTCACTACAAGCCTTTTGATCATTGCTCTCAGCATCTTATTATTTTAGACCCCCCCCCACTCTTACTAAAGTAAGATCAACCTGCTTTATCATGAGTTTACAGTGCAGATCCCTGTTCCCCTAACCCTCCACCACCTCCCATCCCACCCCCACCGGGGTGAGGGGGGAACAGGGAGCTTATTTTAAAACAGCGTGAACACCAGCATGAACGTCTTGCCTCGCAACCCGGACTCCCTTCCTTTCTAGAAAGTGTGTGTGTGAGAACACAAAACCCCTTCCCCTCCATTAGACATTACAGTTTCAAGTCTCATCTCAGGATTGTTCGAGGACTGTGAGAAACTGGACTGGACCAATTATTGTACGTATAGGAATCTTCTTTGAGTGGCACATAATATGGACCATACAGGAGACAAGTCTTACAGATGTTTATTGCTGTAAGAAGACATTAATGTTATGTAGAGACGTAGAGCGTTTTAGTTGAAATCCAGGTGCAGTAGCCCATTTCTTAAAATCACGAAGGTGCAGCGTTTATCATTTTCTAGCAGGGTGGTTTCTACTGGCTGATAACGCAATGTCCAAAAATAATACTCGTTTTTTTTGTGCTGTAGTGAATACAAACCGCAATAATGTAGGTTGGCGCTCAGGTGAGAAGTTTCCTTGCTCAGGATCTGAGGCGTCTAGCTGGCTAGACACTGAACGGTGGCCGGTGGCTGTAGGAGAGCAGCACGTGTTCAACAGGTTGTTATCGACGCTAGTTTTTAAAATGTCATGAATTCGCCTTTTTTGGGGGGGGGGGGGGGGGGGGTTTGATGCTCAGGTTTTAAGTTGCTGATTGAGATCAGGAGCAATATATCAACAGCCACTAGATGGGGAAAGTTACAATGACTTTGCTTGTGTCGTATAAATGTCCCCGGCTCCAAACCCTTCGAATCCCAGCAACACAACTACTTTGTCTTGTCATCTTTGAAAGGGGATACTGCACCTGTGAGAGCTTTATTTTGAGCCCTATTTGAGTGTTTGTCATCCAAAAAAAAAAAAAATAGCCAGCCAAGGTTGAATTGAACGATAACGATGTCAAGATGTCAGCTCGGCTGAGATTCTGAAGTTAGGAATAAAAGCCAGAGACACGGCCACAGAGCAATAAAGCATGCTCTTGGTTTTCAACAACCTCATCTCAGAGTAACTTACTCCTGTATATAAACATCTGTAAATGTACTGTAATCTGTTCTCCTCCCTATGACGTCTCGCACAGCTCTGACGGAGCCTTCCGTCACTGATGATGAGGCCCCCCCCCCGATTGGTTGAAAATGAGCAGGACATTCTTTCATCTGTATTACGTCAGTATTGAACACTGCAGGAGGGTGTGAGTCTGGAGGACCGAACAGCACAAGGTGAATCTAAAACTGTACCGATGGATCAATTGCTCTTCGCTTGAAAAGGCTTACACCTGATACTGAAAGCAGCTGCTGCCTTTCCCCGAGCCTCCCACTCTGTTTACATACGTGTGAAATAACCTAGTGTATTGTAATAACTGGGTCATCCGATCAAGCTGTTAATAGCATTGTCTTTCTGGCATATATCCTGTGAAGTTTTGATTGTTGTAAAGTTTTTATTTAATTCTTGTTTTTTTCTTTGTAGCTGGCCTACGTGATTATTGAATTAATTTATTGTGAATGACTGGTAAGGTTTCAGGTAGCTTTAGAAATGTCATGATCTATGATTTCTCCTGAATAGTATTATTTAAAGGAAGCACAATGACTCGGGGGGGTGGGGGGGGGATGAGGACAGTATTTGTATGGGAGAACAAAAGCATTGCATTTCATTGGCATAATTTTTTTGTCTGTGTGACCCTGCAGGGGACCATTCGTCATGGAGATGATGAAGTATTGAATTGGCAGACTTTGATTATCAATGTCAGGCACTATAAGGAATCACTAGTACAGCCAAAATCCAGCTAGTGCTCTGACGCAGCGGAGACGTTAAGGCTGAAGGCATGATGCTGATTTCTGTACTTCTGCAGAGATCCCTTCCTCTCATTTGTAATAAAAATACCAGATACTGACATCTGCAATTCGGTGAAATTGTCTCCAACTGTAGACATCACATTGCCTCATCCATTGACATCTGTTTCTTTGTTACTCTCATTTCCAACTCCCTGTTTCCTGTTGAATGGCATTACGATCAACCAATCCTGTCAGTTTCCTGTATTATCCAGTGTACAGTGGAATGGGTATCTGGGAGAATAAAATCAGAGCAAACTACTGCATGGAATAAATGCTGATGTACTGTACCCGACACACTGTGGTCCGTCTCTTCTCTTCTAAGTTGGAGTCATTTATAGACTCATTGAGTTTTAGAAGTTCATGCCTGTTTCACGTGTATTTTAGAAGCCACAGGAGCCATAGTGCTAAAGTTTTATACAACAATAATATGAAACCCAACCACAGTCAGGATTTTAGAAGTACTGAGGTAGCAGAACTTTATTTTCTACATTATATTTATTCATTTGAGTGTTCACTTATATTTACTGTCTCCCAACATAACATTTTGTAACAAAGTGCTCTCTGAGCTGACAGGAATTTGGTAAAATTATTTTTACTTTAACACCAGGCACAAAGATGGTAAACCTAAAGAATACCTTAATTCCAAGAAACAAGACTAAGTTTTCAAATTTCAAATGTTTTAACTACGACTATTGATTTGGTATTTTTCAGTCAAGTCTGGTGTTCACTAACTAATTAAGGCAATACAAAAAAGAAGTAAAACCTTAATTAATTAATTAATTAATTAAGGGGCTCTCAAATTATTTTGCCCCCACCGTTGTGAAAACGGTGACAAAATGATGTACTTCATTATTATATATATTATATATCTGATTTTCAACGTCGTAATAATAAAACCTGTTGAAAAGGTTGTTGATGGAGGTTAGTGTTGTAGGCCTACATGCTGTTGTTGAACTCGAGGAGGCGGGGTTAATGTCTTAAGACTTGCTGAAGCTGCAACATTGTATTGGCGGACGGTGCGGGGTCATAAAATAAGCGCTCACTTGTACTCCTCCCCGCGAGCTCTGCTCTGAAAGGGGCGGAGCCAAGTCCCTGATAACGGCTGTTACGTTGACGTTCACTCGAACGTTACCTACTGCTGACAAGGAAGCGACATCTGGATTAACCCTTATTTACCTAAAGAACCACTTAATTTAACTTGTTGACGGCCATTTTTTTTTATTTTCACCCGGGCTTGTTGTCGTAAACGGGGGTGTCAAAATGTGCTCGATGGACTTGGAGAAGCTGAAGATGACGGGAGCTGGTCGAGCCATGGGAGTGCTGACCAGCGGTGGAGATGCACAAGGTGAGTTTTAACTCAAATTAACATTATAGTACAGGTAGTAGCCTTTAATACATGCAGGTATTAAGGTAACTTCATGTAGTAAATGTCAACATAAGCATGGAGTATAGCAATATTTTGTTGATGGAGAGGAGTGAAGATCATTTGATCAAAAATGATTGGAAAGTGTTATAAAGACTGTAATGCTAATGGGACAAAAGGTCGCGTGTGGGTTGCATATGCAGTCTGTGGGCCAAAAGTCAAACTATGACCTCCTAACATCTGTTGGTA